>NW_013524857.1:182556-279325 GCF_000836215.1 Papilio polytes
GGAGTTCACCTCTCCGCCCACTCGGACACCCGAGCAGGTCCGTGGGCACGAATACTATCCTAAGTTAAGTAGTTAAGTAGTTAACTACAGCCTTGTCACCTTAACTTAGGATAGTAGGATAGCACGAATACTATCCTAAGTTAAGGTGACAAGGCTGTAGTTAACCATGCTGCATTGCGGGTTGACTTCAAAAATGTCTTTGAATTATCTTTGCTGATATGTTCAGGTTACATCGCGATGTCTTCCTTCACCATTTTTCTAATACAATTCAATTATATTAACTCGTAGTACGCTGTACGAACAGCCTTAATAGCTAACATTTAATATAGTTTAAATTTATATTTTTAATAACTTACGATTATTATTTTTTCCAGTTTCCAAGCTTATGTAGAGTCGACAAAGAAAAGGTTTCGATTAATCATTCTGAATTATTAGAAAAACGTAAATATTCTACAAATCGAATACTCGTATAATATTTTTCCCCCAAATTTATATTAGAGTCATACCAAAGGAATCTTTGAGTCTACATCCGAGATTTGTCAAATGTCTTTGAGTTCGATCTCGACAGACGATATTACGCCTCTCAAAGATGCTATCCGGAAATATAAACCCGTATTATCGGAAGAAAATGTTCGTTATATTTCGTAGATGTTTTAAATATTTGTAAAATTATATTTGTATATGAAATTGATATCGAATTTAAGAAAATTGTTTATTAAGAGATAATGAAGGTTTTATTTGTCGTAAACATTATTTCTTGTTTAAATAGTTTATTGTAGAATAATTGAAAAAAGATACGCTTTAATTTGAGCCAAATTAGAACTATTCTTAAATTGAAGCTAAAAAAAACGTTTTGATATCCGCTAACAAATCTAAAATCAAAATAGTTTTAATAACTAACAAACATCCATCCATCCATCTATCTAAACTTTCGCATTTATAATTATTATTTTTTTATAATGACTCCATTTTGCTTATATTTTGTTGGAAAAACGATTATTTGTTTTAATGCTTTTTAAAATATTAAAACATTAAATTATATTCAAATTTGCTGCAAACAGTTTGTAACTGGAACACCTGTGTGGCGCCAAATCACAAACTGGCGAATACATACTGCCAGTATTACGTGATTTTATATTTATATATCCAGTTTTTATACTCTGTTAAAATATTCACTATTACTTATATAATAACTTTAAAGTTAATTGTTCCACCTCATTTAGTTGACTTATGCTGGGTTTCTGAAGTTACCATTTATTTTATCATTACCTAGTGATTTATTAGTGTTAGGTTGATCATGTTTCAACGGAGCAAAACTTAATTTAAATAGTTCGGAAACGCGTTACATGAAGTTATTGAACTAAAAATGTTAACAAATAGATAAAAGAGGCTAGGAAACCGGCCATAAATGGTGCAGGTTAATTTCAAATTTATTATTTAAGTAACACTAATCGATGTATTTACGCGGGAATTTAAAAAAAGTCTTTACATCAGCCCCCTTAGAAGAATATCCATTGAAACTTCTGCTTTATTAGAAGAATCGTTTATTAAATAAACGCAATAAAATTCCTCTTTAATACGTACAATGAAAAAGCAATGCAACTTATTAATATTATAAATACAAAAGTTTAGATGGATGTTTGTTAGAGTTTGTAGCCTAAACGGCTGCACGGATCTCGATGAAATTTGATATAGATGTAGAGGATAGTCTGGAAGAACACATAGGGTACTCACTTTTGTTTTTTACTTCCACGCGGACGAAGTTGCGGGCGATAGCTAGTTTATACTATTATAATAAAGTGTAAACACACACTTCTTTGTTGCCTAAGATGTCAGCAATCACAGCATGTTTTTGAATAATTCTTTCTTTAATAAAAAGCCCAACACTTACGTCACGCTTTAGGCTATATATTTTCACGCCATTAATCTCAGGGGGTGAATATTTTGGATAAAATCCTAATGTGGGAAAGAGACTATAAGTTGCTGCCAACATCAAGGAAGCAAGATTGTCAAGGTTTGTCATGTCATGTCATTTTGACATTTCCTGTTGATAATTTGACGTGTAAACAATAAAAATAGATTTTCACAATTTTATGTGCATGGGAACAGCTAGTAACTAATAATTTACACTCGTAAACTATTCAATATTGAATAGTATAAGAGCCAGCTATTCTGTAAGGATACATTCTTTTTAATGTAACATCGTCATAAATAACCTTAACAGCCTCACAACTACTAAGATAAGGCCTTACGAGCCTGGCACATTTCCAATAGTGAAGATATTTTTAAATGGTCGTTTTACAGATTCACAAACGCCTTACAACAATTTTCCAATGAATAACATCAAGTCTCGTTAAGAAATGAAAAGAGTTTTGAAACATTTGTTACCACTTTGGTATACAAATGTAGGAAGATATGGAACTATTTAGCAGCGTTTTGGCACACATCTTAATGGGTTTTTAATATCATAAGGTTAAAGTAAGCGGCTAGCTTAAGTTCTAGCTTAGGTCTGCGAACTGGTTAACTACCTCCTGTTCTTACGTAAATTGTCGTATTTTACAATTAAAACATAACGTTTATACTACAAACATCCATCCATCCATCTAAATTTTTGCATTTATGATATCAGTATGAAGTAGGTTACTGTTGTTTCCAAAGTTACTTAAATCAAAGAAAATCTTTTGTAACTAAAACTAACAATAATATAGAAAAGACTACTTATTGGATAAATATAAACCTAACTGAAGTTATAAAAGGGATGGAGAAATTTATATTCAACCTTTAGTTGGTTCATGAACCGAAAAATTTACCGCACGAATCGGTAACAAACAAATTGATCGAGCGTTATGATAGGATATGAAAGTGAGGGTAGGTAGGGAATATGAATTATAGCCAAAAACATAAACAAAATTAGACTTCACAGAAATTGGTATAACCTTCCATTAAGGTCATCGCACTACATGCTCATTCTAGTTAATAAAACAATATGTAGACACATGTTGGGTCATCGCAAAATAGGTGTACTTTAAAAGAACTAAACGAGAAAGTTTAAGGTGGTTTAATTTTTTTTTATAATATAGGGTGGCAAACGAGTAAGCGGCCACCTGAATCCACAGAAATGGAAAGCGACCGCTGCACATAAACATCCGCAATTGCAGATGCGCTGCCTTGATTGACAAAGGAGACGCACATAAAGAGGACATTTCCCCTTCCTATGCCTCTCCTCTTGTCAAATCCATTTTTCCTTTACATGTTTTCCTCTTAAGAAAAGGGAGGAAAGGCAAAGGGACTAAAATTAGGCCTCCGGCACCACACTCATCGGACGAAACGCGGAATTGCTTCCACTTCACGCCTGTTTTCTTTATAGTCGTGGTATACACCGGGCGAGCCGGCCCATTCGTACAAAGCGGTTAAAGCGGGCTCTACACTGTTAAAATTAAATAACAAGTGATAATTGTTTAAAAATCTTCTAAAAAGAGAGTTTTTGTAGTTTCAAAGGTATTATTCTTATTTTAAGCATTCATTTACATTTTATAGTCATGCAAATTACTCTTTTTATTTTATTAACGTAGATTAAAACCATTTTCAAATTTAAAAAAATAATGGCAAAAGCACATTTCATATAATGGTAAGCGATTATGGGTAAGAAGGGAAACCTCGTTATCTTGGGCAGAGAGGCTATTTCCTGAACCTTCTAAATGCCCTTGCCCATATTTGAATCGGTTAGAAAATAACCATCATTATAAAGCAAAATAAAGGTTTTGTAAATACAAATTGTTTTCATTTAACTGTAACAGAGTTTATTTTGTTTAAAAAACAATGAAATTCCACGACTGTGCGTCTAGTATTAAAATATAGTTGTCTCTATTTGTTTCAATGAGATTGTAAAGGATGCAAATATGTGTTAATAAAACTATCACTGTACACGAAAAACACAATAAAGCTTTTCGTACACAAACCGACGTAAAATACTTTAATCGCCGAGCGATTTACGAAATACAATTTCATAGAGGTTTGTGCACAGGTTACTCGCGTCGACGACTCATTGTGCGTACAGAAAACGCTAAGCGATTCCAGTGCAAAGATAGAAAATTAGTTTCAAAGATTTATCTTACCTTGTATAGCAAGGGGTTTATATTTTACTAGCTGTTCCCGTGCGACTTCATCCGCAAGAAATTATGAAATTTTTATTTTATTGTTTACATATGTCATATTATCAATAGCAAATGTCAAAATGACATAACATGACAAAACTTGGCAATCTTGCTTCCTTGATGTTGACAGCAACTTATGGTCTCTTTCCCACATTTTTTTATCCAAAATATTTACCCCCTAAGTTTAATAGCGTGAAAATATATAGCCTAAAGTGTGGCGTAAGTGTAGGGTTTTTTTTATTAAAATAAGAATTATTCAAAAATATACTGTAATTGCTGACATCTTAGGCAACAAAGAAGTGTGTGTTTACGCTTTATTATAATAGTATAGATTACGACTTGTATTGTATTGGTTTATTATTAACTGATAAGTTGTTACTAATAGATTTTGTCTTTATTTAATTGATATAAGTGACAATGGTAATTAAAAATAACATTCCTTCATATACCTGTTCTAATTAACTGCATTCCTTTCTCATTATTCCCAGCGCAAAACCAATTACACTCAGAATTAGTTCAACTTGACTTGAGTCTGGATTTAGGTGCGCACGTGATCTTTGTTCCGCATTCAGGTGTAATGTTAGTTCGGCAAACAAAGCATTTAGTTTTCGCAATGGAAATAAAAACAGTAGGTTTTTTTTTATAACTTAAGATGGCAAACGAGCAAGCTGCCACCAGAATCCGCCAAAATAGCGAAGCGACCGCTGCCCATAGACATCTGCAATTGCAGATGCGTTGCCTACCCTTATCCGACGGATGAGGAGACGCACATAAAGAGGATATTTCCTCTTCCTATGCATCTCCTCCATCGCCAAATCCACTTCCCCTTCCCATCCTCTCATAAGAAAAGGGTGGTAAAGAGAAAGGGACTTGAATTAGGCCTACGGCACCACACTCATCAGACGAAACACGGCATTAGGTCCATTTCACGCCAGTCTTCTGTGTGGTCGTGGTATTACACCGGGCGTGAGGGCCCATTCGTGCTAAGATGTTAAAGCGGGCACTACCACTGTTAAGATATGATGAACGCATAGGTACGGGGAATATCCTCTTTGCGTCCCCCTCTAGTGAATAAAGGTAGGAAACGCATCAAATGCAGATGTCTATAGGCATTGGTCGCTTCGCTATATCGGCGAATTCCGGTGGACGCTTGCTCCTTGTTCTTAAATCTAACATAAGATATATTGTAAAACGAAGTAGGAATTTAAAAAAAACATCAGGACTAGTAAGCAGTAGCATAAAAATGTAAAATTTCAATATTCATAACCAAATCTCAAACTAATAACGTAACTGATATCCGCATCTTTGATAAATTTTTTGGCTTCATTCCAAAGTCATAAAGTTAAGAGCACTAATGGAATCTTTTTTGAAAAAAAATGTCCCGAACGCTACCGTAAGTGAATTTTATTATGATTTATGAAATGTGATGGAAATATCTATCTAAAATGACACCGTAGAATGAAAAAGTTATAACAAATCTGACCACACACTTCCAAATAATTTAGATAACCGTAAATAACCAAATAACCTCATGTCAATGTGGTAATGACAGACTCAGAATTCCCTAAATATTATCGAAACATCTCCTTAGTGTAAATGGTCTGAGGATCACCCTCAGTGACCAATTACCAACACATATTATCTTACATAACACAGTCGCTTTTCGTATTTATTTAGTTCTGCTTAGCCACGAAACGTTTTAAAATAGTTTTCACCATCTAGTAAGTGGTAACTCCTCTTTAGGGGAAAGTCGTAAGTTATGAAATAATTGTGGAAAGTAATTTAAAATTAAAACGTGCCTACAATACCAAGAAACCATCATATATATATATTGTCAATTTTTCATTCAAAATAACACTTAGGGCCTGTCCCATCACTGGCTGATAGATCCTCAGATAGCTTGAAAATGACGTCACTGTGAGGGAATAAAATCCGATGTTTCCATGACATATTTTACACCTTTGATTGTTATCAGAATACAATTTAGTGGGACAGGCTCTTAATGTTTATAAGACTTCGGCATAAAAGTCATTTTACTTCTAGACCCCTCTTAATCAGTCTGGCTTATATATTATCCGGCGTCACCTAGTATTGTAGATATTATTTGGACAAAAAGTCAGTTCCCTTATTGAATAAATCAATAGAATACGGAAACGTCTAGAACGACCTTTGAACTTAGTTTAGATAAATATCACGTTTTCTCAATAAATTACGACAACTCTAACTGAATTAACGTTCTCTAATTGTTACTGAAATAATGAAACGGTGGAGAAATGTATTCCATTTCTGTGAATACTTAAAGAATATTTAAGTGGTTTTCTTTGTCGTTATACTCATTGCTGTCAAACTTATACAGTTGTCTCTTTTTTGTTTATTAGGATGAAAGGGACGGCAACATTTCAGTTGAGGTGATGAACGCCGTGATGTGCAAAGGAAATGAAAGATTTAGATGAGCGTGTATAGCCTTTATTGCGCTCTCACACCGTTGACTAAACTATCGCACAACTATTCAGTCGCCTTTACCTATACATACGCACGCTATTCGATTTTTAGTTTTGCAACTAAACAGTTGAATTGACTTCGAAACAATCGACAATCGCAGAACGATAGTTTAGTAAAGGTGTGCGCCTGCTCTTATGCAAGTATTTTGACCGTGAAAATCCACACTAAAGCGTTTAATGCGAGACATTTTATTTTATTATGTATGTCTAATTCTTATCAGAAACTATTTAAAACACTTTGTTCTAGTTAAGATATAAACATTTATGTAATAAAAAATCATAGAAATAATACACAAACATAAAAGATAAAAGGATATCCAAATTTAATTTACACATAAGTTGTAAGCAACCGATACAAAACGAAATGAATATTTCTAAGTAAATACCTAAATACTGGTTTTCGTTTGATCGCCAAATTTAAAAATTAATCAAAAATATAAATAACTCAAATAAAATGAGAAAAAAACAGCAGTTTATTTATCATAATTATAATTTTCACGTTATATAGCACTTTGCGATGTATCTGAAATCATCTGGCTCACATCAAAGTGTTCAGTGTTTACTGAGCTGTGGTCTGCGCCAGTCTGCGCGTGAGTTCAGTCACAGCGCGACCTGCGCTCAGGCATCACATGTCACATTATATTTATTAATATCATGTACATATAAATTTAATACAAACATATAATATTATATTTATCCCCATAGTGAGTGATTTTAGACAAATTAACGGTAAGTCGATTTTTTTAATTATGTATGTAATTTATAAATAACGAGCTATTTATTGTCCGAGGCTTTGTTCGCGTGGTATCAATATAAAATCCTTTGTTACCCAGTGATAACGTGCCTTTTTAAATGTGCAAGAATTTTTCTAATCGGCCCAGTAGTTTTTGAGTTATATCAATATTTACAAAAAATAGCAATCTTACTTCTTTATAATATCAGTATAGATATCTCAATAATTCGTCATTGAACTTACGATCTAAAATAGCATAAATAATAAAAAAAAACTGTTATCATTTCAAACAAAATTCTTTGAACATTATTAGCCCATTAACTTAAATGAAAAATCAAAATATAGACATGCACGAGTAGCCTAATGGTTAAGAGTACGGAATGCAAAACAAGATAGTAGATTCGAATCCGTTAAGACAGAAATAAAACCTAGGCATAGATTGTAATAACGTTTATTTGACAAATGAAAGTGACGTGTGTAGCGAGTAGAGTTTGCGCACACCTTTGATTAAACTATAACACAGATTTTTAGTCTCGGCTTGATTCCTATAAACTTATATGGAGGTGCGCAAATTACTCGATGTTTGGTTGTGCAACTAAACAGTTAAATTGACTACGAAACAATCGACAATCGCATAGCAGTAATGCGATATTTAATCAAAGGTATTTGCACGCTCTTACACATGAATGAGGTATGTCTAAAAGATAAACAAAAGAAAGAAGTCCTTTCCTTTCTTTCCTCCTTTTCCAATGGAAAGACAAATAATGTAACATTTCAGCCGGTTTATTTTGCTAACCCAACCTTTTATCTTTTGCTTATGTTAATTATTTAAATGAGGACTCGCTCAACAAAATGCGTCAATGAGGTTAATTGCAATCATAAAGATTTCGTTTTGATCATTAACTTTTAGACGAAATAAATTGAAAGGCGAAATTGTCTATACAGCTACCTTGAATACCTTTAAAACACTAATAAATATGACTATAATTAAATTTTAATTAAACTTAAAAATCTATTATAATAAAGCGTAAACACACACTTCTTGTTGCCTAAGATGTCAGCAATTACAGCATATTTTTAAATAATTCTTTTTTTAATAATAAGCGCTACACTTACGTCACCCTTTAGTCTTTATATTTTCACGCCATTAAACTTAGGGAGCAAATATTTTGGATAAAAACCCTAATGTAGGAAATAGACCATATGTTGCTGCCAACATCAAGAAAGTAAGATTGCAAAGGTTTATCATGTCATGTCATTTTGAAATTTGCTATTGATAATTTGACAAATGTAAACAATGAAATAAAATTTTCATGATATCATGCGGATGCGGCCGCACAGGAATAGCTAGTTGTCATATAAAACTTAACCGTGTATTAAAATCCTTTCCTGGGGGCGATTCAATCGCCTATCATGCTAATATTATAAATGCGACAGTTTAGATGGATGGATGTTTTTTAGAGTTTGTGGCCTAAACCGTTGAACGGATTTCAATGAAATTTACTAGAGATGAAGAGGATAATCTGGAAGAACACACAGGCTACTCACTTTTGGTTTTTTAATTTCAAGCGGATGGAGTCGCTGGCGAAATCTAGTATAACATAACTTTGTACTAAAGAATTAGTTCCATATTTATCCGCAATATGAGTCTTTAAATAAAACTAAACATAAGTAAGCATAGTTGACACTTCACTTGAAACGTCTCCTCCTTCGATTAAGGGTAGGCAACGCATCCGCTATTGAAGGTCGCTTCTCCAGTTTGGCGGATTCAGGTGGCCGCTTATTTGACCTTATGACATTAAAAAAAACTGTTATGATACAAACACTGACCGTATCGGCGTATCAAAAACATTGAGTTATTACCGTACAAAGAAGTCCATCAAATTGCCCTTATCCCTTACGGTGAGTCGGCACAGTATGTGCTGCTCTTCCATACATCTCTATCAACCATATCTGAATCCACTCCTTTATTAAGAATATACTCTTTCACACAATCCATCCATACTTTCTTCGGTCTTCCTTTTCCTTTGTAGCCATCAAATCATTCTTAACATTTCCTCTACCATATAAAGAAGTTACCGGTGATAAAACATTGTTCCCTATGTATTGTATTCATACCCGTTATCGTTTTAAATGTTGAAAACTTAACCTATTTGTAATCAAATGTACTCCTATTTCAAATATCGTAAACATTTAAAAGTCGTTAATATTTCGATAAATACGTGTAGAACACGTGTTTATAAAATAAGGCAAGTAATTATCTTCAGCGAGTTTAGTGTGACATCACAGCAATTAAGACCACGGCCAGTGAACGTGACGACAATCGGTTACCGACCTGTTTAGAAGAACACTGTTACAATATATCTGAACTTATATTAAACAAACTGAGAAAACAAAACACAAAAGCCTTTATACCGGATGAAGACGGGAACACACATTCAAGTAAAATGGGATAGTAGCTAGCATACCAGTTGCTTGTATGTGCAGGTTACTGGCATATACATATCAGTAAAATGTTCACGAGTTTGTAAGAGACTTGATGTAATTTTGTCAATAATTTCTCTGACTCGCACTAGGCTAGACATAGTTGTCTTATATCTGTTACTAGCTGTTATAGTATAATAAAAAATATATCCTATGTTACTCATAGATAAATTACCTTTCTTACGGTGAAGGAATTTATAAATCGGGCCAGTACTTTTTGAGTTATTTCATTACATTCAAAAATACAAATCTTTTCTTTTATGACATTAGTAGAAGAGCCTGTCCCACCACTGACTAGAGGCTCAGATCGCTTAAAAATGATGTCACTGTCAGATAAGGGAACAAAATCCGATATTTCCATCACATATTTTACACGTTGGATTGTTATCAGACAATTTACAATTTGGTGGGACAGGTCCTCAGTCTGTTACTAAGCGGAACAAGTCTTAATTTAAATTACGAACGCAGATTCAAATCAACAAGGTCGTCGTATTGTTTACGTTTTTGTCACTCGACAAACCGGCCATTGTTACGTGTGTCCATCAAACTCAGTACCGCACAATGCTATTTTTTTTTAGGAATAAAAGCAAAAGAGAAATGCTCTAGATCATTTGTAACACGCGTAGAGTGTGTATTCTACGTGTTTTGGACGTTACAATGAATATGTACGGTGTGAAAAATAAAATATTAGCCTAATATTTAGGATCAGAAAAATGTAAAATCACATAAAAGTAACAGTTCTTTAATACGTATTTTCAAAATATATTTTAATATACTATTTAACAAAATATCTCAAAATTTAGACATATTGAAGTGTCTGAACGTAATTTAATAAAAAAAAATGGTAAAACGGAGCGGCTAGTTTGATTTTAGACAGACGGGTCTGATTCAGTGGACGGTAGCTTATCTGTGCACGGATATTATAGGTTACTTTTTTATTCAAACGAAATCACGGGCATTCGGTAGTTTTAAAAAAGTATAGACTGTGAAAATCTATACTGAGAGTAGGTTAAAATTATTATTACTCTATGACCGTTTGTGTTCACTGGATTGTACAATCGTTACAATTGAAGTGAAATCCGATACGTCATTTCCCTATGACTGGTATGATATTAAACAGAACCACTGAAGCCCCGGGCATCGCTTTGTACCCCATCTCTCAGTGATATTGTAAAGGCTTGAAGTCTCTGTGGATTTAATGCTCTTTACACTCGTCTCGTGTTTTGTACAATTTTACATTTTGAAGCCTGTTTTGAGAATAATTTTATTGTTTCCTTAGTTTAGTTTAACTGGTTTCTACGCCAAAAGGTGTTTTATAAATAAAGTATTTATAAAGGTAAAATTAAGCTGATAATCTATACTTAGTTTTATAACGAGGAAATATAATTATTGAATTTCTGTATAAATTGAAAAAAACTAAAAAACTACTTGGCCGATTTTAAAAATTCTTACACCATTACAAAGCTAGGTTCTCGTTGAGTAACATAAGCTTTTAAAATTCCCCGTAAAAGATAGTTTACTAAGAAAATAATCGTTGATATTTAAATTTTAAAAGTGTGCTAGAAACCTTTGATGTTTTACAATCAATGTTAATAGAGCTATTAAAATCCGCATAAATATATCAGATAGTTAGTTTTAGCAAACAGCGATAATACGAGGTACAAAGTTTATGCATATATCTCTATATATCGAAAGGTCAAAGAAGATATTAGATTCACGAGGCGCCGGACACGTGCATGACCTAAAACTCTAATATCAAATAACATTTTCAATACATTTTATTTATCAGCTGTTATATCAATATAAGCTGTTGCACGCGACTTCGCCAGCATGAAACAAATGAATAAAGCCTATGTTACTCACTGATAACGTAGCTTTTGAATGGTGAAAGAATTTTTGAAATTAGTCCAGTAGTTTTTGAGTTATACACACAAAAATACAAATCTTTCCTCTTTATTGCGTTAGTATAGTATAAACAATAACTGTATTTTTTTGTAATTTAAAACTCTTCCTTCAAGTCTCTATTTCTTTCACAGATGAAGTTCCACTACGTTCTTCTGGTGTGCCTCGCGACTTATACCTCAACGCAAGGCAATGCGATCACCAATCAAATATCTGACAACAGAGAAATGCTACTGGCATTTGTTGTAAGTATTGTTTAGCCGGTGATTTCCAAACAAAAGACTGTCTACAATCAAAGACCTGGTCCATATTCCCTAAATAACATATCCCCAGATAACGCTTTATTGCAAGGTCTGTTTTTATTTAATCAGAAAGGGTACAAAACTGCCGGATGCCTAGAGATAGCGGTAAAGGAGACGCTTAGAAAGGGGAAATATCCTATTTATGTGCGTCTCCTCTTCTCTCGATTATTGTAGGCAACGCCTCTACAATTGCGGATGTCTATGGGAAACGTTTGCTTCGCCATTCCGGCGGATTCAGGTGACCACTTGCTCGTTTGCCACATTATAATATAAAAAAGATCAGTAATCCATCGCTCATAGACATCCCTAAACTAGAGAAGTTGATGCATACATTTGCTACGGGAATATTTTAAAGTGGCGGTTTCGTTCTTGCTTTCATTTACAAATCATCATATCCATACAAAAGTCTATTCCATTTAGTCTTCTCTAAACTTAACTCATCTAGGTCATAAGCTTCACAATTCATGATGTAACTTATAAAACGTCCAAAGGTGAACCGGCACGGCGAGCGCGCACCTGACAGCGACGAACTTTCACTTTCCAATGAAAAGGAGAGACTCAAGAACATTACTTACATCGAAGGCCCCGAAGGACTCACTAACGTAAGAACTATCAAAGTCTTTAGTAATTGAAGAGATGTAAATAAATCTTCAATTCATATTGTAAGGAGAAAAGGTTTACCTAATTAATTTTCTGATAAAACTACTAATCCGTTTTATTACTAAACTCTTCAGTTATTAAGTACTCACATTATAATTTAATTATTCTACAAATAATTGGTTTAAAATACAAAATTGTAATGTCATGGTTTATATAACTCGTCACCTTGAACGAAGTCATGATATCTCTAAGTAAAACGCTAGAGGCCCTTCGTTATCACAAGGTCAAATTTGTTATATGTCAATGAATTCGAGGAGGAAGAGGAAATGTAATGCTAATCACTTTCACGGCTGTAACAAGGACATTAAAACATTAACACATAGCTGCAAAAGTCGAAGCGAATTTATAAGTTAAAGAGATGAACTTTTCAGAAGTCAGATTCATTCCACCGAATCTAATACTGATGAAACTCTAAGTTCGAGTTTCGCTTTATTCTGTTTTAGTCTATGAGCGATAGTTCATGACAAGAAGAACGTTAGTTATGAGGTAGACCTAGAAAGAGCATGGATGGCGTGAAAGGTGACATGATCAAGAAGCGAGTGATGACTGAGATGATGGATGACAGAGTTATTTGGAGGACGAAAACCTACTCCGCCGATCTACCGGATTAGGATAAGGAAAAGGAAAGTAAATTTACAATCATGTTTCAGGCAGGTAAACGTAGAGGATACCAAATAGGAAAATTCATCAAGCAGCGCTACGGCTGCCAAGGTTCCAAGTTACTATCAAACATCTACTTCCAAGATGAGATAGCTGTGAGGAGTACGGACAAAGAGAGAACTAAAATGACAGCACAGATGGCGATGGCGGCAGTATACCCGCCAAGAATGGAACAACAATGGGACGAGGGTCTCGGCAAAGTATGGCAACCAGTACCTTACACTGCTGTTCCATTGAGTGAGGATTATGTGAGTAACTTTTTTCTTGAAGAAGATTTACCAAACGTCATTATGTACTTATATGTTATTGTAGATACAGAAAGGAAGGAATTTTGTCTGATTCTGCCGAGAATAGGTCTGAGAAGTCTATAAACTCTTAGATAGTAATTCGATTCATCCAACAAATCTCAGTTCAATCAAAGTTGTTGGTATCATGCGAATAAATCGTGATGTATTCTAGATTTATTGTTATGCAACATTGACCTCCATTATCGTATTGATAATGAGGCGCTTGAGTTGAGATAATAAGCGGCAAATTTTATACTCGGAATCAAGTCTGAGTCGATTCCCTTTATCGGGAGTAAGATTATGATGTAATAAAATGATAGTCAAAACTAACAAAGAGTTGGAGATCCTTATACTCTCAAATGTGTCGTATTATTTAAACACTAGCTTTCCCCCGCGACTCCTATGTGCGCGCCTATGTGTTCCTTCAGGCTATGCTCTACATCGATGCCAAATTTTATCGAAATCCGTTCAGCAGTTTAGGCTACAAACACAAACAAACATCCATCTAAATATTCGCATTTATAATATTAGTAAGATTGAATCGCCAATTTTACTATGGAAATACACGCTTTTTTTTCTGCAGTTGAGGTATTACTCCAACTGCCAAAGGTTTAAAGAACTGATGGAGATTGCCAAGAAGACGTCACTCTACGAAGAGTTTGCGCCCTTCAGCGATTTATTCCCCAAGTTATTGAAGGAAACCGGTCGTAATTTCACAGAAAACCCGTTGCTGTTTCAAGCACTATTCGATTTATTTAGAAGTCAGGTAAGGATCTAGCTGTAATTTCTCAAAAAGTAAAACGAATAACAATATTTTTAAGTTCATTAAGTAAAGTGACCTCTGGCTAACCTATTTTTGTTATTACGCAGTGATGCAGTCAAAAGTATATAATACATCTATTGCAATATCAAATTTCCCACAAATTAATACGTCAGGGTCACAACTCTCACGGACTCGGTTACTTTCAATAACGTTTTGCCTTTCAAAAGATCGTTTTACAATTTTATACAATGATCTAAATGTATTCATTAACATGACATTTTGTTAACGTTAATGGATTTCGTTTTTTTTTATTTAAATGCTGTTTTAGCGCCGGGCAAACTCGATGACCTTGATTTTACTTATGATTTAATAGCATCATATTATCTATCTTACTCTAAGCGTTTTATTACAACTGGCGAGATTAATTTTACCAACGATCTTCAATTGTTTAGTTACTGCAAGAATTTAAATATCGAATTGCATTGAATACACCCATCCCTTTCAGTCTCTTTGAATAGAAGCAGATAGCAATATGAAACAATAACAATTGAATTCAACGAATGAGCAATATTGTTTAACTTACAGGTAGCTCTCGGATTAGACGTGCCTAAGTGGGCTAATCCTATCCTAGCAAGGCTCGGAGAAGCATCTCGCCTTGCCTATAGATTGTATTTCAAGACTGACGAAATGAAAAAGATTGGTGGAGGTAAGTTACTGTTTTTGGTTATTTCTTTGAACGGACGGTTGATGAGGCTAAAAGACCAGGAATGAACCACCTTCCGCAGGATGGACTGATGACTTGGGTATTTATAATATTTAATCATAATTTTGTCTGCTCTTTTTAGGTGTTATTCTGAACGATTTTATCACAGCCGCAAACAATATCATAGCGGGGAAGAAAATCAATAAGCGGATCCGAATGTATTCAGCGCACGATTTCAACATCGGCTCTCTGATGGAAGTCACCAGGATATCAAGAAGTGAACAGACTGTACCAGAATATGGTTCTTTGTTCGCGCTTGAATTGTATAGGACGAAGAGTAATGGAGAATTCACCGTTTTGGTAAGTTTTTAAACCTCGAACTTAAATCTCCATAAAGATTGGTCGTTTGATTCAGTGGTACCGCTTCGACCAGATCGTAGTTATTTTCGCCCGCGACTCTGTCCACGTGGAATCAAAGAAAATCAAAAGTAAGTTGCCCATGTGTTCTTCCAGACTATCCTACATCTATGCCTAATTTTATCGAGATCCGTTCTGTATTTTAGGCTACAAGCTCTAACAAAAATCCATTCATCTAAACTTTGGATTAAATATGTTACATTTGCGCAAACTCTACAATGGAAACCCAAAGTTGCATACACATTGCTAAGTTGCAAGTTGATATTATCGCTTCTTGTCCTTATTCTATACTTCATATACGCGATTCAGCGTGTGCTCTCTTTAATGCATTAATGAATAGTTAAATTGGGAGTAAGATTATGATGTAATAAGATGACAATAACTATCTTGTGTTGTAAAGAGTTGAAGATTCCTGTTTTGGAATTGTTGCAACCCATTATTTTCTTCCTAGTAAGAACTATCTCCTTATGTTTTTCCAGCCCGTATACTTGCCAAAAGCAGGCGAGTCAGTCGCCCACAACCTCCACTTCACTGGCTGTGAAAATAACAGTTATTGCAGCTATCAAAAGTTCCATGAACTCACCAGGGATTTTGTTCTGCCTGAGAAAGAGTACTACAGAATCTGCAACATTAAGACTGAGTTATAGTGCATATATCTGTAGAATTCGGCTATTGTGATTGTCTGTGTTGACATCTCTTTCATTCCCTTTGACAAATGAGAGACAGTAATACTGTAGTTGAATTCTGCGGTTGTAATAGTTCAATTAAACGTAACACTTTTGTACATAATTGTACATTCATTGATCAATATAATGAATAGTTTTGTAGCTGTTTTTAATATTTTTATAGGAATTTTATTATTATTGCTTGTTTTTTATACTCTAAGTGATTTTGTTGTTTTAATTTTGTTGTTCTTACTAATGAACAAATATTAAAAAAAATGTTTGTAGCATTTTTATAAAATTTTATTGTAAATATCGCAGTTTTGTAAAATATAAATCTAAGGAGCATAGTCTGTGATATACATATATACTTAATAAAACATGTAAAAACAATAAACAATTAATACAATCTTTTCATTTTTCATTAATCTATACTATTATAATAAAGTGTTAACACACACTTCGTTGCTGCCTAAGATGTCAGCAATTACAGCATATTTTTGAATAATTCCTTTTTTAATAAAAAGCCCTACACTTACGTCACGCTTCAGGCTATATATTTTCACGCCATTAAACTTAGACGGTAAATATTTTGGATAAACACCCTAATGTGGGTAAGAGACCATAAGTAGCTGCCAACATCAAGGAAGCAAGATTGCCAAGGTATGTCATGTCATGTCATTTTGAAATTTGCTATTGATAATTTGACAAATGTAAACAGCAAAATAAAGTTTTCATAATTTTATGCGGATGAAGCCGCACGGGAACAGCTAGTAAACCATAATAACGTTTTTAATAACCGTAAGTATCAAATTGTATCAATCTTAACGAAATAGTTACCAATATTTTGGTCCTTTAAGCCGGACACCTCGGGTGCAGTTCTTTAGAAGTTGGCGTGACAAGGGTGCAAGTTATTACGTTGTCAAACCCTAAGGCACAAATTGTCCGGCCCTTGTCAAACAGGACCTATTGCTATTTATTTTTAGACACCGCTTGTTATTTTTATAAATCAACAACTCACTGTGTAAGATTAACGTTTTATCGTCAACATGCGAGTTCTCGGTTTATAAACTTAACTAGCTATCCGCCTTGGCTTTGCTCAGGTCTAATGCAGCTGAAATCCACTTTGTTTTATATTAAGTGTTAGGATAATGTAAAATTTATGACTATCACTAGCTTACACCCGCGACTCCATCTGCGTGGAATAAAAAAGTGAGTAGCCTATTTGTTCTTCCAGACTATCCTCTACATTTACACCAAATGTCATCCAAATAAGTTAAGTCGTTTAGGCTACAAGCTCCAACAAACATCCATCCATACATCTAAACTTTCGCATTTATAATCTTAGTATGAAGTATGATAACAGTTTTTTTTCTTAAAAAAGCCATTTACTGTTTTTTTTATTCTTCTACAAGCTGTTCTCGTGCGACTTCATCTGCATAAAATTATATTTTTTTTGTGTTTACATGTGTTAAATTCTCAATTGCAAATGTCAAAATAAATTGCTTCCTTAATGTTGGCAGCTTGTAGTTTATGGTCCCTTTCCCACGTAAAGGTTTTTTCCAATTTATTTATCCCCCAAATTTAATACCGTAAAAATATAGAGTCTAAAGCCTGACGTAATTAAAGGGCTTTTTACTAAAGAAAGAATTACTCAAAAATATGGTGCGATTGCTGACCTCTTACGCCACAATGTAGTGTGTGTTTACGCTTTTTTATATTAGTATAGACATAATAAAAAACTAGATTCAGAAACGTAAGAAATAAATTTAATTTGAATCAAGAATATTGCTTATTTTTATATGTTAAGGCATATTGTTGGTAACGTTTACCCTAGCTTATGATTAAAAAACACCTATATTCCCTTTAAAATACAAGTAATAAGGCTTGTTAGGTCACCATTCATGAATAAATTCCCTCATGTTAAGACCCTTTCACACTGAGAGCTTACAATTCGTTCATTTCTATTAAATCGGATGAGCCCCTATAAAAAGTTCACCCCAATTATATTGAGAGTATTCTGAATGCTGGGCCGATGTCGGGTTTTAGCTAACGGGAGCCGATAGTTTCCCGCCATTTCCATTTCGGGAACTCTAGTATTAATTCCGGACGCTTAAATTCCGATGTGAAGTCTCTCTTAGATTTAAATGTGTATTCACTTATTGAACAATTTTTATATTACTGTAGTAATTAAGCTTTGATTTTATCTCTAAGATAAAAATACCCTTCATTTTAGAAGTAATTTTATGCAATGCTTTCGACCCTGACGCTGTTCCCTGGTAACAAATAGGTACCTAAATTACATGCTATCTTTTACATGCCTTTCATGGAGACCCGTTCAGCAGTTTAGGCTACAAACTCTTGACACAGTCATCTAAACTTTCGTATTTATATTAGTAAGAAATTGTAAAGTTAATTAAAAGCGGGCGCACGCTTTGACTAAACTATACAACTGTTGTGCGATTGTCGATTGTTTCGCAGCCAATTCAACTGTTTAGTTGCACAACTAAAAATCGAGTAGTGTGCGCACCATATATGTTCATAGGAATCAAATCCCAACTAAACAGTTTCCGATAGTTTAGTCAAACTCGATCTAATAAATAGATATGTCACATTTTTACTAATAGATGTCGCTTTTACCAAATTCTTGATCTTTGACAAGCGTTCATATATTTCCATCGGTAGTAATACAGTGCAATGTCCGTCCGTGGTAACGTATGATGCTACAAGACAGCACTGTTTGTTACCAGTGTTTGACTTGTTCTGTTACCGCAAGGGTTGCCAAAAGTTTTTGTTATCATTTTAATTATTTCTTTTAGCGTGGATGAATAAAATTATACGAATATTTCCACAGAAATAAACACTCCGACGCACCATACATTATTGATGATACGGATAGCTAATGCAGGTTCAATATCTACTAAAAAATTTGCTAGTGATTTTAAAGATTATAGATTTCAGCTTTTTCAAACAAATGTAGTATTAATTTAATTTGAAAGAAAATTTTTCTATTACGAAATAATTTTTGCAATTTTTTTCGGACAGCCCTAGATGGCGTTGTTGATTTACGCGACGTGCTCGACTCCACAGTAGCAGTAGCAGTATGCAAACTGTCTAACGCATTAATTTCACCTACTATACTGTCAAGGAGTTGGTTCAGTGGATTACATTACAAATGAGACACTGTGTGTTTACACTGTGTCATAAGTCAAAATTAACTAAGGTTGACAAACTAACAAACTATCCTTTCACATATCTAGTCTAAAACCTTACTAATATTAAAAAAAAGCTTTTGCACCCGTCCGCGTGGAATAAATAAAAAAAAGTAGCCTATGTATTCTTCCAGACTATCCCCTACATCTATGCCAAATTTCATAGAGATCCGTTTAGCAGTTTAGACAACAAACTCAATCCAACATCCATCTAAACTTTCGCATTTATAATATTAGTATGTTTAGTAAGATTTGAATGTTTAGATGGTTGGATATTTGTTAGAAGTTATCTCTAGAACGGCTCATAACCTTAATGAAAGGCACAGATGTAGAGCATAGTCTTACAAGATCCTCTTTGATATGCAGGTATTCCATTGATTGAATCTTTATAAAAACTCCGCACTTTATGAAATAAGAGACACAAACAAACTTTTGCTCTACTATATCAGTATTCAAACAAAGCTAAATAAAACTCGAATACAGTGTACAAAACATAAGTACTGGTAACAGAAGATAATGTATGAACGAAATTTGCAACTAAAATGTTTGTTCGTCGTACGGTCACAGAGTATGCAAATAGAACACCTGTGTCGTTGGTACTGCGACTTAACAGGATGCTCCACTTTGGTGTGCGAAAATAGTTCCTATACTATTCAGATGCCTATACTCGTAGAACTTTAGTAATGTTCCTAATTATTCAATATTAATTTACACTTCTTGAAGTGTTTTCTTACATCTTACTAATATTATAAATGCGAAAGTTTAGATGGATGGATGGATGTTTGTTAGAGTTTGCAGCCTAAACGGCTTATCGGATCTAGATGAAATTTGGCATAGATGTAGAGCATAGTCTGGAAGAACACATAGGCTACCTACTTTTGTTTTTTTTACTCAACGCGGACGGAGTCGCGCGTGAAAGCTAGTAATTAATAAATTATTGATAGTTTGAGAGTATCCCCAATGGTAGAGAAGGTAAGATTATCATGGTACGGAAAGAGTGTGCTACACCGGTAGAGGTAGACGTAGAAAGAGATGGCTGTATTGCGTAAAGGTGATGAAGGGAGTGGTGACTGAGATGACGTATGATAGAGTTATGTTGAGGACAGAATCCTGCTGCGGACCTACAGTAATAGAATAAGGGGCAAGAGTGATAATGTAATTAATTATTTATAATACTGTATGGGAATAATATGTTTAATTACGACTTCATAGTATTAGCTCGAATTAAATTTTAACAATTTATTTTTGATTTTCGCATGTTAATTTATTTCTGTAGGCAACAGACATTTCTCCATCCCTCATATTACATTTATATATTGAATATTCAGGACCATGAGTGTCGTCATGTTAGGGGGTAGCCGCTTGGACTTAGTGTACATCTGCTGTCAACGACCGTGTAAAGGTCTAACAAAAATTACTGTAAGATTGCATAAGCAAAACATTCTAGTTAAGGAAAGGATGAGAAGTAGAAATAAGTTTGACTGTGGATGGGACGCACAAGAAGGAGAAATATCCTTTTACGTGCGTTCCCTTCAAGTCTATTAAGGGTAGGCTACGCATCGGCATTGGAGGGTATCTATGGGTAGCGAACGCATCGCTATTTCGGAGATTTCGCTCTCTCATTAACCTTGTGTTATAAAAAAGTAGATTTAAATTAAAGTGTTTGATCAGTCACGAATTTTAAATGTTTATTCGTAACCTGTTTGAATCCCGGTGACCTCTCCTGAGTGCGAGGTAATTGGACCTCGTGATATATTTCTCTCTACGTGAGCAATATAGCGTTAATTAATCGATCAATCTACACGCTTGTTGATCTAGACGTTTTGATATTTGCCCGGATTTTTGTACGGCAACAATAAATAAATCGGAAAATAAAATGAAGAATAAAACATTACACTAACAGTATTACAGAAAACAAACGTAACACAATTTAGACAACATTTGAAGGTATAATACTGACGAAATAAATAATAAACTATAGGTATTAATTTCTATGTAATAAAGTAGTGGAGAAAATGAGAAGCAAAAAGTTAGCGTGGTATGGACATGTTATGCGACAAGACCATGGGGGACATAAACCAGAAAGTGTTAAGAATGAATGGCTATAAAGGAACAGAAGGACGGAAGAAAGTATGTAAAGTGAAAGAGGATATGCTTAAGAAAGGAGTGGGTTCAGAAATGACGGCTGATAAATAAGTATGAAAGAGCAGCACATACTGTGCCGACCCTCCCCGATTAAGGATAAGAGCAAGTAGATGAAAATACCAATTAAACAAAACAAAAGAAGCCTATGTGTTCTTACAGACTATGATTTACATCTATACCAAATTTCATTGAGATCTGTTCACCAGTTTAGGTGCTAAACTCAAATATCTCAATAATAAGATAAGATTTCGTAATCACCCTTTTCCAAGTCAATATTTATTAAAAACCCATTTATTTTGTTAAACTTTTAATCTTCACTGTCGAATAATTTAATAAGCTTCATAAGTAAACAGTTTTAGATATCGTGACCGAGATTTTCTTGCTTGGATGGCAACATCGAGATTCCTCCAAGAGGTACGATAGGACACGTCCGGGATACAAGTAGCCTCTTGATTGTGAACGCTTTTATGTCTGGCACGAAAGCGTTATCTAGTTTTGATACATCCTTAAGAAAACTGAATGATACTTTGTGTTATCATTTTTTAACCTAATTCCTATCCAACATTAAGATATACTAGCGCACTGGGTGAGTTTTAGGCGCCCCTTTCTGTCCCTGGCAGCCCTATTTCATACACTGGCACTTTATAATATCGTATTAGAAAAGCATAAGAAACCAAACGAAGAGAGGCTATCGTTATGCTACATTTCTTTTCTCTCTTTCTGTCTCTCTCCCCTCTCTTTCTTCCTCTTTTTATCATCGTGTTTGCATTACCCGAAACATGCATATGAATTCTAAAGCAAATCTTGATGTCTTCATATGAATGTGTTGTTTAGTACGGACAAATAGATATGTATATACAATCTAGTAAGATTATCGAGACATGTACGTATATGTCACTTTAGTCTTGTACTTAAATACAACTCAAAACCGCCAAGCTTGAAAACAGCCGACAAGTCCAATTAAAAACATGACATGAGAAGTTTAATTAAAAAACAAGCGAACAAACATTTTGCGAGTCGCGGAGTGCGCTTACGATGTATAAATCATTCACTATAAAAGACTGAGAACAGGAAAATAACTGCTGTTTTGAGACTTTATAATTAAAATTTGATTTATGAATTTGCTTGTGATAAAATTGAAACGCCTTTCGGAATTTAATAGCAATTATGTGTTCACGTAAATTGTAGTTGTACAGGTAAGGGGTGTAGAAATTGTGTTTATTATCTAATTGCAAATAATTTTAAGCAAAGTGTATAGTCAAATGCTATTATTATTTATCAACTTTATACATCAGAAGATGCAGCAGAATTAAGTCCTTAAATAAATGTAGTGCACTTAGAGAATGGCACAAACACTAACACTACGTTGGCTTGCAGGCGCTCTGTTGCCTACGGGCTAACCGCAGTTACACTTGCATCTGTGTCGTGTGTGTTCTAGCTTGCAACATGCATTTTAACATTATTTTCTTAACAAGTGCATACTAAAAACGCTCAAGCTTACAAGAGAATATAATTTAAATAATGTACATACAGACGCACAATACTAACGAGTGAGCACTGTATTGTATTTTATATTGTAACTTAGTTATAGTACAGTTTTAACATTTCAGTCAAATAACTAATCCTTCAAGATATAACTTGTTAAATATTAATACGGATTTAAATAAAAAATTAACAAAACGATAATCAAGTGTACTAAAACATTTCTTTGGCAACCCTACTGTTTTATTTTGCATTCACTAATTAAATATTTCTTATTTTACCTTCGTCAAAGATTAAATGAAATTTCAACAAATCTTCACCTCATTGTTCAAGAAACATCTTGTAACAATCAAATAAAATAAATAACAAATAACATTTAATAAAATTAGATAATTACGATTCAACTTTGTTTTATTTTAAAGGATTAAAATTATTTAACATTCTATTAACATATCTGTTGTATAAATAAAAAAGACCGAAAGTATTGAAACCATATTTATATTGAGATGTATGGAATGGGAGAAAAGAGGGGTTAATGAAACAGCAGGGCGGAGTGAGAGTAGGGTAAAATTGGGCTAACACCCAGGGCGTTGTACAAAAAAGGGCGCCACAGGTCTGGAACTTATTAAGTCTAACTAGACTAAAATTATAAAGAGGGATTTTTGTATGTATTGCAATAACTCAAAAACTACTGGACCGATTTTAAAAATTCTTTCACCGTTAGAAAGGTAATTTATCTGTGAATAACATAGGTAATTCATCACGTAGACGAAGTCGCGCGTAACAACTACCTTACATAAGCCATAACTCTACTAAAAGCTGGTGAAGGACTATCCTAGTAGCGCTAAACTAGTACTAAGTATAAACTTAGGAATAGCATTAGTTTTGACATAACAGTTAATGCAATGTATACACAAGTAAACTTTAAATAATATAACTTATGGTCGAAATACTAAGAGCAATATTAAAGTTAAGTGATTAATTCTCACTATCGCGGAGGATGGAATGAGAATATAAAAGTACAATATTACGCTAACTCAAACTTTGTCGTTACTAACTTGCCTTAAGGGATTTTTGTAGAAAAAAAGACTTTAATAGTTTACCTGTTTCATATCTAACTTGACAAAAGAATACAAGGAAAAAAAAGTTACTAGATTTTTTTAACAAGAGAAGGACCCGATATCGACCCTCATGTACACATTTGATCAACGCAGGAGACAGAGAAAGATCCTCCTTCCTATCGCCACCTCCGTCAAATCTACTTCTCCTTCTCATCTTTCCTCATGAGCAATTGGTTTAAAGAAAACGGAGACTAAAATTCTGCTGGCAAGCACATTTTGCAAACGAAACGCGGAATTGCTTCCACTTCACGACTGTCTTCTGTAAGGTTGTGGTATTGCACCGAGCGGTCTATACGTGCAGCAGATTGGCGTTTATCACTGTTAAAATGGTTCATAATATAGAATGTCTGGTTTTAAAAATTTGAAAACATTTCCATGTTAAGTTTATGTAAACGTAGCTCTCTACTGAAGTAGAGCAAGACTCGAGACAAATAAAGTGTGCTTTACAAACAGCGGCAGTTTGTCTCTGAATTTAGTGACGGTTTCAGGGCAACTTAATTGCAACTATGGTTCTTTACATAAGAAATAACTTTGTAATATATACAGGATTCAAACATGATTTAGGAAAAAAAATTGGTGAAGTAACCAATTCTCGTAAGTTATTATTAATAGTTTTTTTATGACAAATAAATTGAGCATGTTGGCATTTCACTTTTGCAACGCGCGCTAAAGACAAAAATTATTTTAACTAAAGTCAAGCCCATATCATTATAATAAAAATGGTTATTATTTTTATTGCACTATTAAAATGCCAAGCATTGAGTTTAATTTTGCAATAAAATTGCTATTTGAAGTTTTATGTTCTTTGCAGGTGTTTGACGGTGAAAGAAGTTGAACGAAATTAGCATACGTCAGTTGGCGGAAATCCGGTATGCTTGCAGCGACAGAATCACGCTATTAAAGTTTTCTAAGTGATTTACAAATATTTTAATACTTTAAAAGTAGTATTAATGGATAGAAATAAGTTTAAACGGAAAACTAACCTAAAAATTTTAACAAATTAAATAAGCTTTAACTTAATAATTTTAGAAGTGCTTTGTACAGAAATCAACAAAGATTTAGTATAAATCTTTTTCAAGCTTGAAAGTCGTTTGCTTTTCAACTTAGCCAACGCGTTCGAGAGAATTTTGTGGAAAATAGTTGTGAAGCGCCTTACCTGAAAACCTAGATCGTGAAGTTGGTTCGAGTATGCTTGCGGAGGTTTTACGGCAGGCGCTTAGAGATCAGAAAGTTTTTGAAACGAGGTGGTATCTATTGCATAGTAAAGTACTTAGAAATAGATTAAAACATTCTGCATATTATTGACCGACTTCCCAAAAGGAGGCACTCAATACGTCTGTATTTTTTTGTTGTATTTTAACATAATAATTCTTTTACCTATAACATAAGTGATAGGTATGGGAGTAACAGAAACGACGCTTGCTTAGTGCAGACTGGTTTATTGACGTCACCTAGACGTAGCCGTCGGGCGCAGCCGACCGTTCCATTCCAGGCATGGTACATGTACATACACAACAAAATTCACTCTGATCTGTTTTTTGTAAAGTAAATCATTATTAAATGGAAGAATTAAAAGTAGTACTGTAAAACAACAATTTCTCATATTTAAATATAAATTAATATGCATATAACCTTACTAAAATATTTGCCTATTGAACTATGAATTAATTAACAAAATTTTCTTTACAACCGAATTAAAATCAATCGTCCTCTTACAATATGATCATTAGTCGTTCAAATGGACTTTTTAATTTGTTTGCATAATAAAGAGAACGTTAATATGCGTGAGAATTGTACATTGACATCAAAGAATAGTTTGTACGTAATTAGGAACTGTATTTGCTCTGCGGTCAGATTTGCGTGTTGGCGTGAAACGGCGAGCTGCAACACAATACAAGCTTACCACAGACAAACACATTAAACAATCGCTTTGTGTATTTATCTATTTATTTAAAACTAAATATAAATACTACAAATATTTAAATGACCACAAACCATAAATTAACTTTTTAATAAAATCGATAAGAATTTAAAACAACATTTATAAATGTAACAGTGTCTTAAATAAGACTACCCTTAAACTCCAAATTAAAACATTAATAGCCGGTTTCCCTACATTTAACCTCTGGTTAGTGTTTTGTTTCGATAACTTCATGAAATGCGTTTCCGAACTACGTAATTTGAGTTTTACTATGTCACTTTATTATGAAACTTGTCAACCTAACACTAACGAATCACTAGGTAATGATAAAATAAAAACTTCAGCAACCAAGTATTAAATCTGTTATGTGTATAAATCGAAATATTCAAGTTTCTTTTCACTAATCGGCCATATGACAACCTTTCCATAATATATCTATTTTCAATTATTTTATTCTTATCAGATTCTATCTCTATTACTCTTACTAATATTATAAATGCGAAAGTTTAGATGGATGATTGGATAGATGGATGGATGGATGTTTGTTAGAGTTTATAGCCTAAACGGCTGAACGGATTTTGATGGAATTTAGTATAGATGTGGAGGATAGTCGGGAAGAACACGTAGGATACTCACTTTTGTTTTTTTTAATCCCACGCGGACGGAGTCGCGGGCGAAAGCTAGTACGTTATAAAAACTTTATATTATAGTAATACAATGGTTATTTAATACATAATATAACTTCCAGAACAGAACAGTGCAATGAATACGCGATACTGGTCATATTTTTCGTAAATTATTCACACTGCCCACTCTATTCCACTGTATACATCTATTCTCGCTAACATCATGTTAATTAATATCTCGATTGATTTACCTAAAGTCATACAATTAAGTTGTATTCAAACAATGCTATTTAAACCAATATAATTAATAAAAAAAATTGGCTGATGATTTACTAAATAGCCTATGTGCTATTCCAGAGTGTAATCTATCTTTGCTTCAAAATAATTTTGATATATTTAGGTATTTACTAGCTTTGACCAAACACCATCCGCGTAGAATTAAAAAAAAATATGTAGCCTATGTTTACCTACACTATTTCCTACATCTATACCAAATTCCATCAAGATCCGTTCAGCAGTTTAGGCTACAAACTGTAAACATCCATTCATCTAAGCTTAGCAGGCAGTAAAAACCATATATCCAATTACTCAGCTATAATAGTTATTAGGTTTTCTCCGTCAGCGCCTGATGAATACCCCTAGTGTTCTTCAAGACTATGTTCTTCATCTATTTCAAGCAGCAAGACTTGTGAAGACGTGTTGAAGATACGTAATAACAAACATCAAACATCCGGATGGATGGAAGGATCCGGAAGGATGGATATCCTTTCATGTCATACTAATATTATAAATGCATAATATCAGAACGATTAATTCCACTGGCCACCTTATTTTAATGTGGTTGTTAATTTATTATTTTGAATATGGAACATTGGAAATATTAAAAACGAATTATTATGAAACCATCGCCGGAATCTATTTATTTTATTATGAAATTCTTCACAAGACTTTAACAGAGCCGTTTGCATACAACTAATATGCTTACAAGACCATAAATATGGGAAGTTGTAAAACTTGTTATTAAACTAAAAGAGGGCGCTCGTAAAATCCAAGACGTTTACCATCTTACTCGGAAATGGGCCAGGTAGGATTTATGAATAAAAATAGTTGTTTAAAACCCATCCGGCTCAAAGGACCACACCGCATTCGCAATTACCTTTTGTTTCGCACACGCTGTACCAGTTTTTCGATTTTGAATTTTAACGTAGTTTAAATATGGTATTTAAAGCCTTAAACTTACCTACGTTTAATTCTATACAGGTTTGTGTAGTTTTCTTTTAAGAAAAATTATTACAGGACCTAGAATATTCTAAAACAAGAAATATAAATAATTTTGCCAACAATAATTCTTGCAGTATACTTTTTACATTTTTAACAGATTCAATTATTTATGATTGTTTAATTATATGTCAATATAGTATGTTCAGAGTTAATAACTTCAGTCTAAACCGAGCTCTTGCGTGCAACATGTTACGAGTATCAGATAACAATCTAAAAACACAAATACTTATTTTTAAAATCACAGCTAAGCACGTAATAGTTGATTATTTATACATCATAATTATACTTCTATGTAGTAAACATAAGTGTTATATAAGTGATTCGTAGCTTTCACAAAGATACATATATGTATTCAATCGCAAAATACCTTTCATATTTTCCAACTAGGTGTTCCCGTGCGACTTCATCCGCATGAAATTATAAAAACTTTATTTTATTGTTTACATTTGTTAAATTCTCAATTTCAAATGTCAAAATTACCGTTACCATAACAAACCTTCTTCCCTAATGTTGGCAGCTTGTCTGTGGTCCCTTTCCCACATATTTTTTTTACCTATTTATTTAACCGCTAAGTCTAATAGCATGAAAATATTTAGCTTAAAGCGTGTCCTATGTTTCGTAAGTCTATATTAAAGAAGGAATTATTCAAAGATATGCTGTGATTACTGACTTCCTAGGTCACGCAGTAGTGTGTGTTCACTCTTTATTATATTAGTATAGAAGTATAGATATGCGGTCCTCCAATAATGTCCCGGGAAAATATACCCAGGGCCGTTTTCGCAAATACCCGTGCCATTGGCGCCACCTTACTGTATTATAAAACTACAAGAGAAAAGGCGCCTGTTGCGGTCCTTTATGCATCTTTGGCGCCCTTTTATGTCCGGCGCCCTAGGCGGTCGCCCCACCTCGCTCTTCCCTAACTCTTACAGTTTCTTAACTTCTTTACCTGTATTTTGCACATTGTGACAGTCCACTGTTATTAATCTTTCTAAAAAAAATTACATCTGTAGATAGTTGTAATAAGGCATTTAAAACATGACACCCCACACGTTTTAAATCAAATCAAACGTGAATTCTGTTCACAATTAAACAATAACATTCAGATATGTCAAGCAGTTCGTTGTTATATTATCCCACGGGATTACATTATTTACTCCTTTATTGAGTATAAAAACCTAACAGACCAGCTATTAGCTAATACAATAATTATTACGGATGCATATAAAAGAGCAAATAATAGACGCTAAATCTCCGTTCTTACAAAGCTTTCTAAAGTGAAGTAAATTTTATAGGAACTGATTGTTTATTTTTTGTTTAATTAGTGTTTGATTTACCGTTACTAAAATATTCGAGTCGCAATAACATTTAAATAAGTATACCATTGCACAAAAAATAACCTATGTGACAACTTTCTAAATGTAAAAAAGTCAATTTATCACAGCTGTCATGTTGCGTTCATTATTTTTAAAAGGAGCAAAGTTAACTTTGAAGAAAAAAAGTAGAGAAGCAGGTATCGCCTGGTGCGGCGCTATCTTATCTATAGTGAAGTTAGTTACGCATTAATAGTGACTGCAATACCAACCGTAACTATGTTCAGGTACATGCATTCGTGCCTCGAACAAAAACAATTCCTGTTTTAAACTTTTATTGACGCTCGCAAACACGCACGGAGCAGTATTTTAACGATTCAAACGAAAATATTATTGTAAAAATAGTAAACCTACATGCCTGAGTAACTTAACTCAAGTTAGTACAAACTTGTGTTTATTAAACTCTAGAGTTTAACCTACAGAATTGAAAACACCGAAGGATTATGACGCGCGGTTGCTAGTGAGGGCCATTTTAATTTTGTTGGGTTATATTTCTCCCACCAGTCGAGCAGTCATTCGTTGGGCGTTACACAGGATGCCGCGTCGTTGTTTAGCGTTGAAAAACTTTTATCTAGCATCGTGATCTATAAAAAAAGTCGTAAATCGCTTGCAAAAAGTTTTAATTTGATAAAGTATGGTTAATTTAAAGTGTTTTGTGTAATTTTGTGGGTAAAAATCTATGTGTAACGTTGTGCATTCTTGGTGATTCATCTCGTGAACAAGAAATCCGTTGTGTCGTGGTGTATATGTGCCGGTTGTAATGTGCACACTTATTATGTGATTTTCTGGAATTTTGTTAATAAGAAGATTCTTTCACAGTTGGATAAATAATATGGTAAGTCTTAAAAACTGAAATCTTACTTGTAGTATTCATTTTGAGTGTTTTAAACGTTAAAATTAGGTTTTTTTACCTGTGAGACAAACGTTTTGGAATTCCCTACAATCGATTTCTTTGTAAGTATAACTGACAATGCATGTCTTACAAAAGCCATTTGGGTTATCTTTTGGCGGGCTCAAGACCCATGTTTCGGTTTGACAAAATTCTTTGTTTTTTTATTTATCTTTTTCGGAATTTTATCAGCTACTTTCCTTACGAACTAATTATCAATGCGATTTGTAGGTATTGTTAGATTCTTATTTGTGAAATAAAATATTGACAATCTTACCTAATACCTGGTATACAATATGCCAGTACTGTAGGACAATTGCACTGGGCAGGCATGAATGGCATTGGCTCGCTGGCGATGGCAGCGTGTACATTGCGCCAGTTTCACGCCTGTACTTATTTTGGTCGCCATTGTCCAACTGGACTGGCATAATTTAATAATTTAAACTGATATCATATCAAGCCCAAGCTCTTAGCTTTCGTCGTAAAAAAAGTTAATGCATGTTCGTTTTGTCGTACCTTCACATCAGTCCTTGACTAACCTAGGACAGGTTTTGATATAGATAAAAAATGATAATACACAAAGACGTGATGCTTATTTAAAAAAAAGTACTATCTCATAATTTTACGTCAATCTGATTGAAATGGCGATAACGTTAAATAAAATTTATAATAATTAAAATAGATGTTAATGAATATTATGGGTATATAAATTTTATGAATTATTATTTTTAAACGTATTTTTTGCGACTAGCGATTTTTCCAAGAATCTTATCGGCATTCCGAAGGTATTGAATAAGGTGTAAAGAATAAATATTATTCAGATTGAATATAAAAATGTTATTTTACGAAAATATGGCCACTTTGCAAGTCAAAGGAGAACTCATCTCTTCCCTGTTTTAATTCAATTTGTAGTGGGCAACAGGTTTTCTAAATCGACCTTTATCAGTTAGTACTTCATTCCCTGGGCCTAGACTCATAGGGACGGAATAAGATGAGTGGGTTTGCATAAGTGCAACTGCTTACCATCTTTTATGCAACCTGACTTTCAGAACCAGGTTCAGACTTGCCAGTCGAGTCCGAACGCACTCTCTGAGATAATAATAACCACCAGATTTCGCGAAGATGATGTATTTGCGACAACTTTAACATAACAAAAATCACATTTTAAAATTTTTTGTCTGTCTGTATGTCCGCAAGCCGAGATTGTTCCGGGTAATCTCCGAAACGGTAGGGCCGATTCCGATCGGACTTTCACTGAAGGGTAGCAGACATAGATACTATAGGTTACTTTTTAATCTTAATATTGCGTGGACGAAGTCGCAGGCAACAGCTAGTCTATATAAATAGTAAGATAAAAAAATTAGTTTACACGTATTTATGCAGTGGAAATGATAAATGCATATTAAATACGTCATCTCTGCTTGTTTTAATTATTTTCTTTCGTGTATTTTTCGATGTAATATTGTACTTTGCTTCGACGCTGCAGTAATCTCAGAAATACAAAAGAAAACTCAGAGATTCTCTTTTTAGTCTATTACTGAGGGTTTTTTTTTGATAAATAATCGCTTCGCCGCTTTAATAAGACCTTTCACTTTCTCGCATTTACGCTTGTAAATGGAATGTTTTTGTATGCCAGCGCTTTTATTCCTTTTGGAGTTGAAATTAATTAAAAATAATCAAGTTACGCAAGTTGTTATAACTAATTTTTTTCTATAGAAATTCTTGTAATTATAAATGCGAAAGTTTAGATGGTTGGATGGATGTATGTTAGAGTTTGTAGCCTAAACTGTTGAACGGATTTCAATGAAATTTTGCATAGGTGTAGAGCATAGTCTAGAAGAACACATATTCTACTATTGTTTTTTAATTCCACGCGGACGGAGTAGCGGACGAAATCTAGTATGCAATAAAACTAAAGTGGAGTAAATTGTAAGTTACGACTATTAAAAGAAAAAAGTTACAGCCAATTTTACTAATAAAAATTTTAATTACCACAATGAGAATTAGTCGAAATTAACAAAATAAAAAATAAAGTTTGTTTTTTTGTTTCTGGTTATAGGTTTTTAATACTTTTTTATACTTACGTAAAGTTGACGTAAACATATCGTTTATTTGTGTCAGATGTGGGTTTGGCTTATCCCCTCGTCACATTTGGGATTAAATCGCCCCGGGTGAAAGGTGCCCTGTGCCTAACTGTCCACCTCAATTCAAAACACCGTTTTACAACGCTAAAGATTTTTGCAAGTCTAATTATACGTTGGTTTTACATATTTTTAATGTATGCATGAGTATTTTTTTTTTATTTTTCATATAGTAATGTTGTAAAGAGAAAAAAATTGTATTTTTGTATGTATTAAAATAACTCAACTACTGGCCAGATTTTGACAATTCTGTCCCCATGAAAAAGCTAAGTCATCAGTGAATAACATTGGGTATAATATGTACCAATTTCTAATTAACCGCTGGCCAAGTCGCGAACAATAGCTAGTTACTAGATATAAAATTATATCAATTTGGTATCGTGAGATTATTAAATAAAATGTTCAAAGTAACAAGCATAGTTTGCTAGTCTTTCGTTAGCCGTTCGTCGTTCATCATTCATCGATCTTCAGTCATCGATCACCGTTCATCATTCAACGCTCATCGCGCTTCATCGGTCAACGATCGTATTCGAACGTAGAATCATAGCGGAGTCTTAAAATTGTATTTTTTTTACCGTCGTAAAAATATTGTTACACGTTCCTACAGACTGAACTAAACTAAACTCTCGCACAACTGTTTAGTCTCGCTTTGATTCCTATAAGCTTATTTAGAGGTGCACACAATACTCGATTTTTTGTTCAAGTAAATGGTTGAATTGGCTTAGGAACAAACACAACTATTGTGCGGTAGTTTCACAGTGGTAGAGCCCGCTTTAACATCTTCGCACGAATGGGCCGGCTCGCCGGTATAATACCATGACCACACAGAAAACAGGCGTGGAGTGGAAACAATTCCGCGTTTCGTCTGATGAGTGTGGTGCCGGAGGCCTAATTTTAGTCCCTTTCCCTTTCCATCCTTTTCTTAAGAGGAAAGGATGGGAAGGAAAAGTGGATTTGACGGTGGAGAAGACGCATAGGAAGGGGATATGTCCTCTTTATGTGCGTCTCCTCCTTCGTCAATCAAGGGTAGGCAGCGCATCTGCAATTGCGGATGTCTATGGGCAGCGGTCGCTTTCCATTTCGGTGGATTCAGGTGGCCGCTTGCTCGTTTGCCACCCTATATTATAAAAAAAAAATAGTCAAAGGTGTGCGCCCGCTTCAAGGTACTGTTTGATTCGTCTTCTCCCTTAGAGTATTATAGGGTACATACCATAGGCACAAAACATATAGTAGACATGAGATAAATATCTATACTGGTTAAAAAAATTCTAATCTCGCGCTTTAACTACTATAAAGTTTTAGTCAGTCAGTTTTTTTGGTTTTTTAAAATTAAGGTCAGGTTGTAATTTTGGTAAATAGAAATCTCTTTGAATGTAAAACTCTTTTTATTTTTAAATCCAAACCGTTGGCACATAAAACCTTCATGGTGCTAATTATAAAGGTACCGCAATACCGGCGATATTTTTCCTCCGAGCTGGGGTTTTTGTGAGGACTTTTAAAGCGTTTGCGTGCGGAATTATAAGTGTAAAATATATAACAGTTTATTTTTGACTTTTTTAACATGTAAAATTAAATTTATAATGACGAATGTGTTCATTTTATGAACGTTATTTAATATGGTGATGATTTTTACGAAGCAAGTGGAGGTCTGAAATTGTAGGTCATCTCTATTGAGATATTTATGTCATAGTGCGTTTAAAAATATTGTACTTGGTACATATACTGGTAGTATTGTATTGTATTATATGTGCTTGATACTAATGTAAATGCGAAAATTTGTATATATGTATGTTTGTGTCCACGGCTTAATAAATCTCGACAATATTTGTGCACAAATGGAAGACATTGTATTTTTTTAATCGGCTCGGACGAAGTCGCGGGAAAATCTAGTCTCTTATCTATACTGTTATAAAGAGAAAAATATTTGTATTTTTAGATTTTGGTATGTATTTGATTCACGCAAAAACTGCTGGGCCGATTTAAAAAAATCTTTTACCAATAGAAAGGTAATTCGTCTGTGAGTAACATAGGCTACAATTTTTAACTTCACGAGGGCGAAGTCGTAATATAGTTAGTAATGTATATAAGCAAGTATAGTTGAATGGATGGATACAATGAACGATTATTTCCGTTGCATTAATAATTGCAAAAGGAAATTCTAATTGTTCTGTTTGTATGGAAGATGTTACAATGGTTAGATTGGTTATATGAATAATTAGATGTCTCTCGCGACTTTGCCCGCGTGATTTTAAAAAATATATCCTATGTTACTCACAGATAAATTACCTTTCCAACGGTGAAAGAATTTTTAAAATCGGCCCAGTAGTTTTTGAGTTATTACAATACATAGAAAAATACAAATCTTTCCTCTTTATAATATAAAATAGAAGTGTCACATTCAGAGTATGATTAAAGGAGAAACAGACCTCAAAAGGAATGACAAATCTTTACTTTCTATACTAATATTATAAAGGGGAAAGATTTGTATTTTTGTATGTATTGAAATAACACAACTGGGCCGATTTTTAGAATTCTATCACCGTTAGAAAGGTAATTTACAGTACGTATCATATGATATATATTTTTTAATATCACGGGGACGAAGTCGTGAGCAACAGCTAATGTATATATTTTTAACCATCTCTGTGTACTCCATTTCAGTTAGGTATTGTCTATGACCTTATTTACACAAGATAGTCAAACTGCGAACAAAACAATAATGAACATTAACTGGGTTATATCAACAATGGTTAACAAAAAAACAATTAAAGAGACAATAGACGTTGACACGGGATATCGCAATTTATTGATTGGATTTTCTTTGGATATTGTAAGAATTAATTTCCCGGGACTGATGTTATTGTATTGGAATATACTGAGGGTATGACTAATAAGGTAATTATCCGCATACTTTTCTCTAACAACCTACTACTGCTTCATTCGGATGCATCTTTTTGTCCTTTCCTTACTGAGGGTCTAACTTCCATACATCAGCTGTCATATCTGAATTCACTCCTTTACGCACGTCCTCTTTCATATAATCCATCCATACATTGTTTAGTCTTCCTCTAGTGGCTTATACTATCTTTTGGATTGCTATAGAAATGTTGTTTTTGCCTGTAAAAGTTATATAAAGATACAAGACATGCTTAATATAACAATAATGTCATTTTAACAAACGATCACAATATTTGTGGACATCTCGGACAGTAATTGGCAATACGTATTCTTTATGATAGAAAATTGGTCACAGAAATCTATTACAGAGATATTATGTTCTATAAAAATAATAAATATGAAAATGTAAATGATTATCTACATTATTTGTAAAATTAATGAACGTATTAATCAAATTAAATATAAACAAATGAAAAGCATTAATCTAAAGAAACTAATTTTTTGAGACATTTGATGCTGTCTTTGAAATTCTTCTCTTAAGAAGCATGATTAAAAAAAAATCAATAAACAAGGTAATACACGCGAGAAACATTACCCTCCTTTTCAGTCGGGCAATAAAGTAGGTGTGGTCCTATTACTGTTATCTTGAGAATATTGTAATTCACTACAGAACGAAGTCAAGCGAGAGATCAAGTGGGTAGCGATGAGGGTGGCATCGTGATATCACCACTTAGGCACGTTGCTGAGTGCTTACTTGAGTTGCCTGCTCGAAGGACCAGACATTGTGACTACTGACGTATCTTCAATCTTGTGTGACGCTGCCTTTATTAGGGAATGTTTGTCAGTAATTGTCAATTAAGTGATGTTACTAAGATTGCTAATAAACACTACTAGTTTTCAGAGGTATCTTTTATATTTTTACTAATACCAATGGCCGTCGTATAGTTTAAAAATTAATGGTTTAGTTTCGATGTAGATCAGAGAATTTTTGGGGTTATGTTCGTCGTTGTTAAAATTACAAAAAAAAAAAAATCATAATCCAGTGAGTTAAGACAAAAATATTTTAAACTTTGTTCAATAAGATATTTAAGCTACATTTACGCTTCGATACGCAAAGGAGTTGATTCCTTGATAATGTTCCTCTCAGGAAATTGAAAAGCGAAATCCATTTCGGTACACACTAAAGCGATTGAGAAAATGTTGCAAAATCTCGACTACCCTCCGGGGAATCGGACTTGACTAAACAATTACTTATCTTTGCGTATCTTGGACAGATTGTTTATAGTAGGAATATCATGAGAATGTTCATTGCATACGCATATGCATGATATACGTAAAAACAAATGAATATTAAGCTATTATTGTACAGTCACCTGCATAAATATGTACGGATTTACAAAACTTTAGAAACTTGTAGACGTTTTCAATTTCAAAAATAAGTAAGCGCGTAGGCTTCCGACCATGATGACATCTTATTAAAAGTTATGGGTATTAAAATTTTTGAAACCAAAAGGCTATGTAAACATTTACAATGTAGTAAATGTAAACTAAATTATGTAGCTGATTGTACAAGTATTACACTAATTTATGTCTATGTTTAAAACAGTTTTTAATTTACTAAGTAGAAATAAATCAATTTTAAGATATCATTGTACAGTCAGCTGCATAAACATGTACATATTTACAAAACTTTATACGCCTTCAATTTTAAAAAACAAGTCAGTACGTATCTCTCTGTATGGTTTCGACCATTGCATTTTATTAAAGGTTATGTGTACTCAAATTTTTAAAACCGAAAGTCTATGCACCTTCTAAAATTTAGCAAATGTAAACAAAATTATGGAGCTGATTGTACAAGTATTACACCGATATATGTCTAAATCGTTCAATAGGGGTCATCAAGGTTAAAAACAGTTTATAAGTCACCTAAATTTAGGCCATGTAATGTGGAATAAGAGATTGCAGTTACAATTCTGACAGTGACTTGCTTTCTCAAACAAGACTAAAGCGTACATGAGCCTACCAGATCTTTGTGTCACTGTAGACGTTGAGTACCTTGTCACGTCACGCCTAAAGCGTTGTGCTCTTACCCTCTTGACGTAAGGGCGTGCCAAAGGTTTGCATAGGCATCACACTTTAAGAAATAGAGGCCCTTATCACTTCAGCAGACGCGATGTCGACAGTCCCCTTATTATCTTAACATAAGGGTTAAGCTATTGTTTTCTACCACTTCATTTTCATTGGTTAAAGGACTATTCATATTATATCCTCTTTTATTAGGTTCATTAATAAAGTAAAAGATAGTTCGATCTGGGCGACAAAAAATGTGTGTGCAATATTTTTCACAATTATTTTTGCTGCAACCATTATGAATATACGATGAATTCTTTTGCATATTTATAAACCTATGCAGTCTATTCTGTTTTAGTGGTTTTATCGTTTTTTATGTTTTGATTAAACATGGTTAGAAATGTATAGACGTGATTATAAACAACCTTTTTAAAACTGAAACACTTTTGGTATGTTTACAATCTTGTAATTTACGATCTTTCTGTATGATTATAAAGGTACTAGCTGTTCCACGTGTCTTTGCTTGCATTAAATTAAAAATAGAGCCTATGTTACGCACGGATAAATTACCTTTCTAACGGTGAAAGAATTTTTAAAATCAGCCTAGTAGTTTTTGAGTTATTTCAATAAATACAAAAACATAAAAATTCAAATCTTTCCTCTTTATATTATTCTAGCTGTGGCTCGCGACTAAGCTCGCATGAAATTAAAAAAAATACACAACATATAGCCTATGTTACAGATAAATTACCTTTCGAATGGTGAAAGAATTTTTTTTTTAAATCGGCCAAGTAGTTTTTGAGTTATTTCAATACCTCAAAAATACAAATCTTTCCTCTTTATAATATTAGTATAGACTACAGATAACTTTCACACTAAAAATGATAGAATTTTGACGTAATATAATAGGGCAAATTTTTTTTATAGTTCATTATCATCATTAACAGCCTTAGGTCGTCCACTGCTGAACCCAGGCCTGCCCCATCGATTGCCACGATGCCCGGTCCTGTGCCGCCCGCATCCAGTGCACTCCCGCAACCTTGACCAGGGTTAACCTTATAGTTAAATAGGTAAATGTAATTATCAGATAACATAATATTAATAGTCCAAGGCTATCGTGTACAGCTGTTTTAATTACGTATACTTTAAGTGGCTAGAGTTAATTGAAATATAACACTCTATTAACATAATACTGCGGACTTATTATGAATGGAAATTGTGAATTTTTCTCAAAGCACTACTTACGTCCACTGTAATTGCTTTCTTTAACCTAGAAACTACCGTCTGTGTTTCTTTGTAGAAATTTAATTAAAAAACGTTGAATACCCACAAACTTCGAGTTCCACTTTTAGTAAGGTTTAATTATAATTATTTTGATGTGTTGTGGTTTACCTTTTACTTTGAGATAACGGTGTCATTGACATTTTAAGTTTCTTATATTACTGGTTTGTGATTGTTTGCGGTTTATTCAGAAAGTTAAAACCTTTAGAATAATTTCTTCGCGTTTTACGTCTTTCTAAAGTACTCATCATCATTAACTTGCCCTTATCCCTTAGGGTCGTCACAGTATGTGCTGCTCTTCCATACATCTCTAAACTTTCTAAACTATGATACTATAATTTAGTAATATGTTGTCAATACGCTTACAGATTACAAAATTTTAATAAAAATAGAAAATCAAACGACCTTACATATAGTTAGTAAATAACTGTAAGAGACACATCTACAAGACCCGTTTAGAACTGGCCAGATGAAAGGTAAGGTTTTCTTTCCTTATTGTTATGTCACTATTTCAACATTTAAACGACATATGAAAGTTTATTTTTCATTTATAGACTTTTTAGTCTTGACTAGTTGTTGCTAGCGACTCCGTATAGTTAAAATACACATTACTCAGTGATAACAGCTTTTTAATGGTGCAAAAATGTTTAATATCGGTCAAGTAGTTTTTGAGTTATTTCATTGTATACAAAAATACAAAAAAATCCTCTTTACAATATTAGTATAGATATACTATGCTTAACTTAAACTAAGATTAAGTCAACATAAAAGGTAAAATCAATTTTAACACTAATTTATACCGCGTATATTCTTCCATTTCAGCCAGATTACCACACCCTACAATGTTTGATATCTGTTACTTTATCGATATTTACGAAAACAAATATTACAATACATGGTATATTATCAAACAAAAATGCACTTTATAACCATGGTGTAAAGTCTACATTAGCATGATTTTGTCGGATTTATGGATCGCGGTAATTCGGTTAGTTAGCCAGGAGGGGCTTATCGTACGGGGGTTGTTATCAGTTGCTATCGACTGCTTATCGGTATGGATTAGGTTCGATGGACGTTGCATTTGATTCCGAAAGGTGTACGTTATTTCATATCAGTGTGTAATCAAAATTTTATACTGCAATGTTACGATGGCCGTTTTTATACAGATAAAGTAGACAGAAAAACGGCAATCGTATATAACAGTATCTAAAGTGCGTCTACGACTAAAATGTGTTGAACCCCAGTACTTTTCTGAAAGAAATATTTGTTCCTATATATGTTTTCCTATTTCCGTTGCTATTAGTTACTCTTTAAAGTTATCGAATTCATTTGTTTTTCTTGTAAAATATTGCTTTTATTTTCATATTCACGTCTTGGTAATCTTGGTCATTCATGGGTTCAATCAAGTATCAAGTTGTTTAATTCCAACTATCAAAGTTTCTCTTGTGTACCATTTTCACTATTATGTTTATATTTGACTGAACTGAGTTATGAAACTAATATAACTGGAGTATCGTGGATTAATATTGAAAGGAAATGCGGTAGCGCTTTGATCGTATGATTCATCTTCCTACATTAAGCTGTTAATAGGTTATAATATATCTTTGTACATTACAACGTTATGTTTGAACATAAATAGCTATAAACTAGCTAAAGAGAGTGTTATTATTTAAGTTATAACTCTCAAATAACAGTCAAATCAAGATCAAAAACTAACTTGTTAAAAAATAGCTATTGGCAGTCCTAGATAGCTATAGTTAGCCTATGCTACTCAGCGATAACTTAACTTTTTAATGGTAAAATAACTTTCGAAATCGGCACCGTAGTTTTTGAGTTACTTAATACATACAAAAAATACAAATCCTACTCTTTATAATATTAGGATAGACATTCCAAGAGTTCTCTTAACTAATGTAATACCCAAATGTATCACCAAGTTATATACCAAATGAAACGTCGAACATAAATTATCTTTAATGCCCTCTCGAATATCATTTAGTGGCCTCCGGGAGGGCGTAAATAAGGACCGCAATGGATCGTTAGCTGCTGATTTCATGTGTTAAAAGCCAGTCGATGTCTCGTGACTTGGACATCTCGTTAAAAGTAATTCTGCATATAAAAATGACATGAATTCACTTTTGAAAGTTCACTTCGCGTAATGCAAAAAATCACGTCACGATTTCTTGTCAACTTGTCAGTATTTGATTTTAAATTAATGAATAGAATAAAAAATGAGCTAGAATTTCTTTTGCGTCTTATATTATGAGATACTATTTGTAGCATTATTTATTTGTTAATAGTTTTGTGTTTAAAATTTTATTCCTTTGGTAATACTTGATGTGTATACTTCACGTTTTCTTTACAATGGCTTGTTCCGTTTACCTAGCCAGTTAGGAAAAATTTTTTCCGTTTTCGTAACCGGAAATCCGTTTCGTAAAACGGAAAAAAAATCTTGTTACCTAACTGGTAAGATAAATTTAGTTAGGTTAACGGAACAAGCCTTTATAATAATAAAAATTTATTTCCATACTTTCCCACTTCAGTAATCTAATTTATTTAAACCGTTTACTAAATTACACTCGTATTTTTATCCGATCTATAAATAAATAGATCAGACAGGAGCACTCTATCTTTGATTTAGGATGATCAGTCGTTATTTCTAATTTAATTGAAGTACCGGGAGTGATTTAGTTCAGACGGCACATCCATCATTTATCCCGTCACGTGCGCTCTCCAGACGTTTTTAATCTGTGCCCATTGAGTGGGATAGACACGTTGCTATCCCGAGGCGGACATGTTGAGAACAGACGAGACAGATCAATTGTAAAACTTAAAGAGAATGGAAAGGTAAGCTCTTTCTCGATGTTTTAATTTGAAATCGAAGATTGAAGGAACTTCATCATCATCTTTCTCCTTATCCTAGTCCCGTAATGGCGCAACAGGTTTTTGTCCTCTACATAACTCTATCTTACTCAGTCAGTCATCACTCCCTTTTAGATCATGCCACCTTTCACGTAATCCATCTCTTTCTAGGTCTACCTTTAGTGTACTAAAAACTAACTTTCTTGTAACACGCGATTCATCCCTCCTTATAACATGATTTGAAGATTAAAGGAACTTGAGATTATATTAGTCAAGTTTCGTATCAAAAGGATAATTATTAACAATAATTATCCTTTTGTTTAAAAGGACATTAACAAAAGGATAATTATTAACAATAATTATCCTTTTGTTAATGTAACTTACATTTGAACTGAGCGATTTGAATCTAAGTATGCAAGATGTTTAGCGATTATGATTTCTTTTAACCTTCGGAGTGGTTATTTAAACTGAAATGACAACCTTATTAAGGAAATTTACTCCAGTCTTGTATTCCCTTGTATTCGAGAATCCTGTCAAAAATTTCCCACTACTCCCAAAACTACTTCCAACTGGAACAGTAAAGGTTAACAAGTTTGGAATGTTACAGATTTACCTTTTCCTCGGAGTTTGATTAAACTTCGAAGACCTTCAACCAGCTATGGCGACAGTAGTAAACTTTATTCAATCCCAACTCTTACTATTTATTTGAGAAAATATCTTCCTATTTTTTCCTTAACAAATTTACGTTAGTACTCTTAAAGTTATCTTTTGGTTTACGCATTCTTTTAGAGTGCAGAAGTTCAAGAATATTGCAGGGACAGTTGCGAGAAAGTATTCGTAACATTATCGACTTGATCGATACTCGAGATATACCCTCAGTTTATACTAAAACCACAACTAAAACCAATTTACTTCAGAGTCGACTTTTTAATAAAATTCTGAGTTAAAGCGTGAGCATATTTAAACGTCGTTTCAATCGGCCTGAAACTAAACTATCACACAACTGTTTAGTCGCGCTTTGATTCATATGAGTTTATATGGATGCGTACACTCGATTTTTAGTTGTGCAAAACAGTTAAATTGGCGGTGAAACAATCGACAATCGCACAACAGTTGTGTCTAAGTTTATTCAAATATCGCCCGCTCTTAGTATAATAGTGTCAACCATACGAGTAATTTAAGTTCCAAAGCAGTTTTGATTTGTTTTTTTTCCTTGGAAATAATTAATAGCCCTACATACATTACGTAAGCAACAACCCTATTAGGATAATGAAGACGTAAACGGTTTTATTTCTATAGATATAGCTTTGGATATAGGTCAGTGGTTCGGGTCACCAATAAACTTTCAATACGAACAGTAACGAATAAACGTAAATTATGTGTAAAAAAATCTACCCACAACAATACCATATATTGTCGAGTATTTATAGTTTTTGTTACGCAGTTCGAATTATAGTTATAGAGGCGCTTTTACATATAAAACGGTTACTAGGTTCGTAGTGTTCGTATGTCTGCGATCTTGTATGTATTGTTTTCTATATTTTATAGTATAAAGATGGAAACTTTATTTGACTGTAATGAAAAGGCTAAAAAAACTACTGGGCCGATTTAATTCTTTCACCGTTAGAAAAGTAATTTATCTGTGATTAACACATGCTATGTTTTAAATTTCTTTATTATTATTTCTAAAGATCACGCGGACGGAGTCGCGGGGAAATTCTAGTAACAAATATACTGATAGAATTCTGTGAATAGTATTAGCAGAATGCGATAACTTGAATCGAATTTAGATATCTAAAATGTTAAACCTCAGGAATATTGTCAAGGTTAATTTGATAAATAATTAACAAACTATTAATATGTTATTTTTGATATCTTTAAAATACTAGTGTGTTTGTATTGTCTGTGCAGTAAAATAAATTATAATTAAAAATTAAACACTGTTCTATGAAATATCTGACAAACTCGTCTCAGTAGCTACAATCTTACTTCATACTAATGTTATAAATTCCAAAGTTTAGACGGATGGATTGATCTTTGTTAGAGTTTATAGCATAAGCGGCTGAACATATTACGATGAAATTTGGTACAGATGTAGGTAGACTGGAAGAACACATAGGCTACTTGCTTTTGATTTTTTAATTCCACGCGAACGTAGTCGCGATCAAAAGCTAGTATTATATAATTTAACTGACTACATTAGTTAATCTAAATATATTTCCTTTACTTTATTTTTAGTAAACTAATTTCAAGCGATTACTCCGCACCCTAACTTCGCCGTTTTTATCTTCAATGTTACTGTTCAACACATTCCGGAGTCGAAAAATGCCGCGAAGGAAATACCCGTAGTGAATTTGTTTAGACATGCCAGTAGATAGGAATGTTAGAATTTCGGAAGCAGTTAACTTTGATTTAGTACTTTACTTGTTTTGATGCATGTAGAAGGAATTTACGTAGATTTACAACAGAACAGTAAAATAAATATCTAAAAGTAAGTAGGATACAGTCAACATACGAAATTTTAGCATAACTCGTATTATTGCGAACTAAATCGACAACTCCCTTAGTGACCAATTAACAACTAAAGGTTACAATACTAGATATCGTATTTTTAATACCTTGAACTAACTATAAGTTAAACTGTATTTTGTTAAGTAACTTAACCAAAGCGTGGGTTTGCCGATTTCAATCCGCAGTCGTAGCTTGCCAAAAACTTAACGAGATAATTGGTAACATGACTAACTTTCTTGGCGTCGTATTTTGTACATGTTTGCCAAGACCAAAACGAATGCACAGACTGTATGAAACCTTTGATGTACACAGACTACTTAAGTAATACAGATATCAAATATTAAAGCTGACGCACACCTTTTACTACGCAAAACTGTTGTGCGATTGTCGATTGTTTCGCAGCCCATTCAACTGTTTAGTTGCATAACTAAAAATCGAGTTGTGCGTAATTTATTTAAAGGTGTGCATCCGCTCTTAGAATCAACAAACCTCCGTCTAATCCTCCTGATGTCTATGGTAATAGAATTTTAGTCACTACTTGTTTGCCACCTTATATAATAAAAGTTGCTTATGTTATACCATACTTTTGAACTATAGTAGGTAAACAGACAAGTCTACCGAAAGATTTATCGTCTTTATTACTATTGAGTCTTTATTTTTTTTTTGAAACTTGAAATTTAGTTAATTTTGTCTAGGTCTCAAAGATATCTATGAAATTTGGCTAATCATTTTTTAATTCCGCGCAGAAGTCCGTCCGTTTAATTCCGTCGTGGGTGACAGATGTTATAAAATACTAGCTGTTCTCGTACGGCTTCATTCGCATGAAATTATGAAAATGTTATTTTATTGTTTACATTTGTCAAATTATCAATAGCAAATGTCAAACTGACATGTATGACAAACCTTGACAATCTTGCTTCATTGATGTTGGCAGCAACTTGTGGTCTCTTTCCCACATTTGGGATTTTATCCAAAATATTTACCCCCTAAGTTTATTGGCGTGAAAATATATAGCCTAAAGCGTGACGTAAGTGTAGGGCTTTTTATTAAAAAAAAGAATTATTCAAAAATATGCTGTAATTGCTGAGATCTTAGGCAACAAAGAAGTGTGTGTTTACGCTTTATTATAATAGTATAGATGTAGTTACAATATTTAATTTAAATATTCCAATACTAAATGTTTACAACCACTGTCCGGTGGTAAATGCATGTTTATGAATAAATTTCTCCCCTACAATCAGCCGTTCGATGACATTGGTGGCAGACATGAAAACTAAATATACCACGTATTAAATGTTCCCGCGTGTCTAGACAGGGCTTTTTATCCTTGGCTATTTCCGCACGAACCGATTTGAACCGGTTAACCAGACAATTGATTTTTCAGCATTTGTCGTAAGCCCTTTTTAGTACTGAGATTTTTATAAATTTAATAGGATATTCTGTCCTTTCTTTTATAGTAATAACAAGTTGTAAATGCTTAGATGGGTTTAAGTTTTAATTCTGAATCAAACAAGGTTTTATACACAACTAGTTTTCTCCCGCGACTTCGTCCGCGTGGAATTAAAACAAAAGAAAGTAGCCTATGTGTTATTCCAGACTATCCGCTACATGTATGCTAAATTTAATCGAGATCCATTCAGCTGTTTAGGCTACAAAGTATAACAAACATCCTTCCGTAATGTAAACTTTCGCATTTATAGCGTTAGCAAGATAAAAACGTAGTTTATCACAGCCCCTTAAAGCTACCGGCAACCTCTCGTTTTAAAATACTCGTTTTTATTAATTAACTTTATATGCGTTTAACTCAAGTTCATAAACCACTTTAACTTTGAACGACATAACTCAAAGGATTACAAAACAACTCGGACGAGAAGTTAAATCTCAACTCGAAACCACACTCCTACGATAGTTTCCGAGTGTATAATTTTTTTTTGCCATTTGAGGCAACTGCTGTACTCTGGCCAGACACCAGTCGCACCGGTTTTGCTGCTTCAGTACTTAAATGTTATAACACGCAAACCCTATAAGATAAAAGCAACCATAACCTTAAGATATAAAAGCTATTTTCACTTGCATGGTTTGGTAAAGGATATTCACAGTATTTTAAGCTTTACCGCTAAAGTAAAAAGGTTCAATTTTAATTGTATTATATGTACAGTCACGTAGAGCGCGTAGTCACTGGCCCTAGGCTATATCCACAGAACTCGTGTACACCTATTTCGAGCACGAACGTTATGCAGCCGCGATATGATACGGTTTATTGCTTGCGTTTTCGGAATTTAAATAGAATTTTAAATTTCGAACACGGCTGTCAACGGCTTTGTTTTTTTAACGTATAGTTTCATTTAGATCTCCCGATTGTAACTGGCCGGTTTTGCAATCATTGTATACCATTGTTATATTTGTAAAGAATCTATACTTTTTTGGATTGTACGCGGTAAACTGTCTAATCACTCGTAACTTGGGGTAGACTTCGAGTCTCTAAGTGGGGACGTATAGCTGGGGATGATGAGGTGGTAAATTTAATTAATATTATATATCTAGTTAAAATGCTTACAGTTTAGAATTAAGATTAAAATACTATAGCAGGATTATAATACAATGTCCAGCTTTCCGCACAGATTATCTCTTACTCTACCGCAGTTAACATCGTAGTTAATTCCGAGTTAACTGTTAAATCCTCTATGGATCGATTTTATTATGGACCTTCCGCATTAAGGACTAAAAGAACGACCTAGTTTTGAAACACTGTTGATAACTAAAACTATTAAAAAGTTAAAAGGAGCATTTTGTTTTCATATTATAAAGCTTGTACAAATCACTCACTAATTTGGATGAATCGCTTGCTTGTATGTATTATAAAAATTAACAAGTGACATTTGGGATAACCCTAATAAGGCTAAGAGGTATATCTATACTAATATAATGTGTTAATATTATAAATGCGAAAGTCTAAATTGCTAAACGGATCTCGTTGAAATGTGACTTAGATGTAGAGGATAGTCTGGAACACCTAGGCTACTTTTTTTAAATTCCACGCGAACAGAGTCGCGGGCATAAAGTAGTACTAACGTAATGTATAAATAAATGTTTACTTCGTCCTCGATGGACCTAGTCATTCAATTGTCACAATAAATTTTTCTCGACCACTCGACCTAATAAAATATCGATGTCAAACAACTCATATGTCGTTTGTAATATCATCTTGCGGAACATACATGCTATACATATACAATGCTGACAGTACTAGCTACAGGGTGTATCAAATGCGAAAAGATACGGGATGCTTTTGCCACTAATTTATTGTGAATAGCGTAAATGACTTGACCAACTGTCAAGAATAATGTATCATTCGAAGCAGGGATTGCATTAGGGTAGAGCGCGATTGGGCGATCGCTCAGGGCACTAGTCAAAAAGGGCCTCAGATCTGCGAATTACACATCACCATGTTTACACACTCACGCCTTAAAAAGGGGGCATCGCAGTAATCTCACCGGGGAGCTAGTAACGCTAAAACCTAATCTAATTCGTTTTTTACCTTAATATTAAAAATAAATTCATTTATTTAACAATAAAATTAAATAAAACACTAGTTATACATTATTAGACGCAACATATCTAGCTATTATTACAAAGTAAACTAAGTAAAAACATGCAAAATTGCGAAATAGTTAATCTATTTTACTTTTTGACTAGTGACGTAACGTTAACGTAATCACGTGAAAATTACCCTATTGAATATATTAATAAGTTCCAATAGTAAATGCGAAACGCGATAGCTTATAAATTAAGCATTTAAATGTTCCCTTGATCTAGTGCCGAGGCTCAAGGATTGAGTGTGAATTATTAACAAGGATTGAACCTTTAGTAAAATTAGTTCACTCCGATACTGTAAGACTGTTATCGCTTATTCCACACACTGTTGGAAAAATAAGATTGGGTTTTGAATTCTACGAAATTTTCTTCTAAATTATGCAATGGATTTCAAAAGGTAAACAATTTTCTCGAAAGCAATTACTATTTATTTATCAGTAAATTTAAATAAATGTATTTCACAAGAGAAACTCCTTATTTCCGAAAGCGATAAATTAATGTCTTACGAATTATTTTTTTATTTATAACTAGCTTTCGCCCGCAACTCGTCCGTGCGGAATTAAAAAAAAGTAAATAGCTGTGTTCTTCCAGACTATCCTCTACATCTGTGCCAAATTTTATCGAAATCCAATCGTTTAGGATACAAACTCTAACAAACATCCATCTGAACTTTCGCATTTATAATATTAGTATGATAGGAAGCCAACGCACCACATAAAAACAAGTTATGTTTGATGATAAAAATAATTATAACTAAAAACATATAAAGCATTATGATAAAAAAAAATACATAACAATTCGTACTAATATTATAAATGACGATGGGAACATAAACCTGAAAGTGTTAAGAATGAATGTAGATGGCTACAAAGGTAGAGGAAGACCGAAGAAAGTATGGATTGTGTGAAAGAGGATATGCTTAAGAAAGGAGTGGATTCAGATATGACGGCTGATAGAGATGTATGGAAGAGCAACATACTGTGCCGACCCTCCATAAGGGATAAGGGCAAGTGGATGATGATGTTTATATATACGAAAGTTTAGATGGATTGATGTTAGAGTTTACAATTTTAACTTCTGAACTCACCTAGATGTCAGATGTAGAACATAGCCCGGAAATACACAGAGGTTATTAATTTGTAAGTCGCGGGCAAAAGGTAGTTTAAAATAAAACTTACTGCATATAAAATACCGACTTATACGCATCTTTTATCTCATTCTATCGTAGCACGTTTTTGTGAGATAAATGTTTATGCATATTGATATCAGCAACGGAAGTGTCCAGTAACAAAGGCACCAGGTGTGGCCACATCTGGCGTGCGAGCGAGATAGAAGATCCATTAGCGCTATTCAATTGAGATGTTATGTAACATTTGATAATTTTGGGATTCGAATCTTGTTTTCTCAAACAATTTGATACTTCAAAATCGAGTGTTCTTGAGTTTTGTATAGTAATGTTTTTTAGTATTTTTTTTATCGGTATACAATAAGTAAGACAATGTATAACGTTTTAGTCCAGTTCATTAATGACAGAAGAGTAATTTTAGTGTCGTATGATAACAAATATAACGGAGAGAATATTTATCTAACATTCAAATTTGTTTAACATTCGGGTAAAAAAACTAGCGAAATGTGACCGAAAGATGCACAAATTTATCAGATAATAGCATTAAAGGGTTATTAGAAAGTAAGATATATTACTTCAAAAGTAATTTTTCATGACCAAAGTATAAGGTCGATTATCGAATATACTCAATGCATCTCATAATCCAAATTAACATATTAGCTTAAGTCGTGAGTACTAGACTTTTTCAAGTCTTCATTTTCGGGTTAAATACTTCTGATTAAATTTTAAAAAAAGCTTACCCTATCGTAACAAATAACAAGAAAAAATGTACGAACTTTAACATATTATTAATTGTAATAAGCGTTAAATAAATAAACGAATTACATAAAGTAGAATATGGCTTGATCTTAAGGCATGCTGCATTTCAAACGTCACAAGCTAAGTGTAAGTAATAGGCAGTTAATTAGGCTTCGAACTAGAACTGATAGTGACGTAATAAATTACTGCAGAACACTATTATTGCAGTTCCAAATTCAAAATTAAATGACGTTCCATATTTGAAAATTACGCCATTATAAAATTCACAAGTTCTATTTAAAGGCACGTGTAAGCCGAAAAAGAAAAAAAAAGACACATGTAGTACTTATTGAGAAATAGAGTGAAGAAAATCTGAATGGATTGTGTAAAAGACGTGCGGTATATCTTTACACAATCCATTCGGATTTATTATTTCATTATTCATTCGTGTAACAGTGGTAGAGCCCGCTTTAACATCTTCGCGGAATGGGCCGGCTCGCCCGGTGTAATACCACGACCACACAGAAGACAGGCGTGAAGTGGGATCAATTCCGCGTTTCATCTGATTAGTGTGGTTCCGGAAGCTTAATTTTAGTCCCTTTCACTTTCCACCGTTTTTTTAAGAGGGAAGGCTGGAAAGGAAAAGTGGATTTGATGGTGGAGAATCCGCATAGGAAGGGGTAATGTCCTCTTTATGTGCGTCTTCTCCTCCGTCAATTAAGAGTGGGCAACGCATCTGCAATTGCGGATGTTTATGGGTAGTGGTCACTTTCTATTTTGGTAGATTCAGGTGGCCGCTTGCTCGTTTACCACCTTATATTTAAAAAAAATGCGTAAGGCAGTGAATTCATATATGACAGCTGATGAAGATCTATGGAAAAACACATACGCGCCGACCCTCTTGAGGGACAAGGGCAGGTTGATAAGGATTGTATATGTAGCCATATTTTAATTTATTGGTTGCTAATAACGATGTATTATGAGGTTTATACCAATTAAAAATTAAATAAAAAAAGTAACAAATCCCAACATCGACTCAACGATGTTAGGGTCATGTCACACTGGATTTAATAAATGGGCGTGGCGCATACTTGACTCATTAAGAGTTGTAGATAATTACCGTTCATGGCTTAATTATCATCAATTAAAAGCAGCTGCCGTGAACGACGCTATATGAACGAGTACTGTGGTTTGTCTGAAAGTATGCTATTACGCGCACGTTATATAAATACCAATATATGTGTACAAAAATATATACATGCATATTTTTTTACTCAATAATAATTACATAACAAAATTAACATTCTGTAGATAACAGAAATGTAAAAATTGCAAGATATTTGTGGGATACGATTATTTACGTTGGATTCATTTAAATATTATTTTAATCGCTTGGTTGTTCTTTGAATAAAGATTTTCATTAGTTATTATTCATTGTTCTCTATAGAGCGAATGTCCATCTTATGTTTTATTATAATATTTATTCTTTTGTACCGCACGTTCTTATAAAGATTGTGGGGACGTGACCGTAGTTCGTGCCTCGCTGTCTCGTTTTCCTTTGTTTTAATATTTATATATTTATCTATTGTTCACTGTCGGTGTTTCCAACATGCCGGTTAATTATCTAAATGCCGGCTCCGAGCATAATTAGTGAAAGAAAACAGAGTTAACAATGTACATTAATTAGATATTTATTCATATATCCAGTCATATTTAGATATACAATCATACTAATATAAATGCGAAACTTTAGATGGATGGATGTTTGTTAGATTTTGTAGCTTAAACTACTGAACGGATTTCGATGAAATTTAGTATAAACGTAGATGTAGTCTGGAAGAACACATAGGCTACTTACTTTTTGACCGACTTCCCAAAAAGAAGGAGGTACTCAATTCGTCAATATTTTTTTATGTGTGTTACGGCATAACTCCGCCGCTAGTGGACCGATTTTGATAATTCTTTTTTTATCCGAAAGGTAATTTTGTTTTTATTTCACGCGGACGGAATCGCGGGCGAAAGTAAGTCAAGTTAGATACACATTAGCAAGTTACTATTATATTATAGAGTCTATATACGGTTTAGTTATAAATTTTAGTGTGGAGGTACACTGAGTGATGAAAGCATAGGAAAAGATCTATCCAAGATTGAGTATAAGATGACATGATGAAGGGATTGACTGAGATGATGGAAGATATATCAATCTGATGAACGAAACCTGTATGGCTGACCCTAAGTGTGTTTTAAAAATAATAATCGTAGATAAGGACATGCAGATAGATGGTGAGTCTATATTCGTGTTAAATTTAATATTAAGCCTTTTAACTAATCTTTGAGAGATTCTCTTTCACTGAGGCATTTTGTGTTTTTGGGATGTATGCTAAACTTGAGATCAGTTATTTTAGGCCTCGAAAAACATATTTTGATAAGAAAACGCTTGCACGAAAGAGGCTTTACAATATTCCGTGATGTTAACATAATGCTATTGTTAAACATAATTTTAATTTTTGATATTTTTAAGTTGAATTCAAGTTGTTTTTGTTAAAAATGACCGGAATAACAATGTATTACAAGCAAAAGAAACTAAACAACTGAGGTCATCAGTCCTAACGGTGCTGGGCGGTACTAAAACCATTTACTGATAGCGTCAGATTCATGAACACTCGAGGCTATTTCGTGACCGTACCTCAGTGCCATAGACCTCACGATGGAATAGACCTCACTTTACTAGTGATATAAATTGGGAGGTGTATATTTATGGTGTTATGATATACAAGTTGAGATAATTTACTATACAAAGATGTGCACATACAGTAGGAACCAATGAAGTTGTAGTGTACTTTATTTATTTATTTATATATTACACTACATTTATTTATTATATAACATTCACTCACACACATTCACAACACAACATTACACACGCAAAACTCATCACATATATATTCACATACAAATATTATTATAACACATACAGAGACAAACACGCACACTCCACATTTATATACATAATTTCATCACGCTACACAGGCACAGCGCCACGCGCGGCGCGGACGCAAATCGTCCGAACTGCAAATCATGCGCCGCGCCGCGCCGGCCGAACAACAGTCGCCTCGCGCTGCTACACTGTGCTGACACCTCGCTCGTTTGCCCTCTCGCCCGCCATTTTGTTTACGTGTTTTCTTTGTTTATATTGTTTTCGTGTACGTTTTAACTTGTATTCGTGTACGTGAAACAATAAACTGTTTTATTATTATATAGTGGTTTATTTCACTGCCCGGTGAAACTCATCCTCAAATAACCACTATAAAGTGAAGGCGATTAAGGGGTTTTTTACGTTATTTACTCATATGTTGTCTTAAAAAAAATGCATCAATTTTTCGTATTATGGCCGATTTCCCAACTACATTTAACCAATCGAGTGTTTGGTTCGAAATCATGAGATGCTTTTCCGAACTACGTAACTTTTAGTCCTTTGCAATTGATGTCAACCTAACACTAATGGAAACTTCAGTAACCCAGTATAATTGAATGAAATCATTTATTAAAAAACTCTCTATGTATTTAATACTCTGCATAACTAGTTTTCTTGTCTCAAATCGATATCTCAACATTGATAGCGTGTCTTCCGCAGGGGTGTGTAGGGGAAAAGTACACTTAAGTCATATCTTACCCCATATTTATTTCTATACGGTAGTTCGTTGATACTTTATATGCCTCGTAATCATTTATTACGCGTCACAAATGTGTTTTAGTATGCATGTGTATATTACAGAAGTTGTATAGATTGTATTTTGATACAATCATTAAAAATAAGGTGGATAATTCGCCTATAAATAACAATATATATTGAGTATATTAGCTTTCGCCCGCGACTCCATCCGCGTGGAAATAAAAAATGTAAGATGGAAAGAAAAAGTGGATTTGACGGTGGAGGTGACGCATAGGGGAAGAGGCCTCTTTATGTGTGTATCCTCCTCCGTCAAATAAAGGTAGGCAACGCATCTGCAGTTGCGGATATTTATGGGCAGCGGTCGCCTTCCATTTCGGGGGATTCAGGTGCCTGCTTGCTCGTTTATCACTTAATATTATAAATGAAAGCCTATATGCTCTTCCAGATTATCCTCTAATTCTATACCAATTTTCATCTAAACATTCGCATTTAAAATATTAGTATGATAGTAAGATTTCTAAAAATGTGTACAGATCAACGAGTGATGACGCGAGTCACGTCTAGTTCATTAATAGAATTCAAATTTAATAGATGTAATCTTTAAAACATGTTTCCAAAACAGTGCCAAAAGCGGGTGTCTATTGCGAATACATCGGCGCCTGTATACTCCATTAGGAGAGCGGAAGTCAACATGGCTTGTCGTGTCAGCGGCCGTGTTGCATGCACAATTAACTAGTTGTTTAAATGACGAATTTTATATTCTGACTGCAACTGCATCGTGTTCGTGATGCTATACAAAGTTTATGAATGATTCGTGTTTCAATTGTTTTTTAAATATCATTTTAAGTTAATGAATGCATCAATGTTATTAACAAGATTAGTGTCTTTAATGTAAGACGAATTTAAATGTTTTGATAAGACAGATTAGAAGGTATACATCTATACTATTATAATAAAGCGTAAACACACACTTCTTTGTTGCCTAAAATGTCAGCAATTACATCATATTTTTGAATAATTCCTTTTTTATCAAAAAGCCCTACACTTGCGTCACGATTTAGACTATATATTTTAACGCTATTGAACTTGGGGGGGTAAATATTTTGGATAAAAACCCTAATGTGGGAAAGAGAACATAAGTTGCTGCCAACATCAAGGAAGTAAGGTTGTCATCATGTCATATCATTTTGACATTTGCAATTGATAATTTGACACATGTAAACAATGAAACAAAAGTTTTCATAATTTCATGCGGATGAAGTCGCACGGGAACAGCTAGTCTTAAAATAAAATACAAGATAAGTCCTTGAAATAGCCTCAAATTATTAGCTAGCTGTTGCTTGCAACTTCGTCCATGTGGAATTAGAAATAGTAAATACATATACTTGGTGATAACGTTTTTAGCGCAAGTATTTTTTTAATAAGTTCCAGTAGTTTTTCAGTTATTTCAATACTTATAAAAATCCAAATTTATCCTCTCTATAATATAGATAATATGAATTGGTAATAAAGATTTTTAACATTTTACCTTCGACTAATTATGCCTTACAAATTATTCATATACCTTATTTCATCTAATACTGTACAAAGAGGCTGTTCAACTTTCCCCACCTTACCAAGCCTTAAGTAAGTACAATCGCGTACCCTCAGTTCGCATCCCTCTTGCTAACTCCCCTTAAGCTTGGAACAAAGACAGCATCCCCTATCGTGAAGATATTGAAATATCTGAATTCATTTCTACAAATGGGTGTTTTGAAGAGGCATTCGTCGTAAGATATTGCACTCGAAATCTTAAGCATGGAATCAATGTATTAATAAGATGTTTCGTTTCTTTCCTTATTAAATACAAGATTGGATAAAATTCTGTTTTGAATTTAATTGTAAAAGCCACGTAAAGCAGTTTATTTGAGGACACATTAGTGTCCGAATTAACTATTTTTTATAAGTACACTTGCTTTCGTAAACGACACCGTCTGGTTTTAAAATAAACAAAAGTATGCTCTAAATTTATGCCAAACTAGCTGTTCCCGTGCGGCTTCGTCCGCATGAAAATATGAAAATTTTATTTTATTGTTTACATTTGTCATATTATCAATAGCAAATGTCAAAATGACATGACATGACAAACCTTGGAAATCCTGCTTCCTTGATGTTGGCAGCAACTTATGGTCTCTTTCCCACAGTAGGGTTTTTATCCAAAGTATTTACCGCCTAAGTTTAATGGCGTGAAAACATATAGCCTAAAGCGTGACGTAAGTGTAGGGCTTTTTATTAAAAGAATTATTCAAAAATATGCTGTCATAACTGACATCTTAGGCAACATAGAAGTGTGTGTTTACGCTTTATTATAATAGTATAGATTTTATCGGGATTCAGTCGTTTAGGCGGCACACTCCAACAAAAATCCATCTAAACATTAGCATTTATAATTTTAATCAGAAATAAAATTTATTGAATTTTATCCTTTGGGTTCACAAAAAAAAGTAAATAATTAAAATCTCTTCTAATTTTTAACTCAGTTTACATTTTAGATGTTTTTATTGGATCAATAAGCTACATCAATAGAAAACCATATATCATCAGGTGTAATGAAACATTCTTTGGTAAGACATGATTTATAATACGTCACCTACACGCGTACACAGATTAATCAATCCACGTATTGAAAAATCTGTCGACTGTCAGAAAAAATAATTCTGTTTTTATATTACACTAGCTTTCGCCCGTGACTACGTCTGCGCGGAATTTAGAGAAGTAGCTTGTGTTCTTCCAGACTATCCTCTACATCTATGCCAAATTTTATTGAAATCCGTTCAGCCGTTTAGGCTACAAACTCTAACAAACATCCATCCATCTAAACTTATGCATTTATAATAGTATGATTACATTGAAAAAACGTAATCATGTCATTGTTGCTGAAGAACGGACGGAAACCTTTACTAAGCTATCACACAACTGTTGTGCGATTGTCGATTGTTTTGCTGTCCATTCAATAGTTTGCACAATTAAAAATCGATCAGTGTGCGCACCTCCATATAAGTTCATAGGAATCAAAGCGAGACTACGGTTGTGCGAGGGTATATCCAAAGATGTGCCCGCGCTTTTATATTACACGAAATAACGTAAGCGTCATCCCATTAATACTTTAATTCAATATTTTACTACTTTATTAGACTCAGAGTCATTTAACGGTCACTTGAACTTACGATAAGTGTAGATTATATATTGCCTTACTTAGTTATTTAACAATGTGAAGCGATAAATCGGTGCAGCACTGGTAACGTTAAGTACAAACACATTTCTTACTAAGGTAGCATCAATCTTTTACGTGTTGTAACTTACTCTGATATACGTGGCAACTATATAATCGTAATGTAGTAAAAAGTTTTGTCTACATTACAAACATGTAAAGTGTTCTTTTCATTGCCGGTATGCATTACAAACTTACGATTATTAACAAAGGAATCTTTGTTTTTGTTAACACAGTGATTAAATTAATTTAAAAATCTATTAATAATAGGATTTATAAGTAAGATGTCTATTAAGATATAGTATAGGTCAGTGTTTTTTAAAGTGGTAAGTGCAGTGTTAGATCCCTAGAAGAGAGGACGAAGTGTTAGATGACACAGGGAAAGTTTCATCGAAATCATTTCAAAAATATCTTTATGAACAAAAATGTTTGAGAATCTCTATATTAGATGAATCTTTGGTGTTATCGCCGTTCGACGAGCGCAGGTAATTGAACCATAGAAAATGTAACCCGTAAAACGACACCGGCCTTCGATATACAATGGTTTATTGAACTTCAAACTAACAGAACAACTTTTTTTTTGTCAAACAACTTTTTTGTTACACTATCGTGTTCTTTAATAGGCAATTGTTAGAATTAATTTTGATTCAAAATAATAATAATTTGTATTATATGTAGGAACTTCAAGATCATCATCACTTGTCCTTTTCCCTGCGGAGGATCGGCACAGTATGTGCTGCTCTTTCACACATTTCTATCAGCCGCCATATCTGAAACCACTCCCTTAAGCATATCCGCTTTCACACAATCCATCCATACTTTCTTCGTTCTTCCTCTACCTTTGTTAATGGTTATGTCCCCATCCTCGCGTCGCATAACATGTCCATACCACGTTAACCTTTTGCTTTCAATCTCTCGACCACTGGCGCCAATTTAAAACTTCAATATTTTAGAGAAACTTGGAACGTCGAGATACATTTAACAATTGTTATTTTCTACAAAAAGATATGTTAGTTCGTTTTTCATTATCACCCATATTTGGCATTATTTTTACATATGTATGTAGCTATCGGTCGTAAAAACCATGTACTACATAAAGAATATCTCCGTAAAGAAATGTGTATATTTTATGCGCAATAAAACCGGAATTTCATTGTTATAAGATTCATAACAAAATATGAGATCGCGACTCACAACAAGCTCTTATTCATGTTACCCGTAAATCGTGAATTCTGTTTATTTGTAATTCAACTAGAAATTGCTGATGATACAATTGTCCAATGCAGTGTCACGGATACTTAGCAAAAATCAATCGGCACAGATCGGCAGTCGAATCACAATAAATAAATAAATTTACCACGATAAATTGCTTTCGGCTTTACCATCTTCCTGTGGCATATACTTTAAATTATACAGTTGTTTACTGCAATATGAAGTCTTACGCTTTACATACTTAAGTTATATTTTAAACGCGAAATCCCTAACATCAATATTAGCATGGGCCGGATGCTTACTGGAAGTCATAAAGCATACTGAAGTCGACCGCAGTATTTATCTACGTTGCCGGGACTTTAGGGACGGTTAGAGACCTATAACTGTTTATATGATACTTAGAAACACGTTACGCGCTTTGTATGGTTTTACACTGTGTATGTTCTTGTTAATATCTTGTTGAATTGTTAGTGTTGTACTATATAATGGAATGTGTGATATCGATAGAAATTCAGTAGTGATTGTGCTCTTATAATGTTTTTAAAACATGCATTAGTATTGTTGATTTTATGGTCATTAGTTTCTACCATAGATTATTATCCAAAACTAGACGTTCCCGTGCAAAGTTTCTACAATTAAATGCGGTCATTTGAAAATGAAAAAAATACTATTACTATATATAACTGCTTCCTCAATGTTGGTAGCTTTTAGTTTATGATCCTTTTCCAATATGAAGGACTTTTCCAATTTATTTACCGCCTAAATTTAATAGCGTGAAACATATAGCCTAAAGCGTGTTGCAAGTGTAGGGCTTTTTATTAAAGAAAAATTATTCAAAAATATACAGTGACTGCTGAAGTCCGCCACAAAGTAGTGTGTGTTTACGCTTTATTATATTACCATAGTTTACATTCCAATCAGGCATTTCATTGAAGATTTTAATAATTCTTGTAACTATACAAAATAAGCTTGCTTTTCAAACGATTTGTTAAATTTGAAATCACTCCGCCTATTGGTAGTAACTCTTAACCATTAGTACATTGTCGCGGGAATTTACGTACATCGTATGCTAAAAGTATCATTGGATATCTCTTAGAATATTCAGAGAGCGTATTTGAAGCTTGGATTGATATGGGCAAGGCGCCTAAGTGAATCTAGGTCTGAATTCAAATCGCCCGCCTCGCCATATCGAGCAGACGGTTAAGCCGTTAATGGAGCCTAGCTTAGCTCCAATTTAGGCACACTCGTTGGACCTAACCGGTCTAACAGACTTACGTAGAATACATTAGAGTGCATTTCAAAGATGATTGATTATTCTATTTTTCTATCTCTAACTCCTGAAGGTACAAATTAACAAGATATCCTAAAAAATGAAGCTTTAAACTTTTTTTTTTATTTACTCTTTGATTGTCCTCAATTTTCTGTCATCTTTAGCCAGCCAGTATTAATAACAAATAGCTATAATCAAATGTAAATAATTGTAAGATTTTGCATTATAAGTCTGATGAATCCCACACGAACACTACCCTTATAATCTCTCTAGCAGTACAAAAGCGTTGATTGGTTAACATAAAGGCTCTTCTTTAAGATTGTAAAGACATTGTCCTTTGTACGCTCGCGTTCACAATGCAGCTATGATTAAACGCATTACCATATTAAGTGCCATCGCCGTAGATGAGATAATCGTACAGTCGCCGACAAAACTTGTTGACACCATTTCTGTGACACGGAAGATTCAAAGACAAAGCATTTTTATGTAAAGTTTAGTATGTCAATGATTTAACCCGATAATGATTCCATTCAATCTATCCTTAGGATGTTATAATTACTTTCTAAATTATTAAGACGGTTAAGGTTAAGAAAAACGTTTAAATTTATTTGATCGGTTAATCTTAAAAAAGTATAAAAAAAATATAACTTAGTTACATAATCTATGTTTGAATGTTTCTGCTAAATTATGGTTTGTTTTTATTACAGGTAAGAATTCAAAGCTAAAGGACTTCTCAAAATTTATTGCATTAGTAAGTCAATCTCTTTAATATTTTTTTATTGTTTTCTTCATAAAATTATGGCTACAAACTAAAGTCTTGATAAATTATAAAACAACAATATCACAATTAATCATTTCCTATCAATATTACGCTAGTTAATTAAATGTAAAAAATGTATTGAAAAGCTTCGCCTAAACTCGTATTAAAAAATACAAAAGCAGGGAACAGGGGCGCTACACTGCGGGGCCGCTCGCACTCGGAGCCTCGAGCTAAATTAATGCGGCTGTATTATATTTGTTGTTTAACGTAATATCGACTTGTTCCTTACATAATAAATAACTTCAATGTATATCATATAGAAATCTGTTTACTTGATACGGAAAATGATTTATAACATTTGGAGTTTAAAAGGAAAAATGAGAATCAATGACGTAAATAAGTAGTCGTGAAATTCTAATACTTATTATAACACATTGCATTCTGTTTATTCAAAGAATAAACGACAATATTTTTGTACCAATATTTCAACAACAGAAGAACTCTTCATGTGGTACTCGATCCAAAAGTTTGTGACCCCTGGATGTCTGTCATAAAATCGAGCGTTGTAAGTGATATAGATAAAAAAGACGCCAGGTGTGCGCAACATCTGCTGCAAGGGTATTGTGTTTACAATATATACACATACATACATAGATTAAAATATAAAGCTTAAGGGTGAGTTGCATCGAATCGCCGGTTATCGTAAAAGTTATAGTTATAGTTAATAGGGTTACAAGTGCAAAAACATATTCTCACAGAGGTTTTATGTGTTTTTCGTTTTTACAATGGAAACATTTAAACCTGAATGTCACTAAAGTGTCAAGTTGGTGTCAAGAATGACATTTACGTAAATTAAAATGTTTGGAAATTCATGTTTCGCCGTATATATTTATGTATCATACGCATAGTATTTTATAGTGACATTAACTTTTTGCCCACGGAGATGGAGAAAATGTGAAAATAGACTAGTTTGGGCCATTATTGAAACTGTATTTACTTTAATACTCAAATATGTAGCAAAAATGAAGCAATAAAATTATACAAATATAAATGCATCTTTTTTTATTTTCCATATTATAAATTGTCCTCTCAATGCATATTATAAATTGTCCTTATATGGAGGACATTATTTTAAATAAGAGAAAAGGGACAAGCGCTGTTGCTATGACCTTTGACACTCGAAATTTGTCCAAACTGAATGTTTGGCCAAATTTCGAGTTCCATCTTGGAAATCCATTATTTCCGAGCACGCAAGACTTTATTCTTCTGGATTACGTATAGGATAATAGTAGAGATTTTCTTTTTCCATTACTTTTTCCATTATTTGTACTTTTGAAGATAAGAGCTTGTGACAGTTGACACTACCGAACTGACACTAACCGTAACGCTAACTATAACCGCCCAAAATCGGGCGGTTATGATTAGTGTCAAATATGACGTCATTTTGATCAGCGCAAAACTGGTATAGCGAATATCATGAACATCCGTAGACGTAACCATCGGGAATGTGCTGGTTAAGGTTTATAGTTAGTTAATGTAACTCACCCTTAGTAAATTTTAAGGTTATTCCAAATATTATCGTTACAAATAATTTTAACTTTAACGGTAACCGGCGATATGGTGCAACTCACCCTAAGAAGAATAAGGTTAAAGAATTAGTAACGTCACATTTGAACACGTTCAGTTAATCTCTATTCTTATTTTTAAAAACTACTGTTTGTGGAAATATCACTAATTGCTCGCGACTTTGTCCCTGTGAAATAAAAAAAAACATAACTTGTGTTACTCGCTGATGACGTAGTTTTTTTATGATACGTCAATACAAATCTTTCCTCATTTATAATATACTAGCTGTTCCCGTGCGACTTCATCCGCAAAAAAATATAAAAATTTCATTTTATTGTTCACATTTGTCAAATTATCAATTGCAAATGTTAAAATGACATGACATGATGTCAAAACATGGCAACTTTACTTCCTTGATGTTGGCAGCAACTTATGGTCTCTTTCCCACATTAGGTTTTTTTATCCAAAATATTAACCATAAGTTTAATGGCGCGAAAGTATATAGCTTAAAGCGTGACGCAAGTGTAGGGCTTTTTATTAAAAAAAGGATTATTCAAAAATATGCTGTAATTGCTGACATCTTAGGCAACAAAGAAGTGTGTGTTTACGCTTTATTATAATAGTATACATTAGTAATGATTACGCTAAAAGTTTCGACTTTTTGTATTCATATTCTCTAAAATTACCTTACATCACAGAAATCTCAGAGTACAGTAACACAATAAAGGTCATTCGCCAACAAAATCAATGTAATACTGGTTCGCTTACGATAGAGAAAATTAATTAGACTTTGCTGTTACTAACTCACCTTTATATTAATGTACCAGGTTGATTGGTGAGCGGCCATTTTGAAACTTAAGTGAGAGCAATAATTGATTTAGAAAATTAACATGACACTATACTAGTTTTAATTACTATAAAAGCTGAAAGCCTTACAGAATGCGACATGTTACAAGAAAAGTTCAATAGAAGTCTCCATTCAAAGCCTCTGTCTCCTTTTACAAGTAAGGAAACGATGAACAGAGAACAGAGACAGAGTCTCGTTTGAGAGAGTTAAAAGTTGCGTATAGTTAGGACATCATACTTCATACTAATATTTTAAATGCGAAAGTTTAGATGGATGGATGTTTGTTAGAGTTTGTACCCTAAACGCCTGAACGGATTTCTATGAAATTTGGTATAGATGTAGTGGATATTCTGGAAGAACACGTGGAGTACTTGCTTCTGTATTTTTTTTAATTTCACGCGGACGTAGTCGCGGGCGAAACCTAGTCTAAAATATTTATGCAAAACAGTATGAGACGTAGGTAATATTACGCAATAAAATGGTCTGTGCTTACGCTTGTCATCCTAAGTGTGGATTTCTTTAGCCATGTAACTGCATTAGTTACGGTTGGCTGCACACAGAAAAATATATTTCCACGAACTCGTAACTTGAGAGCACTCAAAACACCACGCCCAAGGTCGTATATAGTATTGGTACTATAATTATTTAATATGAAATTAAAAGAGCTGTCTGCCCTATATTTATACTCTATTTCTGTTTAAAATGTCATAAGAGAACAAACATCCATGATTTAAAATGTATCATAGCTATTCCTTTCTAATTAGTTAGGGATAAAAGAGAAAGAACTCTTTTCTACTGACCGTACAGCATGCCGTCACGTAGATGGCACGTTAACCCGGTCAGTCGAGTACTGCTATTGTTTTGCTCGTATTCACCTCTGTTATGAAATATAGCCCCCTTGAGCGTGACACACGTTTGTTAAGGCTTTGTTCATCTCGTATGAATAGCTGACAGACCGATTTGCGAGACGGCCGCAATACGGAACAACCACGAATATTGCCCGGAAGTTATCGATTCAATATTTCTATTACGGAAATACGAGTATTCAATCAATTCGTTTCTCCTATTTAACCATATTGAGACGTTAATAGTCCACTCATCATCATCAACTTGCCCTTATCCCTTACGGAGGGTCGGCACAGTTTGTGCTGCTCTTCCAAACATCTCTATCAGCCGTCATCCACTCCTTTCTTAAGCATATCCTCTTTCACACAATCCATCCATACTGTCTTTGGCCTTCCTCTTCCATAAATACTCTTACGTAAGTAGTCCACTAAGGATGTAAATTTAATGAGAAATCTACAGTGGTTGCTTAAGTAGCAATTCAAAGTTAATTCTTAAAATTTACTTATAGTTAATTTGAATCAATATTTGTGTAAATAGGTATTCGCAATCGAATTTGAAACATCACTTTTGTACTTAGCAAACCAATTTTTCAAAGGGTTTTAAGGGCATGTTTTTTTATCTGTCTATCAAGAAGTCGTACAACTAACAAAACCAATATGTTACAATATTCAACGAATTCACCAATTTGATACAACATGCACTCATTTCCTGCTCCTTTAAGGGTTATATTTATTGGGCTTCATTATCCTTTCTATGTTTTCTTTCTAGTTATTAGGAATTACATTTGGTGGGTGCTTTCCCCAAATTTGACCACCGTTTCTCTTTATAACTGGGGCTTTACGACGAATTTTTAGCTTATTAAATTATGAGGGAGTTAAAGGCATTAACTCTGACGCTGGCAATTCATTGCAGTCCCTACAATTAAAGTTCAAATAGCTTCATTCAAACTTAAACAATCTGTGACAATAAATACAAACATCTCGTTGCATGTTCTTTTACCATATCTTATTCCTTATGAAGTAAGTTAGTGAAATTAAATTCTACAATTGTTAAAACTATTAAATGTTACGTCCCACGACGCTAATTAAGAACGAAATTTTAAAAACAAATTAACGTTGTATTGTTGTCGGTATTCTTGCATCGCGTTTTGAGTAATGAGCCGAGTCACGCGATTCTAGTGATGTATTAACAATTTAATCGATATCGATGTTTTACAACAACTAGTGTTTGAATTCTCATGGGTTTAAAGATAAATTGATTGATTATTTATCCAGATATATATTTGAGTTGATTTAGTAAATCTGTATTGATGTTTAAATTATATAAATGAACATATGGATTGCTAGTAAAAGTGTTTCTACGCAATATGTTAGAGGTTAATAGTTAACGAACACAAATTGCAAGTCACTTGCTGTTGTATAGTGGTATCTTACGTAATTATTTATAATAGTATGATATGTGTGCTTTCAATACTACGTACCTACGATATAAACACCATCATCACAACACTATTGATTCCCACGACAGTGGAGACTGACCTTACTATTAATTGACATTTGAATTGAAGTTTTTATCAGTATCGTAAAAAAGTGCTTATGATTGTCAGCGAAACGATGAATTATTATACAACAGTTGAGACCATCCAATTGTTTAATACAAATGAAAATAATTTTGTATTCAAACTTGAAATAATTTACATTACAAAGAATAAAAATATGTTAAAACAATATTTACTTTCTATAACGATAGCACATCACTAGCTGGCATCTCTATTGACTATAAATTTATTTTCTAAACTTTTAACAAAAGAATTAGATTAACTCGATTGAAAATATTATGAATTTTATGTTTTTTATAATTAACATATTCATAGATCAGATTATGTATTAAAATATAAAATATTATCGATTTATAGAATAACTAGGATAATTCCCATAATTCTTAGCGTCGTGAGATCGTCATGAATATTTATTCCGTTCTGCGCATATCGAATATCGATATATTGGCACATCACTAATGCGTGGTGAAAATGTCTTCCATTGCTATTGATTGTCGCTAAATTTCCATCCGCCATCCGTGATCTTATTACCCTGAGTGCTTCCAATCTTTAGCCAACTCTTTGTGACGTCATATCGCTATTAACGCTTGAAGCATATTTAAATAAATTGAGCTCTCGCTTCTTCTACTTGTATTAGAAAGAGACAGCAATTCGATTTTGAAAAGTGTTAGGATGTTGTATTCTTTAATGACTATTTTCTCTTTAAACTCTTCGACTTTGCTTTCAAGTTGTTACATAAGAGTAGAATATGATAAGTAAAAGTTCCAGTGGCTTAAAGTTTGTTACCGTTTGTATACCATTAAAGTTTTTAACAAGGCGGAATGCGGCGGAGCGTTGTCACGAGTTTCATACTTAGGTCACCGACGGAACCTGTTACTGTACTTAAAACTTTAATACTTAACGTATGTAGGTTTTAAGTTAGCATTTCTCTTTGCTCTTTTTAATGAAATGCGGAATGAGAAAACCAGGTCCAGTAAGTAAATGATAGAAATATAAATATAGTATTTTTACACATTATATGTCTTAAAAGTTGCTAAAAATACAGGCCACATAGAAGGCATGCGTTAAGTGGAAACAATTCAGCGTTTAGTCTCTTGATTTCGCGTATGGAAAGCCTAATTTATAATCTAATTTACCGTTCGGATTTGGCAGTATATAGCACATAAGAATTATCTTCTTTCTATACGTCTCCTCTGTTCTTTGCATGATTAAACGTCCTAAGAATAAATAACGACATAATTTTGTATTAATTACTGTAAATAATTATACCTACTTTTTTAATTATTTTCAAAACTTAGGGAGTTGAAGTGGTCATACAGCCTTCCCCATTGCCGAGGGTCCCTTCGTTGTAAGTTAATGGCCGTGTAAGCCTCCACAGTTCCAACCGGGGAAGGGATCTGCGTCCCTTGACAAAGTGCCACACGTCCCTTGGTGACTGAGTAACAGGGGTTCTACAAAATGGATCTATGCATTATTTATTTGGGATTTTAGCTTGTATATAAAATGAATTTGTAAGATGTTTATGTATATAACAATTATTAAAATTTAGAAACAAATCTGTTGGTAATCGTCGGTTTTAAATTTACTTATTTCTTTGGGGTTTATACACCATGACAATAAGATAAACTCCACTTATCTTAGTACATACAATGTTAAAATAATTCTATAATTCTCGGACGTGCTGGCGATGAACAGACAGACAATGGGGTCCGGTAATAGGATAATCACGGCACATGGCCCCGACTTCCAGTAATAAAGGGATTGCCGACCGTCTCTTCACGTGGCATATTATCTACTTAGTTGAAAAATTAAATAGTACATTCCAAATATTTCCTGCTTCCGTAATTATAGGACAACTTTATTATTGATACAATATATATTTAGTCTTATTACAGATTTTGAAGTTATCTATATTAATATTGTTGCGAATTAAAACGATTTATTCCAGGTTAGTTATATTTTTATTAATTCCTTCCCCTGACTTAACAACCAACGTTCCCCTGGTAACCGCTTACAGTTTTTATATCCAAAGAGTATCAAAATTATATAACATGTCACAAATTAAAAAGCTAATTATCAAAGAATATTTACACGTAACAATATTATAAAGAGGAAATATTTGTATTTTTGTATATACTGAAAAAACTCAAAAAGTACTGCGCCGATTTCAATAAATCGCTACGTTATCAGTGAGCAATGTAAGCTATATTTCATATTTTTAAATTCCATGCGGACGAAATCGCGCGCAATAGCTATATCAACTATAAAAATATTTACTTAGAATATTCGGAAATTTTAATAAACACACCGAGACCCAAAACACGAGTACGAAAACATCTCACGCTTTCCTATCAGACATTCCTTCCCTCCGACCCGGGTCTCGCATTCATATTACATTATTTTTGTATAAACGCCACGCTCTATTACTTTATAGGGCAAGCCGTTGCCATGGCAACCTAATTCCCCCGTAATCCCCTCTATTTTAGCGCACCATCCCCTCGATCCCTTCAGTTATAAGGACGCCTATCATACCGTAGCGAAACAAGTATTTAAATTTTTTACTAGACCGAAATAGATATTAGAGTAATATACGAAATCTCTGCCATTTATTAATTAATTATAAATTTATATATAATTTCATATAAACCTAATTGTCAATGCTCGGATTTGATGTTATTTGTGCAATTTAAGCAATGATAAGCGGTGTTTTATTTCTTTTAATTATAGTTTTTTTTAATTTTTATAATAGAACGATGTCTCTATTACTATTGATTAAAAATAAGAAGTGCGTTCAGCCTTTCTTATTTCATTAATATCCTTACTATTTGAGTAACGCATTCCAAGATAATATTTACACTGAATGATACGGTGTAATAGGCGGCCATTGGTCCCTGCATGCAGTGAAGAAAGTGTCCATTCATCGTCCGCCCTTGCGTTTCCGAACGCAGCCGGTCCCTTGATTACTTGCTCCAATACGTTTTTTAATTTATTTTATAAATTAACGAATCGTGCATCCTGCTTGTAAAGGAACGAGTACATATTTTAATCCAAAAACTTGCGGCAATTGTAACTTGTTTAATACGAACTTGAAGCCTGATATGGCCGCTATCTTCTAACAGTCGAACTGTCCAGGTGAAACTTTAACTGTATAATTATAATGTTCCCTAAACGCACTCACCTAACTGGGCTAACTCAGGTTCTAAAACCTAGCGACTGTAGTAGTCTTTACACGTAGTTCGATGTTTGTTTATTAATTCCGCACAGAACAATTCGCGGGTAAAAGCTAGTTGCTAAAAATAATAATAGTATGTCCAATTTGTATAGTAACAAAACAGTGCATTATGCTAAAAATATACGTAACACTCGAGTACGCATACAGGCAGTGAGGGTGTTGACCTACCGCGTTTAAATCTAAAATTACAAATGTAATAACCGGTTATCAGTAATCGTGTGTTGCGCTGGCTAAACAAATATTGGTCCGCGTTATCGTTGCGATAATGCGAAGTGCAATTAGTGCACTACCAACCGTGACTTATTTAGTCCCAGTGGCAGCCAAAGTGTTAATATAAGTCGTAACCACCAGTGGAAAACGCCTCTAAATAAATGTACTCTTTCGCTCGCAATTTAAATGTTAGACTATCCTCTACATCTATACCAAGTTTCATCATCCATCCATCTAAACTTTCTCATTTATATTAGTATAAAGTGAAGTATGAAAGTATAATTATTTATCAAAAGACTAGCTTTCACCTGCGACTCTGTCCGCGTGGAATTAAAAAAAAAACCTTCGTGCCTATATGTTCTTCCAGACTACTCTCTACATCTATGCCAAATTTCATCCAAATCCGTTTAGCCGTTTAGGCTACAAACTCAAACAACCATTCATCCATCCATTCTGAACTTTCATATTTATAATACTAGTATGATGAAGCCTAAATTACTTGGTCATAATAGCTTTTTAATGGCGAAAGAATTTATGAATCCAGTTCAGTGGCTTCGAAACCAATTCAATAAAAACAAACGAATATTATAATTTTCTTTAACATTAACATTTATATTCATTAATAATTCATGTTTCGACGTTAAATAAATACAAAGGCTTTAGCTTAATAAAGTTTTCTTAAGCCAGCAGTTTGAGAACTTCCAAGTAACATTTAAGTAACACGTGCAAGTTGAACCGACGTTACGTCCTGCGCAACTTGAGCAACACGTGGCCGCTTCGATTATCTCTGATTATTCCTGTCCAGAATTGATTTATTCCTTGCACGATTGAGAGCTCTTGTTACATTTATAATCTTGAATTTTAAATGTAGAACTTTGTATTTCATTTGTTTTATCCATTGATAGATGGCGCTGTATATATGTAGTCTATTTAAATCGCGATGATGTAGTTATTGTACCGTTAACTTTTAATATTACAAGAAAATTAGTATAAGCATCTATTTCGCTTACTTACTGACATAAAATATACCTAGTAATAAACAAAATGAACGGATAATATAAGTTGTATATAATTTATAGTAAAGTCTAATAGTAAATCAAACTAAACATCTAATATCTGATTAAGCGACTACAAACGGGTACCCGCATGTTGTTAAACTAACAAGAACCAACTTATTTGCATTAGGACCCAACTGACTCTCAATGTCTATTTCACACGAGGGCAGAACATTGATGCAGAGCAGTAGACAATGCAGAATCAAACAAGGCCCGTAGTCAAAATCACATTCGAATCGTGATATAGCTAGTAGAATCAACAAAATATAACAATATACTTTAAAAGTTAGCATTTAAATTCCGTACTGTTTTGACAATAAGTGTGTTTTCAACTAAAATGAGTAGCACTGCACTGTTTACTGCTCTGCCTCGCTGTTCTGTCCTACTGTAAAACAGGCATAAGTTACGTCTCGCCAAATTGGAGCGTATCAAATGTGAATTAATTAATGTTCTGCAAAAGCTAGGCGTTTCAAATACATTTGTAATTAATAATAAATTATCCTAATTGTAACTGAGATATTAACTCATATTCTCAATTTTACTAAATAAACCTTACTTTAATTTTTAAAAGACATTTATGTACACATACTGTTAAAATGTGTATTTTTCTACGGTCGAATGAATTGACACCCTTTTTCTAACTTATAACTTCTTACTAATATTATAAATGCGAAAGTGTAGATGGATGGATGTTTCTATAATCAAAAATCTACAGTTTACGCTCTAAATTGCTGAACGCATCTCGATGTTTGTCGTAGATGTAAAGCAAAGTGTGGAACACAGGCTTCTTTTGTTTTTTGATTCCTCGAGAAACGAAGTCGGGGTTGAAAGCTAGTAAGTCGTTAACGATAGTTAAGGAAATGAAAGATATGCTATTATTATGCAGGATCGATATCGCCCCAGTTTCACCGTAAATTAAGATGCCTGTCGACTATTTTTCACCTCGTTGATAAAAGATACCATCTTAGAAAGTGTGGAATTATTCCAAAACGAGTAACGTCAGCCCTTGGTGGATAAACGATTTGGGGAACGCACGCAGCAATAAACTAGATAAGTTAAATAGGGGACACGTCGGTTAGTTAGGGGTGGAAAAACAAGGGTAGAAATAGGAGCGGTTTACTACGAAGAAGGTAACGAAGATTGTCATTAAATAAAAGTAGAAGCGAAGATGATGAGAGAGAATAAGTTTATGTTAATATTATGTAAAAGTCGTTATATTGCAAAAAAAAGGATTAGCTTAATACTGCGTATTTGTTTATTTAGACACATTATCTGCTTTGTACTTGTAAGTTTTGAAAGCCTAAGAGAATAATAAATGAAATAATCTTTGTTCCAAGTTAAATTTACCTCTAAAATGTTAAATTACTGAAAATTTAATAATGATAATCTGCGTATAATGCGGCCATATTAATAAGTAATCGATATTAAATTTGGCGTTGCCCTAATATTGAAATAACACCAAAATTTCATCTTGTTTCGAATTAAACGTCAAATCCAATAATCGAGACTGCCAAGGCCAATGTATTTAGTTCCAATCAAGGCTAATTAATCCTTACCGAATTTCTGACAGAAGTCGGTTCCAGCTTTTGGAATAAATCACGAAATCCGTATCCACTTTATTATCCTATAAAGCGCAGTATCTTCAATTTATCCCGCTGACAGAGTAATCCGGATACGTAAGTACGGTCGGCATAAACGTTACACAAACTGAAACTTCGATCCTTGTTGCGGTGGTACAGACAGCACGTGCGCCACCTCACGTTTCTGATATAAACTAACATTTCAACATTCATAACACGCACAGAGTACAACAAAACAGATATGGATGATGTGCTTTTAAAAGTACTGTTGCTTAATTTTTGCAGTTGTTGAGAGCTTTATAGTTAACCTATGTGGCCTCCTTTTAAATAGCTTTTATAAAATACACTATAGTTGGAACTATAGTATAGTGTTTAGCTAAAAGTTGAAAAATTGCACAATGTATTTTTTATCAGAGACTTCAAACTTTTACAAAAATGTAACGACCTCTACCAGAGATTCAGAGCAGTGTTTTGTTCCGCCCAACAGTAACAAGGCTATTCGTACGCAGAAATTAAGTACTAAAAAATATTGAGAGCGGTCAGCACAAATCGATTATAAAGAATTCAATTCGCTTGACCGACTTTAATAACGAAGTTGCTTCGGTTGTTAAAAACCTAACTCGTACAGAGTATTTATTGTAACCAGAGACTTCAATTTAATGTCTTATATTGCGTCGTATCAATTATTTTCTAACAAAATATTGCCAACTATAGAAGTGATCTTTTATATATTTTTACGGACCCTAAGTTTTTTTAAATGACACTTACATTACATAAATAAAAAACTATATATTTCTCAGTTCTTCATATTGACCTTTTAATAATAGGCTCGCCCAATTATTATTTCTAAACCAATAGACTTCAACTTTCATTTGTGTCCCAAATTCTAATTGGTTACATCATGAGCAGTTTGTTAATAGCCATTTTGTTACAACATTTATTGTAACATAGTTTTAAAGGGCTCCTATTTGTTGTAGGAAATTTCTTATTCGTTTAAAAAGATTATTGACTTTCAAAAACAACAATAATATAATTCACCACAACATGTGTGTAACCTAAAGTGGTAAGCAGTGTTCACAGACCTCCTTTAGCGGGATCCTGAGATGTCACTTTTGAATAAATTTAAGGTCAATTAGTAGTACTCATACTTAAGTTAGTTTTAAACTGAATTTAGTGTTTTCACTTATTGAATTTCCCGAAGTGATTCATTAATCTTAAGTAACATTATACTCAACATTTGTTTTTTTTTTCAGATGATACCACAGCACAAACGAAGAAGTCCAGTTTATTTATAAAGTAAGTGTTTTGCATTTTGGATTAGGTTACGATATTCAATTGCATTTGTTAATTCAGCCTTCGGACAATATTATTATATAAATATACCCGCAGTGGGCCAGCGTGGTTGACTATGGCCTAATCACCCCTTATTTGGGTAGGCTCCTAGCCCCTCGGTGGGGACGTATAGTGAGCTGGTGATGATGATGATGATACCCATAATTCCACTACCATACTTTGCAAACATTGCATTAGCCATAGGAGTTAGTGACACTACGTATTCTATTATTTCTGTGAGATTATAGTAATAAGAAATGTTCGCGTTTATAAATGTACAATTCTTAACGAATACGATGGTATTTGGTACACTACGTTACAAAGAAAGTTAACATTTTCCCGTTACAAATCCTCGTATACTTTTACATATTGATTGGCGTATTTTTTGTTGTGTATTCATAGTTATTGTTCGGTCGTGGCGTTTCGCCAAATCTTTGCGCTACCCAATGATATATAGGGCAATAATCTTGGACTGAACGAATCAAACCGATGACCCTATAAATTACTTACGCCAAAATGAATGTTATTGTTAAGTAACCCTATATGGTTTTAGTAAAATATGTAAGGAAATTTTCTTTTATAACATAAGGTGGCAAACGAGTAAACGGCCACCTGAAACCACCGAAATGGAAAGCGACCTCTGCCCATAACCATCCGCAATTGCAGATGCGTTGCCTACTCTTAATTGACGGAGGAGGAGACGCAAATAAAGAGGACATTTTCCCTTCCTACGCGTCTCTTCCACTGTCAAATCCACTTTTCCTTCTCATCCTTTCCTCTTAAGAAGAGGGTGGAAAGGGAAAGGAACTAAAATTAGACTAATAAAATTATGCTTACGTGTTGGTTTCTTATATTGCTTTAAGCGTTAAATGAACTTCATTTTAAATCACCATCATGAATGCTAATACATCTGCAGGAATGGCGTGTGCATGAGCGTTAATTTTCACTTTATTATTCCCACCTTACATTTCACCCCTTGTCTTTATCAGTAGATGTTGGACACAGGTGTTTCTATTCCACTCTATGCGGTCTTTCGTCTTCTGCCTAAACCAAAATTTTTTTTTCTTTATTCCGATTAGAATAATTGTACGGTTGTTTTACTCCTATCAGATTTATAAGTATTAAGTTTCGTTTGAATAACCTATTTTAAAGCAATTAAGCGTGGAAGTAAAGTTTAAAGCGTTCCTGATGTTCGTCAAAACTTTTCTTCCTACTCTAAAAGTATAGGAAGTAATAAACCGTTTGGAACAATTAAATTTCAACTCCCGCAAGCCCTTTGATACAAGTCTTACTGCGATTGTATAAAGCGGCAATAAAATTAATGCGGTTAATGGATGGAAGGGAAGAGTTCAATTCCAGAGGCTATTTTTGCGAAGAGAGCGCCTATAAAAACTTTTTCACGCTTCAAAGGTAATTTGCAGAGAGTTTTTATAAAACTCAAAGTGGAGTTCCGCAAGGCTTGATACTTGGACCAAGTTACTTTCAAAGCATATATTTCAATACTTAAGCTTAGGCAAAGGTTGTGTGTTATTATCTCGTTAATAATTTTATAGTAGGTTATTATTAGAGAAATTTACTGCTGGAAATAATTAACAATAAAACCGAAATTGCTTAATTTAAATTGAAGGTAGAAGTTAAAAGCTAAGTCAATTAAAAAGGACCCAGAAAGTGATAAAACTTCATAAATTAGATTCAATAGCTGTTTCGCCTCGCAAGAGATAGAGTAAAATTGGAGAACTGACCGCCAACCTTCGCTAGTGGGAGAGGCACCTTAAAAAGAAGAATCTGTTACTAATTTTTCAAGACTAGACAAAAACGAAATAAACTACATTTACAGTAAATAAAACATGTACAAAATACTAACTCTTAAAATTGATTTCGCAAAGAACCCTTACCTATTGATACTGTCCAGAATTGCCCAAAGGGTTCCAACTGACAAAGCAATGCCCAAACTAAATTTGTCCTAACCCAATTATAACGGTAAATCCAATTTTTTCTTCACAAGCTTTCCGAGGTCTTTTGTTGAATGTAACATGTCTCCGTGACACAACTCACTAAGTTATTGCGGGACGTTTTTTATCTGTATGCTTTTGTTAAACATTCCGTGGGCGTGGATGACATATAAAATGTATCTTTAGCGAGATTCTTGATATAAAACTCAAGCATAAAGCCTATGAAATACGCATAAAAGTAGATCTATACTAGACTTAGAAAATAACAGTGAAAACAAATATTTCATCAGACACTAGCTGATCCCGTGCGGCTTCATCCGCATGAAATTATGAAAATTTTATTTTATTGTTTACATTTGTCAAATTCTCAATAGCAAATGTCGAAATGATATGACATGACAAACTATGGCAATCTTGCTTCCTTGATGTTGGCAGCAACTTATGGTCTCTTTCCCACATTAGGGTTTTTATCCAAAATATTTACCCCCTAAGTTTAATGGCTTGAAAATGTATATCCTAAAGCATTACGTAACTGTAGGGCTTTTTATTTAAAAAGGAATTACTCAAAAATATACTGTAATTGCTGATATCTTAGGTAACAAAAAAGTGTGTGTTTACGCTTTATTATAATATTATAGATTTTACGCAGCATATTTTTAGTTGTTAATTACCATCAGAGAAGTCAAATGTTTACTAATTCTTACCTTAATAAATCTTGCTAAAATACCAATAAGCTTTGTATTGTTGCCGTTTATTTATCTAAATAACAAAGTATTCTTAAACTAAAACTCAAAGAGTGTAATTTCCGAAAGAGAGGCTGTGCAATCAGTCAAGCGAACACAAAGTGACCCTCCTGACGAAAATAAACCGACCAAGTTCCAAGTGGTGTTTAAGAATAGAGTACACATGCTTTTATACGTTTTAGGATTAAGATTGAATACAATGTTACAGTGTGTCTGTTGAATGTCCTGATCTTCGATATCGTATTTCTATCCTAATATATTCCTTCTTAAGATCATCGGTGTGTCAGGGGTTGAGCACTCGACATGTACCAATGTGATTTTCGATTTTTCGAATTTCTTATGTATATAATTTACTCGACATTCTTGCGGTCAAGAAACGTGATGCAACCTGCACATATCGGCGAAGCAATTCAAAGATATGTGTGAAGTCAACCCGCAGTGGGCCAGCATGGTTGACTATGGCCTAGTCACTAACTTAGGGTATGCTCCGAGCACCTAGGGGACGTATAGTGAGTTGGTGATGGTGATATTCCTTGATATTAAAAAATAGTTAATTTGCTATGAATTCATGGATGAAATTCAAATTAGATCCAATCTTTTCATCCCCGGTAGAGTCAGAGTAAAACAGAATGAGGGCTGTAAAAATGTAAGTAGACATTACGATTTTACGCCGTTCAATCTCTGTTATCAATAAACGTGAATGTTTAGGGTAACGACAGACCCCGGAGAATACGGGTATGTAGATTGCGCAATTCCATCTGATATCGAGAGGAACGTGCTAGTGAGGTATAACCTTTAACTTTACTGTCTCCCAGTTACACTAACCTTCGAAAGGATATTTTTATGACTGTCTTAAGAATTGGTGAATCGTGTAAATACGTTTAAAATATAATACATTTAAAGAAGTACTACTGTTTACTGTCCGTCTAAAATAACCAGCATAAAATCTACAATGCCTTTTTTCCTTGAGCCAAATATGTTGACTAATGCCTAGTCACCCCCTAACTTACAATAGGTCATAGCTAATAACATCACGTACTGTCCTCTGTCTACCCTTCTAGAGAGCAATCGTGTTCTAATATTTTTGTCATACAACCACAGACTAATGACAGTTTATAAAGACTACAATCTACAGAGCAATAAATTATAGACGCAAACAATCTATGGCAATAAATTATTCATCCGTTGGAAACAGCGAGAGCTAGAACGGTAACTAATTGGTACACGGTCGGTATTTACTCTCACGACCGCATAACAGACGCCCATCTAGACAATACGTTTTTGTATTCACGTATTTCGAAGTTACAATAATTTGTCCAATGTTGTGGCTTTCAAATCAATTTCGCTATAACTCAGGGTACTTTAAGCGAGCTATCATTACTTAGAAGTAACAAAGCAGTTCATTTAGTATTGCGGATGTTCAAGAGTCTTGTTTATCACCTTGGTGTTCCCCCCCCCCCTTTTTTCTTACCTATAAGAGATAAGGCAATAACTGCAATGGTCGATACAATTAAAGGAAAGAGAAGTAGTAAAGAATAGAATAGCACAATCGAGCGAGCCATTGCTCGCTCGATTGTGCTATTGCTGTCCTGACAAGGACATCCTAAAATCATGGTAATCATTTTGACGTAATTTCCATGATGTCACAATTAATTCTTATAACAATTTGTACAGAACATTCCTATCTCCCGCAAAGTAGAATAGTGTCTGTTACGAGGTCGCGGATAGGTCAGCTGTCAGATAATGCTCGCTTTGTGGCCCGCTATCGCTCTCAGCCACGCCGTGCTGTAAACAACTTACTCACAAAGGATACCGCTAATACTAAGCGTTTACTAAGAGTATACTATAATTAGACCACCATTATACATCAGATGGGAACGTGGTCAAGCGCTGGTTCATACTTCATACTAATGTAATAAAGAGTAAGTTTATATGGATATTTGTTAGAGTTTGTAGCCTAAACGGCTGGACGGATGGCGATAGAATTTGGTATAGGCGTAGAAGATAGTCTGGAAGGACACAGGCTACTCACTTTTTTTTTTAATTGTGCCCGGACGGAGTGGCGGGCGAAATCAAGTTTGTTATAAAAACTGACATGGACACGAACCAATTATATTTGCTAAGTCTATAGTTAATAAAAAAAAATAGGGTAAGGGTCGTTTTACGAAATTTCAATCGTATACTAAACCATATTAGATTTTCCATTTTACTTCAATTTCCGTATAACTTTTGAATATAACACGAACATTTGTTCTCCTTATATCAAAGACCACCGCTTTATTGTCAGAACTACGTACTAGTGGTTTAATTTTGCACGCGTCTACTTTACTGTGGTTAACGAACATGTTTATTATGGCCTGTAGCGTTTTAATAACGTTTCTCAATAAAACAATTTCTATTAGAACACGTAATAAAAGCATTTCTTAGGTTCGAGTCCAGAAAGAGGCTCTAGGATGCGTAGGTACGTTATGTCACCAGTTACATCCAGTTTACTAAGGTTTTTTCTTCGACTTACCTCTGTAGTAAAAAGTACAAATTGAAATAAAAGTTTTTTTTTTAACCGAAATGAAAACGGAGAAATGACTATGTATAAAGGGAAACTTATTCCTACTAACTCCCACGCGATATTTCCATCAATACGTACGTCCCACGTAATGAAGAATCATAACAAATGTAACACCCCGTGTTTGTGGGCGAAACTAAAAACAGGAATACCAGAAATTTACACTAATTAATGCCAAAACATGAAATGAATGTTTTTGACTTGTTTTAATAACATAGAGTACTTGCAAATTACAAATTCACGGAATATCTTTTTAACGTCACACATAGCTTTGTTATAGAGGGATTATCACGAATATTGGTGAGATGGTTTTCGTAACGTCATCGACGAGATTTATATTAGATTTGTATAGCGTACCGGGCGTACGTAATACACAAGAATTCGTGATAACCCCTCCGAAATTTATTAAATTCGAAATATTGAATTGGGGATTTTAATGAACACAGGCAATGCCAGTGTAGATTTATTTTCTTAAGGGTGCGTTCAGTGATTATTTAATGACAGCGTGACAATAATAATAGTTTAATCTGGTTGTATATCTCGCGGTACAGCGCTAATTCCGCTAAGTGCTCGATACCGTTTCATTTGTTTATTTTTCTTGTCAATATACGAGTAAATTCTATTACTGGCGTCTGTAGATACATTGCGAGACATCAAGACGCCCCATTAGGTTACAACTTAGTTTTATTTATTGTTTGTAACGGTGGGTTTACACTACAGCTTATAAACGTAATTTCTGTCGTTCTTGTTTTAGTTTTTACTAGTATAAACCGGTTATAAATTTGAAGGTATAAAGTGTCCTAGAAGGCCATCTTTGTATTGGTTTACCTTTAGATTGAATGAAATGGACCAAATATCCGATGTGGGTTTCAATTGGATAAGAATGACACAGATATAGGTTTAGCTTTCGATAAATTAGTTGTTACTCGCGACTTTGTCCTCATGAATTCAAAAAAAGAATAAAAAACCAAGATACTCAACGATAACGTAGCTTTTTAATTGTTAAAGAACATTTGAAACCGGCCAGTAGTTTTTGAGTTTAATACATACAAAAATACAAATCGTTCCTCTTAAAAATATTACTATAGAAAACTACAATCGTAACAAATAAGAAAAGATAGATTATAAATTACAATTGACACTATTTTTTAACCAACACAACAACTCTTCGTATATCTTGCTCTATTCTATCTAGATAGGCATTTATTCCTTACTCTCTCTCCGGATCGTTTCCTCATTCCTGAGGGTCGCGATTACTCTCCTTGACACTCTCTCGAAGGGAGTTTCTCCACTCCGTGCGATTCTCTGCGACGTGTATGCCGTTATGTATAGTTAGTCGAGAGTGGTGCATATTTGGTCCGTCCAGCGCATTATTCCTTACTAGCTTTATATAAAAGTAAGTAGTTTATGTACTCTTTCAGATTATATTCTGTGCCAACTTTCATCGAGGTCCGTTCACCTATAGACCGTAAACTCCAACATCCATCCATCCAAAGTAAGATACGCTTGTTAAGTAGCTCAAATGGAAAATTCCCCAGTGGAAAGTGTAAGTCAACAGTTATATCCATATTTGTTACGATTTAATCTACAAGTACACGGGTCAGCAAGTGCGGGGTTAATTAAAAAGTAAACATGTTTTAATTAAATATTACAAGCACGTACAGTCGTCTACATTAATACTTGAAACTCGGACATTTATACTTTGCAATCAAACTAATATTATAAATGCGAAAGTTTAGATGGATGGTTGGATGGATGGATAGATGGATGTTTGTTAGAGTTTGTAGCCTAAACGGCTGAACGGATCTGGATGAAATTTGGCATAAATGTAGAGCAGAGTATGGAAGAACACATGGGCTACTTACTTTTGTTTTTTTTAATACCACGCGGACGGAGTCGCAGTGGTCCTAATCGGCCCAGACGTTTCGGAGATTAGCCGTTACAAACGCGGCTTGCGGACAGACAGACAATTTTTGAATGCGATTTTCGTTATCAGCAACGTAAATACATCATCATCCAGAAATTTTTTGACATCACAAACGGACACTCATTTTTATTACATGTATAGACATAGATGATTTATGTATGCGACTGTACTGTGGATAAGATTACTTTGTCAATATTCCTACATTTTAATATTGTACAAATACTGATTGAATTGACGTCGTAAAATATACTTTGTTTTTATAGTCACTTGCATCAACGGAATGAATTATTTTATTATACTGTGAGTCAGCTGATATCTTCCGTAGCTCGATAGGTGTGTCCTTGTTAGAATTGATATGTTTCAGTTTGAGTTTCCACTGCGGAAACATTTGTATACATTTAGTGATTAAGTGTTTCGACAGAAACTGACAGTAACATAACTTTTTTCTTTTTAGTACTAGCATTTTTTATAAAAACAAAATTTCTTGTAACCAACCAGTTGGTTGGTAAGCATAGGATATTCATAATAGTCTTAAGGACTTGGAGCCACGATCGCTAGGTCGTTGAACGCTACCGTTAATTAGACAATCACTTTTTAATTTTTGTTTTAAAATTGCATTTGTAATATCCGATGTAATCCGACACAATGTTTACCGAAATCTCTTACGACGACATGTAGGTGTTTGTTATAAATAGTAATCCGATATACGAGTTACAAATGAAATCGGCTAAACGTAACAATATTTGCCTCGCCAAACACAAGTCAATTTTATTGTTACGCAAACTGTTTTTATGGTGATTTTTTTATTAAGATATTTTTATTTAATCAACGATTATGGTTACAGCTTTAACTGAAGTCTGACTATATTAATCTACATTTTATGCTTTATGAACCATAGCTTTCGCCCGCGACTCTACGAGTTTTTTTTTTTAATAAAAAAAGTAAGGAGCCCATCTATGCCAAATTTCATCAAGATCCAATTAGCCGTATTGACTACCAACTATAACAAACATCCATTCATCTTAACTTTCGCATTTATAATATTACTGTTTGCGACTTCGCCCGCATGACTTAAAAAAAATAGTAAAACATATAGCCTATGTTATTCACTGATAACGAAGCTTTTTAATGGTGAAAGAATTTTTGAAATCGGCCCACCATTGTGTTGTTTCAATACATACAAAAATACAAATCTTTCCTCTTTATAATTTAACATAGAAGAGTAAGATATTGCTTATATTGCATTAAAATGATCATTTAAGCGAGTATTCCGTGTTTAAAATTAGTTCCAGACGAGCCTGGGGAAAGTTCTTATATACGAATAGATATAGAAAGCGAATTGTCTAGTGTAGATAATTGTACATGCTAGCAGTCGGTGCTTCACGCCTCGCAAATCGGGTAACGTCATACTGGACTTTAGAAAGCTGCTTCCTACTTATATAATCTAGACTCGATGAATGACCTAGATCATAACTGGCGAACTATTGTATAATAAACCAAAATATTTCTGTTAAAACATTGGTATATATGGAAACAAACCCACGTACAATCGAGGAATCTGTCGGTGTTCCACCTAAAACTATAGTCGTTTCAACGTGTTGAGACGCATTCTGTACGAAAACTATTCGGGCAGTGGTATATCCACATATTGCTTAGTATCCCGCCGTTTGCCTCAGTTATTACTACTTAATTATCTTAAAGCACGGAACGATATTTTGTTATAAATGAAAAACACTGCGAATGTCCGTGACTGTATAAATTCTTATCCCTACGCCATACTCTACATAGTAACCGCGATCAATAAACGAATTAAACTTGCCGCAAGGGATATTAATATACAGCATAGCGTCGTTTTCATCAGCACATCATAAATGCTATCAACGATCGTAAATGTTTACGACTTGTCCCATATGCTCGATACTCTATTTGATTATAACCTCTCATAACTAATGCATTATATTTATTGGCAACCGATCGTATTACAAAATAACTGTAAGACTCCAATGCCTATGCAAATTGTATATTCTGTGTTTAACGTGATAACGTCTTAAGACAGCAACACACGGTCAGTTGTGACAGTTTTAAATTTAGTTTGTCAGGTTGCTGACTGCAAACTGAGCGTCTGTAGCGGACTTTATCGATGATCGCCGGCACGCAGAAAAAAACGATCCATAGTAACGTTCCGCCTGAACTGAGTGTGCAAGTGAGAGCGCACAACAGATAGAGAGGCACGATCGACCGTCTAAACTAAAATTGTTGCCCATAGATACGTCTAAGTGTTTCTGCAGAAGCATAGAAACATTGGGAACTCACAAGTAAAAGCAGTAAAGGGTCAAGAATTAGAGAGAATTGTGGCTCTAAAGTCATCATCATCTTGCCCTTATCCCTACGCAGGGTCGGTACAATATGTGCTGCTCTTCCATACATTTCTATCAGCCGTCTTATCTGAATCCACTCCCTCCTTAAGCATATCCTCTTAAACTAATATGCAGTTTATTTATATATTAAGGGTAAATGATCATGTAATATAACCTTGTTGCAACCAATTAATATACCGTTTAACATACTCCAGTTCTCCAAATGTGTTACAAATTGTGAATCATAAAAACTATCAGTCTATTGCATTGTTTTCAACCGCATTCATAATTCTTACATATTTAGAACATGCCTAATGACGCAATCATTTCAAGGCCTTTGAAACAATAAAAACAATGTTATGTGGGTTTACCGTTACATTCAGTTATGTCAATTTAACTAAACAAAAACATTGTTATCTCTGTCTTTTTAAAAAGAATGACAAAGACAGCATTACAAACTCACGATCTAAAGATACAGGTGTAGCATTAACAATGGTCAAACAAAACGATTAAAAGCAACCGAGCAAATGTTCCAGGAAAGGCTATCCCACCAGATTGATGTGGCCACGTAATTAAGGCCTTTGGTCGGCCATTTAATTGACATTTCCGAGATTCCCATGAAAAGGTATGCAAAATGATGTAACCCCGCTTTCAACTCTTTTTGAATTGAAATTTTCATGTTATGATTTATTTACACGATGTTATTTTTAATGAACGTTTTAAAAATGCGTCGTATTGAGGTATTTACTGTTTTTTTATATCATAAGCAAGCGGCCACCTGAATCCGCCAAAATGACGAAGCAACCGCTGCCCATAGTCATTCGGAATAGAAGATGCGTTGCCTAACCTAAATCAATGGAGGAGGAGACACACATAAAAAGGATATATCCTCTTCCTATGCGTCTCCTCCACCGTCAAATCCACGTTCCCTTCTCATAGTTTCCTTAAAAGAAAATGGGTAGGAAGGAAAAGGTATTAAACTTGGGCCTTAAAGTTTGCGAGTAACAATCTGGAAAAAACAACAAAATTGTGTATGGATTCTATCAAGATTGTATGTATCACAGAGTAACGAACTAACAGAGGCGTTGAACCGAGCTATAGAAATAAACGTATCACAGAGTATGTGGCAATGGTTTGACGGTTGATGGATACAATGCACGCACACTATTGAAATATCGACATCGAACGTGCAGAGACGAAGCAGATGGTTTTGTTAGAGATATCTAAGGTTGATTACATGTGTTGTGGTTTAGATTATGTGCTTTACGATGTTTTAAAAAGGTACAAGAGTTTTAATAAATTAAATTTAATTTTTAGAAAAGAAATAAAATTTAAAAGAATTTAAATTGCCTTTTATTCGACATTTACTAGCTACAAAATATAGTTAAAAAATTAATCCATCATAAAAAAATTGAAAATTAAAAATAACGCATCCTAAACGATAGGGTGACGTCATTCCATTCATATATTTTACTGAGTAGTATTTTGATTAGTTTTAACTTTGAACTCTAAAAGCTTCAGTTTAAAGTCAAAAATCGTTTGTATAGTTCGAAACGTTTCGAAATGTGAGCGCATTTAATTTGTTTTCATTGACGGTTATGTTATTTTTATTAATGCAGTCGGGAGTTTGGTAGAAATTATGTGCGTGCTTTGAAAACATGACAGATGACCCTGAATTTGCTCGCATTTCTTTTTCTTGTACTATCAAGATAAATTGAGTTCTGATATTTTAGATGACGCGATTAATTAAATAATTTTTTTTAATTTAGCTTTCGTTTTTATACATTAATTTGAAAGTTATAATACTTAATGTCGATTTATTAACTAAAAGATACGAATATTTTTAATAATAGTAAAACAGGGTTGCCAAATGAAACAAACACAGACTCTTAATCAATTCTGAATCATTTTTGTGGCAATCACTAGGGTTGTCGCATTCAAGCTTCTTACTTAAAATGTATCCTGTAACACCGGGTTGTCACTTAGATGTTTAATAAATATCAATTAGTTCCTAAAATAGGGTTGTCACTCGCGTCAATAACTTCAAAATAATTAACAATTAGTGACGGTCAACGGACACGGGTTGCGGTCATTTCCTGACACAGGATAAAGGCAATTTGCTAATTTACGGCACGTGGAAGTTCGCGGACGTTGCGGCTACAAGGCTCATGTTTTATTTAATGCCAAATAAAAAATAAATAAAAAAGGTAGATCTATAAATGCATACATACATTAGAGAAAGCAAATTTAATATTCACGGTATTTAATCTTAAGTAGGGATTCAAATTTAAATCCTTGACTGGACATAGTTTTTACATGATAAAGATTCTCTATTGACTTAATAATTACATTATTGCTTTGGCTCCTTAACTAAGTTAACCAGTATTTAAGAAGACAATGTCTTCGCTTTCTAATGCATATAAATATAATAAGCATAACAAAGGCAGCTGTTTTTAAAAGCTTTAAAATCTAAATGTCTTTGTACATGTTTTGGTAGTGAAAATTGTTTACATCCTCGTATCGAACATTCCAGCGTTTTAAGCACATGCAACCCCTAAAATCTTTTACCGTAAAATACCGTCCCCTTTTATACCATTTACGTAAGATTTTTTTTTTCCCCATAACCGTAAAGATATCAAATACACATAACAGGAGCTAGAAATGCTTTCTTTATTCGAATCCAATGTACCGTTTTCAGTTTCCCCGCTAAAATATTAAGTCCATACTATTGGTTTTTCGTGGATCCGATACGGGATTTGAATGACAAAGGGAACATTTTTGAAGGACGAATAACTTGGGCGTTTTTCTAGGTCCGAATTCTTTGATCGGAATCACGATTTGGAGGTGTATGGTTTATCTGCAATTTATTTAGTCTGTGCGTTCAGATTTTATTTATTTGTGTTTGATTTTCTTTTTTTTTAATATCAGAATGTCAATTCTTTATTCTAATAACCATCATGCCAATAGATTTAATCTTGTTATCTTACTAATATAAATGCGAAAGTTTCGATAGATGGATGGATGTTAGAAGGTATATTAGACTAACTTAAAGTCGGAGCCCCTCGGTGGGGACGTATAGTGAGCTGGTAATGATGATGATGATGCAGACGGAGTCGGGAGCAATAACTTTCATAATCAATATTATATCTAACCACATCTGTCACATATAAAACCAAATTGGTTAAAAAAGTAACCAGTTTATTATAACAATTTGTAAGCTCTGTCTATCCCTAGACGAATATTACCGCGTTTCTACTTCTATACAAAAACGTATATGTAAAGTACGAGTATATCCTGTGACCTCTGTTATGACTGGCCACTAATTAATAAAACAAACTTATATAACCCAAATAAAACAATGAAATAATTAAGGCCAATGGTAATTAACACGCCCGACCGGAAGTCCCTCTGTCGTTAGTCATAACAAACTAAACAATAAACAACCTTATCATAATGCACTACGATCTAATTTCGTACACAACATACTTGTTAGCAAAATCTGCGACGTTTTCGCATTAAGTTTTCATTAACGTTATATGAAACATAAAATATTCATAGTTTAAGTTTTAACGTTGAATGAATACATTTAAAGGACATAGCGAAATGCCTTAATTACCATTTAGTAAGGTAATTAAGAAGAGAGATATTTCGACCCATTCTACAATAACTTTAGTGGTAGAGCTCGCTGTAACAACACATGAAAGTGCCAACTCGTCCGGTGCAATACCACAACACAATATCAAGCGTGAAGGGGCAGCTATTCCGCTTGCACTCTGAGTGTGAGCTCCGGAGGACTTGTTAAAGTTCCTTTTTCTTTCTTTTAAGAAAAGAATGGAAAGGGGAAGTGTATTTGACATAGGAGACGCATGGAAGGGGAGATATGCTCTTCTATTTGCATGCTTTTGCATGTTTATTCATCGGTCGCGTCACTATTTCGGCGAATTCAGATGGCTCATGTTATTTTGTTTTGTTTTAATTTAAATTAAGCAATAATACATTTCCTCATCTTTCTTTCTCCCACTTCTCTAAGTGGAGCTGATAATTATTGCAATCGGCGTAATATATCAAACAGCACTAATTGTCCATCGGCACAGTTACAACAAAACTGTTTGCTCTCTTACTGGGTCAGTAGATCGGAAACTCTTAATGAATGCAACGTACACTAATTTGTGAATGAACGCCCCACCTTAGACCCTTGTTTCACTAAACTAGCTGCGCAATAGCTATTTGTTATAATCGAAGCTGTCAGAACACAATGCAAATATAGTAGTGCGGATTTTTTATCAGTGGAAAATACCTCTTAGTGTAATTAGTGTAGTTAAAATTGTGCAAGTTTGATAATGGTTAAGTTACTTAGTTTTATAACAAACTTTCTTTTCATTGCTATTATTTTTGGTCTCAGAATATAGTGAGAGGAAAAAACGCTTAGATCTCCGAAAATCTTTATTATAGTTTTTATTCTACCGTCTGTGTAATTTAATATTTATCATATAAGTATATCAAATCACATCGTATCTATAAAATTAGCAACCATTTACTAACAAATATCTTACACAATTTAACTTAGCACCAAATCGGCGTTGCTTTCGGATGAATCATTAATTATCACTCCCTCCACCAGAGAGCAGCACTTAGCGTTTCCAGCCGTTACGTGCTTTTGTGTTTACTTTGTTAGATTAGCGGTAATGCAGTTTGACTCATACGAAAAACATTAACATACGGAAACAACGAAAACGAGGAGGAGGAGACGCACATGAATAGGATATTTCCCCTGCACATACATCGCCTCCACCGTCAAATCCACTTTCCCTTCCCATCCTTTCGTCATAAGAAAAGGGTGGGACGGGAAAGGGACTAAAATTAGGATACCTAAAGTTTGATATAGCCACTGCAGCATTATATTGAAGTAGGCAAATGAGCATTCTACTCGTCATCCGTAATTTCTCTGATCTTCATTTAAAAACATGTTTTTAAGACAGGGAGAGAGAGAGTGACAGAGACGAAAAGACAGAGACAACACATTTTTAAGCATTTTAGGGTTACAAATTCACAAGTAAATAGCTCGATGCTAAAAAGTAAACTATTTTTTTCGTCCACGTCTTCTAGCTGTTTATTATTCACAGCCACGTTACACGATCTATTTGTATTCGAGAAAATCTTGATGGATTTCACACGTTCACTCGCAAATCGGCAAGCATTTACCTAACATTTTTACAACTCAATATACTACACTTTTTGCTTCTATTGTTAATAAAAAAAAATAAAAAAAACATCGACGAAATGAGTACCTCCTTCTTTTGGGAAGTTAGTCAAAAAGTAAGACGCATAATTTCGATAAATTTAAATTAAAAACAGAATCAATATGAAAGTTACGTAAGTGCAGCACAATTATTACTTAAACTGCAAATGTAGATTTTTCCTACTAAATATATACTAAGAAAGACTTAGTGACCACAATCATTAACACACCACATATTTCGAATAAAAGATTCCTTGTTATGATTTCTATACAAGACTAGCTTTTGCCCGCGACTTCGATAGTAAATTAAAAAATATAGCCCATGTTACTCACAGATAAATTACCTTTCTTATGTTGAAAGAATTATTAAAATCGGCCTGTAATTTTTACGTGAATCAAATAGATACTAAAATACAAATATTTCCCCTTCATAATATTAGTATAGAGTATAGATGATTATAAAAGATATTTTAGATATATGTTGAAAACTAAATAAAAAACGTTTTTTCAGATTGTAATATTAGTTAAATTACCGGCCCGAAATATAACAAGGCGTAATTCTGTATAAAAAAGACTGTAATAATTCGACCAAACAAATCCCTTGTCGCGTTCCCTTCACCTTTCCATTTGTGATATGATCAGACAAAAGGTCGAAATCAATGTCGGTTGGGACAATAACAATGTATAGTACGCACCATTAACTTGGCACGAAGGACAAAAAACGAGATTTCCGTTTTGTAAAGCGTTGCCATCGCAATTTTGTATTCCGGACACTCAATTCTAGTTTTCTTTCCCTTCCCCTTCCCCTTTGTAGGGTGGGAAAAAGGACATATAGGAAGAGAAAAAGATCCTTCTTTCAGTACCATTTTATTTTCAGATTTATATCGATGTTAACAGCACTATTAAAATAAAATTGAGCACAATGAGGCAAAACATGGTTCTACAAAAATCTTAGTTCATTTGATCAACAGAAAACTTTTGCGAGCCAACATAAATATCGCGTACTGTAGTTGTAATACGAAAGGGATTATTCATTAGTTTTGTCATATGGAGAGAAATGTGTACCTATTGATTCAGGTGTATGATATTATATTCTGATGAAATGTTTACAATCATTTCTAAAATACACAAATCATATAATGTATATTTAATTATATGTACCATCTCTATTGTTAAAATCTCACTCAGGATTACATATTTACTTACAAACATTTTCTTCATACGTTTTATTTTATAAACATACGAGAATCTTATTTTATAAACCACACCTAACCCACAAAAAAACGTAATCAAAACTCTTTAAAATATAAAATAGATCGTTGTTTTTATTACAAAGAATAATACAATTTAATATTTTGTTATAATATACAAACATAGAAAAACTTGTTTGCTTATTAAAAAAGATAAACACGCCCATTACACCCTGAGACCTTGAAAGCCTTCGTAAACAAAGCCTTCAGATGCGGTCAGACGGACAAGGACGACACGCTTAATGTAGGCATACCATTTTTACAGCAGTTTAGGGTACAAAATCTAACAAACATCCATACATTTAAACTTTCGCATTTATAATAAGAATAAGATTCTTACGACAATTGTTTACGTAATATCAATCTTATAAATTAGGTCAAGAAACAATGACGTTTTCTAATACGATAATCCCTTTGACGAACAATTAGGGTAGCGTCACATTACGCCAATTATCCACAGGCCCTTTAACCTCATTAACATCTGTTAATCCTTGCCCTAATTTGTGGTCTTCAACTCCGTTAGACACACAATATTTTGTAGTAATTGTACACACTCCATTACATTTAATGCATGCTACTAAATAAATCTATTCATCTTGGAAAGTATTACGATACTCGGAATAAAACTCACGGAAGTTTCGACAATACTACTTTAAAAAAAAAAACAAAATTTACTTTAATATTTCGGTGCAGGTAATTCGTTAGTGGAAAATCGCGGTACATCATCTGCTATTTGTCAGTAAATACCCCAGTATAAAACCAGGAAATCAGATTTTTCAAGGATCCGAGATTTATTTCCTTACTTCGGTAATATATTTCCGTCTGAGTCTTAAAGTCAATAAAGGCTCAAATAAATAAGTTTTGTAATAAAGCAATTTATATTGGAGCGTGGAGCAATCACCGAGAATTGATTCATTTAGCTTGCCCGCAACTACTGTGTTTTATGTTGGAAATATATGGACCTGACAATTAATATAATTCTTATAAACAGCATCTAAGACCGAAAAACGTTTCCGACCGAAAATTGTGTAAGAAATACTGAATGACTGACTGATAATGAATGAGAAATGTACATACAAATGGCCATACCGAAGAGTAATTTTTTTGGTTTGTTACTTTTGTACATTTCGTCCTCTCTCCTAGCGATATCGGTAATCAAATTTATTTTGTCTAGAATATTACCCAATTCGCATATAAAGTTAGGTTCCGCAAATAATAAAGCGACACCTGGTGCCTTTCGATTTCCAAATTATATCTTGCTTAGAAGTCTAGAATATTAAATGTCAAGATTTTGATAGGTTTTCTTAATACACACCTGAATATTTTTTTCCATCTCCTACGAGAATTCTATCCCAAAATTGCTCTACTTTGATATGATTGTCACGTTTGGGATCTAGTTAGGTTAATGAAAAACACGTACTGTTTGCTCTCATTAAGGATAACCTTATATTTTTTACAACGCCCTGTCCACGTTATGTCCAACTAATTTCTTTCCTTCCAACTCATTGTGTCAATAAAAGTTCTAACCTTTTAGGAACAGTTCCGATCATTGACTCAACAAGTCAGTGCATTGGAGATTATTAAAATTAAAAGGAATTTAACTAATAAATGATTTATTTTAGTATTATATGGTTTTTGATTAAAATTTTATATAAACAATGCCTTTGTCGAGAACAGATACCCAAAGTAACTAATTTTTAATGAACACGTTAAAACAATATATTTTTTTCAACCTCCTCACTCGTTAAGTGGACAATCTAAGGATCGATCTTACTAACTCTAAGTGCGGCAGTAAAACTTATAAAGAAATCTGTGTTACTACATAAAAGATTGAGAAACTCATCGCTTAAAGCGTTATCGGCAATAAATTAACAAAGCAACACTTCATAAAACTATCAAGATGCACGCGGTTGCCTCCTGCTCTCCCGACTGTTTATAATTTACATTTATAACCAGGTTAACAACTCTCTAAGTAAATACTGCGGTTGATTTTTATGTTGCAGACACGTGTTAACATACAAATAACATTTAATAAACTTCTTTAATTGTTACTACTCTATTAAAAAACTATGTTGTGTTGATTAGAATAATATTTTGTTGTTAAAATGACAGTTTACATTCCAAAGCGTCGAGCATTAACAAATATATTGCCCTAGCTTTTACCGGCGACTATGTCGGAATGTAGTTTAAAAAAAACAAAAGCAGCTAGCCTGTGTTCTACGACACTATCCTCTACATATATGCCAAATTTCGTCGAGGTCCATCCATCCGTCTATACTTTCGCATTTATAACTATTATTATAAATATTAGTATCTAGCTTATTTTAGTCAATTTAATGTTACCTAATTGAAATATTTATTTTTATTTGTTACAGATTCCGGCTATAAAATGGAAGGGAAAAAGATATCAGTATTGATACTATGTTTCCTGTTGTCGGCGGCAGCTGACTTCACCGCGAACTGCCCGCAGGAGTGCAAGTGTGTGTGGGCGAGCGGCAACAAGCAGGCAGATTGCTCAGAGGCCAACTTTCACGACATACCCAAGACTCTCAGCGCAGAAATACAAATTCTCGACCTCACGGCCAACGAACTATACGAAATAACACGACACGCCTTCGAAGACGTTCGACTGATAAATTTAAAGAAACTAATATTAAGGGAGTGTAAACTCATAACCATACACAAAAATGGACTCAGCGGTCTCGCTATTATGATCGAATTAGACTTATCGAAAAACGATTTAAAAACCCTACACCCGGAAACATTCAGAGAGACAGCGAAGATAAGATGGATTTTACTTAACGACAATCAAATCGAGAAATTAGAAGATGGATTATTCAATAACCTTCCCTTCTTACAGAAAGTCGATTTAAGTAATAATCGAATCGTCCAATTGGGATTGAAAACTTTCATGAACTTACCCAAATTAAATATTCTGCGACTCGACGGTAACAAGTTGGAGCACATGAAATTGGATACCATAAATTCATTACCTTTATCGAATTTAGACATCCACGATAACCCTTGGCGATGCGATTGCTATCTACAACCGTTCAGGAATTGGGTCATCAGTAAAAACCTATATACATCGCCTATAGCATGTAGTGAACCGCCTAAAGTTCACGGTAAACTGTGGAAAGAGCTAGATTCAAGTGACTTTGCTTGCCGGCCGAGCATTGTCTATCCAACCTCGAAAACTACTCTTCGCTCATCCGATACAAATGTAACACTCTCTTGTCAAGTTGATGGCAATCCATTGCCAGAGGTAAATTGGGTATTGAATGCTCAAATTATCGATGGAACGTACAGATACCAAGGTGAAGTAAAGTACCTTATTACGCAGAACAATTCAGAGAACAGTAAGTGGGTCAATTTGACAATTATCGACGTTGGTACCACTGACAATGGAGAATATTTATGTGTGGCTAAGAACCCTGGCGGTGTAGAGGAACAAAGCCTTATTTTAAATATAGCACCTACAACGCCAGGAATCGTAGTACCACCTGGCATGGATAATAACATGTTACCAGTATTAATTGGCGTTTCATGTGCAGCAGCTATACTGTTGATACTCTTGGTAATTATCTGCTATTGCTGCTGTCGTAGAAGAAGTTCAGAAAAGAAGAAAGGAGATGTATCTAATGGAGAGGCATTGATAGAAGGGTCGGTTATTCCAGAAATGGAGAAGAGTTTGATTACAGCAGTCAATCCGGTGACTAAACCACCAAGAAGGTACGATATGCCACCAACCATTACCAACGGAGCTACAGAGATGTCAGAACTTAATAAAACGCTATTGGACAACGATTCTGTTTTTGGTAAGATTTTTATTTTTTATTTTGTTAATGTTTTAAAGTTGTCTAATGTAATAAGTTGAATCATCAACATAGGATTTTGAGTATAAAAGCTTGTTATTCATGTCATTAAATGTTTATTAATTTATTGCAGCTCACAACGACGATGAAAAACGATCGCTAGATTTCGAACAACAAACAAAGCGATCTCAAGACGCACTCAACGTGGAATACGGTCGCACTGATGGGCGAGCCTATCCACCGGACCTGCTGTCCTTCCCAGCAAGAGCGGCGCAGATATCTCCGGCAGCTAGCAACGCTTCTACTGTGCCTGACACAAGCAGGTTGCAAATAAATCCCGTTAGTCCCATACATTCGCCAATATACGGTGTGGCAACTAATCAAAACCTCTTTAGAACATTACCTTATTCCCGTTCTCAGTCCCCATTTACGGCACCGATTACGCCTCCTAATATACCACCCCGTCAAGGATACGTCACTATACCTAGAAGACCGAGAGTACCCAGCTGGTCGAGCACAGCCAGCACACAAATTCTCCCGAGCACCGAAGCCCAAGAACCTTTATACGATAATCTAGGATTAAGGACAACAGCAGACGGAAGTTCAGTGCTCTCTTTAAACAAGGCCGGTTTAGAACAACAGTTCTCGCCTATGAGAAATAGACCGCTGCCAGCAACACCCACGGCATTCCCGAGCCCACATCAAATGTATTATGCACCTATCGAAGAACAAGAGCCTGCTCCTTCGCCCGTACCACCTGCGTTCATTCCTAACAGAAATAGCATCAGCTCGCAATTGTCTACACAGTTGTCCACGCCTGGGCCTCAGGAGCCTGTCAATCAAAGGATGAGTTGGACCGCAAAGAGTACTTCTACCCCACAACCTGAACCGAGAAAGGCTTTGTTTTCTAATTCAGATAATAGAAGCTTTGACAGTCCATCGCACAATCCAGAAAACAACACATTAAGCCGTAAGGGTAAACCTGAGACTGGGTCATTGCGGAAGACCATTCGAACGGATAGCAAAGAAGATCCGAGCTCGCCGTCTAAAGACGACACGAGGAAGAATGATAATAACGTATCATTAAATCAATCAGGGACATTGGGCAGAAGTGGTAAAATACCACCCAGACCACCGCCTAAACCTAAGAAAAAACCAACAACTGAAGTTAATTCCAACGAGCCTTTGTTCGAAGACGAAGGAGAGGACGGCACGGAGGTGTGAGGTGCCGACTATGAATACGAACTACCAAGTGCCAATGAGCTTTTAGTGATTACGTCAGTGCAGTGATGATGACCTGAGAAAGTGCAATCGGATAATTTGTTTTGCGGTGCTCGTGTATATAAATCTCGTGCTAGATTTTTTACTATTGCGTAACAATATTACGGACCATTCGGAAGTTTTAACGTAAGTAAATGTAGTTAGTGTAACATGCCAGGAATATAACCTTGTACATCTTACGTTACATTTAAGTATTTATTGTTTGTACTGATTAGGCAGCGTGACGGTAGTTAACTTGCCAGTTGCATTATCTTCGTCATTTCCAAGACTGATTCCAAATTGATTCATGACATTCCCAACATCAGCATTAACAAAATTTTTAGTTGTTTGCATAGAATCAATCGGCCCATAGGAGGAAACATTGGTCTTATTTTCATAGTGATGCTAGGTTGTTTCTAACACTAGATAGTTATTTGGAAGACTGAAAATGTTTGTCAATCGCTTTGGAACTATTGATGACGTCAATAGTTCACGTAAAGCGTTCTTCATTCACTCTTCTAACAAAATCACACGTGTTGCATACAAAAAATGATCTCATATACCAGTTTGAAAGTATGAAATTTTAAAATTGATATTTTTAGTTATAATTCAAATAATTTTGGCAATTAAATTTGCAATATGTGTGATTCCATCATCTCATACTAAAATATTTAACTTCATTACTTCTAAGTTAATATTATTTTGGTTTAGCCCAACGGTTTTATTTTAAACACAATGTAACGTCTAGCAATTATATCGTGTATCGTGAGTTTGCACCGAATATACATTCACGTAAAACATGTTTCAATAACCATTTTTCTGAGAATGTTTCTGGCAGCATGGATTCACGGAATAGATTTGATCAGCGTATTTTTATTTAAAAAAAAATAATTATTTTTACTCTATTGTTTCACATGTATTGGATTGTAAAACTGGGTTTTGTATGTTTCAATAGTGAATATAGTTCCTAAAATGACAACTATTGTTTTAAATGTAATGTATGTAAGTCATTTGACGATATCATTAGGAAATGTCAATTTTTTACTTTAAAACTTATCAATTATTTTGTGTATTTAACATATATTATTGAATACAATCTAACAAGAATATCATTATTTAGTATACATAGAGATAAATGAAATTTTAAAAGAAAAATCTAGAAACATTTATTAGTGCAAGTCGAACAAGTTTTTTTGTGAGAGGACTTGTGCTGGTGCTAATTTTTTAAATATTTTTTTTTCTTTTTAATCGTTCATTTACTAACAGTTAGCACCTTGTAATAATATTGCTTGCACAAATTACAATACATGTTAAGAATCGATAAAGTGATAATTTTAACTATATCAATATTTAGAAGTTATACAGCGTGTTTGTTTTTAAACAAAGAATTTTAATGCGTTTTTTTAACACATTTTTAAACTGTCATTTTAATTTGTTTACGTTTTTACAAATAAATATATAAGCAAACATTCTGATATATCTAATCGATTTGTTTGGTTTATTTTATTTCACGTCTACATTGTCGAAAATGTACGATATTTTTACAATTTTACTGTAGACATCCAGTTTTTTTATGTAGTATTTAAGTGCTATGTACATACAAACATATTATTAAAAACTGATTAAAGCTATATTTCAGTAAAATGTATCTTTTTATTCCTTAACATTTTTTCCCCAGAAATAATAATAATGTAATAATAAAGACATAATTGTGTAATAGTGGCCGATATAACTATCCCACATAACGAGAATCTCGTGAAAGCCGTAAATGAAAAACTATTAAAATATTTGGATTTGGCTTACGAGATTACCGCCATGTGGCGTATGAAATCGACTACCATTATTCCGATAGTTGTTTCGGTACAGGGGCTAATAGCGAAGAGCTTTGACTCAAGAAGCTCTCGCTAGACAGTTGGATTAAGGACCCGATTCAAAAGGCGGTTATTTTAGAAACCACACGCATAGTGAGGAGGTTCCTGTCTCCAGCCCTGATCACTGGTTGCTTGAGTCGACGGATTACGCAGCCGGTGGTGCTCTATTTTTTTTTTTTATAATATGTTTTATTTTATTTTTTTATTAAAAATTATAAAATGTATTATATAGAGAGTAAGAAATAAAGATACGTGGATTAATAATAATAATAATAAACATTTAATCAGCTCAAAAACACATTGCAACATGTACTGTACTTTCTTTAAAATGTTTTTTTCTTGGTTGATTCGACTAATTGATATAAAGTTAATATGACTTTTTTGTAGAAAGAAATACTTGAGATACGTCTACTTTGATCTTTAACTTTTGCTGTAAATCGTTAAAAATATAATCAGCTCCAAGGTGTATCAACGCTTCGCAATAATTCATGGAATTCGTCGCGTCTGAGTTTGCGATCGCGTCAACAAAAGGAAAGGAAACAGAGATAAGATATGTAAATGTTACATTTCATTGGAAGAGAGACAGAGAAAAACATATTTCAATTACTACCTCGGCTCTAAGAATCATAAAAATTTACCATAAGATTACATACCAATAATTGTATTTAAAAAATCTAATCTTCTAAACAAGAATAAAGACTAGAAACTACTAAAAAAAAAATTTTATAAACAATTTAATCAAATGCAATTTTTAAAACATCCTGTATACTTAAGCAACATAAAGGCGGCTCCGCGTGCAGGTGCTGAACTTAGCATGATTTATTTAAAGCAAGTTGGCAAAGCGCCAAAGTGAATCACAATTACTTCCTGTTATAAAAATAATTAATTGTAAAAAAAATCTAATAAACAAGGCTGACGAAAATTACAGCCGTAGCTGCCCAAAATAAACAACTTTATTAATTTTTAACACTCTGTATATACTTTTAAAATCCTTTGCCTATGAGTGTCTAGAAGTACAGTCGGGTATATTGTTTGTTTATTTTAATCTATACTTTTATAATAAAGCGTAAACACACAATTCTATGTTGCCTAAGATGTCAGCAATTACATGTTTTTGAATAATGCTTTTATTAAAAAGCCCTACATTTGCGTCACGTTTTAGGCTATATATTTTCAAGCCATTAAACTTAGGGGGTAAATATTTTTGATAAAAACCCTAATGTGGGAAAGAGACCATAACTCGCTGCCAACATCAAGGACGCAAAATTGCCAAGGATTGTCATGTCATGTCATTTTGACCTATTGATAATTTGACAAACGTAAACAATAATATAAAATTTTCATAATTTTATGCGGATGAAGCCGCACGGGAACAGCTAGTTATTTATACTAGAAAATAGCAAACAAAATGAGTTACTTAATTAAAGTTATACCAAGTTTTGACGGTACAACAACAAAGTACCATGTATTTACTTGTAACATGGCCACTAAGAGTTTCATAACATATCCATAAACTGGAAGTTAGCGCGCATAAAATGTTACGTATCTGAAGCACTCAGCTCAAGCCAGGATCTTGTATTAATAAGTGCAACAACAAAATATGTTTAGTTCCTCCCAAGATACTTCAGAGAATATTTAAACAACCACAACATCAGAAATATGTCTTAATATAGCTAGTTAGCTTTTGTCCGCGTGGAATTAAAAAAAGCAAAAGTAAGTAGCCTAAGTTTTCTCTCAGACTATCCTCTATATCTATGCCTTTCATCGAGATCCGTTTAGATTTAGACAACAAACTAACAAACATCCATCCATCTATCTAAACTTTAGCAATTACAATGAGTAAGATGAGATACAATAACTGTTAATGACGTGTAAGGCGACATCGGGGAAGACGAGGTGCAAGGG
>NW_013524858.1:0-859 GCF_000836215.1 Papilio polytes
CTTATCCACCTTTAGAGAACTTCATATTTAGTAGTCAGAGATCGATTACGATGATAAAACTTTTCGTTAGATGTTTCTATGATTCAGAAATACCCACTTATATTTTTTAATATACACTAGTAATAAACTTATGTTCGTAAGTGTAGATGGAAGATAACAATAAAGCCGAAGCGTGTGGGTCTGCGCGGGCGTGGCGAGCGCGTGCTGCACGCGTACAACTACGCGAGCGTGGGCGTGGACGCGCAGGTCGCCTTGGACTTCCACCGCGCGCGCGCGCAGTTCCTCTACCGCTTTGCTAATCGTACGCTTAACTACGTAAGTTCAGCTGCCGCACTCAGAGCCGTCCCTAATCATTGAGTGAAGGTATAACTAAGAAATCTATATTAATGGAATTCCTTTACAGGTTTATTTCGGAAATATAACTTTTTCAGACTAGTGATTATTAAAGGATATTTCAAAGTTCAAAAGTAAAAGATAGCTTGATGAAACTGTAAATTATAAAATAGCTGTTGCACGCGACTTCGCCCGCGTGAAATTAAGAATTAATATAGCTTTTATTATGTACTCGCCGATAACTTAACTTCTTAATTGTAAAAAAATTAAATTGGTCCAATATAATGGTTATTGGTCCAATATAAATAAAATAATGGTTTTTGAGTTTCAATACATACAAAAATACAAATCTTTCCTATTTACGTTATTTTACAACGTCTATAATATTCGGAATAAAAAGATAACACACGTTTTCCATTGACTCAGTGTCTATTAAATGGAGTTTTCATATTTAAATTTTTTAGATTTTCTAATTTGAACGCAACCTCCCAACCCCGTGTGTGTGGGTAATACTAGTAGCCGCGGA
>NW_013524859.1:0-574 GCF_000836215.1 Papilio polytes
TATAACTGTATTAAGCTTTACTTCTTCAATTAATAATTTTTTTGTAATATTGTCAAAATCTATATTAGTTGCAGTTTTTTTGATATTTTCGTTTCATATTTGTGGTTTTAGTTTTATCTTGAGTTTGTATATTGAAAGGCCTTAAGTCATATTTGAAGATCGGTTTTCTCAATGTCGGTTCATTAAACACCTACTGTGATGACTTTATCGCACTTGTTGAGCGCCATGCGTTGGATGTGATGGCGGTGGGCGAGACGTGGCTACGTGCTGGTGAGGAGGGGAGCGCCCCACGGCCCGCCGGCTACCGGCTTCTGCACACGCCGCGCCCGCGCACCGTGCGTGGCGGCCGGGGTGGAGGGGTCGGCTTTTACTTGAAGCGCGGTATCAATGCCCGTGTGTTTGCTCACCCAGTTGATCCATCGCTCATTTTCGTCGAGCAAATGTGGTTAACTCTTAAAGTAGACAATAAGTTGCTTGCCATAGGCACCGCATACCGCCCGCCGTGGCTTGATGTCGACTCATTTTTTGACGCGGTGACGGGTTCCATAAATTCTTTAGCTTTTTGTGACAATAT
>NW_013524860.1:0-742 GCF_000836215.1 Papilio polytes
TTCGACCCCGTGCGGGAGTTAATCTCCGCCTGTACGATAATATTGAGTTAGATTTTTTTTTCGCAATAGGCAACTTTTATTGAAACCCGTATAATGTAATGATACTTATGATGAGAGAAACAAATATATGGCGTAGACATAGTTGACACTTTAGTTGATACATTTTCAAATACACTTTTGTGCAAAAGAATAAAATAAATAATATCACTAACGCTACATATTAACATAACTATTCTCTCAACATGATTACAATAGCTTTCAATACAAGGACGCAAGGTAGCGTACTAAGCTTGATAACTGATATAGTAGCTGTCAGAGAAAGGACCGGTAAAAAAAAATGTTCACTATGCTTACTCTAGATATATATTTCTTAAATGTCTGAGGGCAAAACCCCTAATCTTACTAATATTATAAATGCGAAAGTTTAGATGGATGGATGTTTGTTAGCGTTTGTAGCCTAAACGGCTGAACGGATCTCCATGAAATTTATCACAGGTTTAGAGCATAAACTGGAAGAACACATAGGGTACTTTTTATCTCGGGAATAGTTACGGTTCCTGTGGGATTCATTAATTTAGTTTTTTAATGTTTACTCGATCATTGCGCAACGGTTCAACATATCCTTTTGAAATTTGGCACAGATATAAAACTAAGTCTGAAGTACACATGGGATGAGGTTCATCCCCGAGAAATGTTAGGTTCCCGAGGGTTACGTAGCTTTTTGTTATTTATATAGTTCGTA
>NW_013524861.1:0-1048 GCF_000836215.1 Papilio polytes
ATAAGTGACTTTAGGTGATCCTAGTCAAGAAAAACAATAAGCCAATTATACGTTAGTTACTGCTATGCTTATATAAATTATTATTAAAAGATGCATATCTTCAAAGTGTCATATTTTGAACGTCGAGAATCAGCTTCAATGGGTAGATTTCACACTCTACATAGACACGGGTTGTTTAAGGTGTCTTAGCATTAATTTTTGCTGCTATTAGTAGTTTTAGTTCCTCGGATTATGATCTTGCATTCTTATGCATAGATAATGATCATTGTAAGAGGCACTCTGTACTCTAGATCGATGCTTTCAATTGTAACGTTTGGTACTAGATTAGACCCCAAAATTAGCAATGTGAATATATGCCAATGAAGATGGCATTTCTCTGGATTGACTTTCTCTGAAGACAAGGCTCTAACTTACTAAAATAATCGAATTGCCTAATCGGCTTGTAGCAACAATAAAAGAAAAGAGCGCAATGGTTTTAATAGTTTATTTATAGTACTGAACAGAGACAACATATGCGCATCAAGAGTGACTATTGCAAGATGACTGAAAGGGCCATTTACGGAATTTAGCATTTAAAGTTGAAAGTAGCTTCCAGCAACATCCAACATTATGTACCGTTGGACGATCATCTTGAATGTGGTAAATGAGAAGGTTCTGGAATCTTTTTCATACATTTTTTGTATGAGGGTAGTAAAACTAAGCTTAGAACTGCAAATGGTTACGTCTTAAATGACTCTTTCGCAGTTCTTAACCTGGTTATTTAATTCATAAATTTATTTATTGGCCTGTGCAATATTGCTTATCTTACTTGTTATGTAACAGAATAGCCAATTGCTACGATTGATTTTCTCATTTTGCTATTCGTATTTTGCCTTATTTCCCTTGCGTTGACACCAAGGAATTGTTTTAACTTGAAATATTTTCAATTTTATTCTTAAAAGTACTGATACTTATGGTACAAATAAGTAATGATATTACATTTATACATGCATGGCAAATACCATTTACCGATAATAATCACAGTACGCTTGGTGGCGCCGGCAGATTA
>NW_013524862.1:0-784 GCF_000836215.1 Papilio polytes
GGATAGAGACAGTGTTATATTAAAGTCTGTAATGTTCTAAAGTAAGTAGACATACATACCTTCTCTTTCTTTACAACCAGGACTGCACCTACCTAAATACTGTTGAGAATTTTCAATTAAACGATAATACAGAGTACTTTAACGATAAATAAAAGTAATAGACATTTTACTTATTGAACTGACATCGAATTACAAGTGACAATTAAAAAGAAGTAAATCAGAGTTGAAAAAAGGTTTCATTCAACAAATACACTAAAAAAAAACACTAAAAGAAGAGCTACTAAATAGCGGCATCTATCGTATGTTAATTGAACTAGTAATTTTTTATTGGTAAAACAGCCATCTATTACTGCGCGTTGGCATATATAACAAATATAATACTACTAAAAACAAAATTAGTCTGTTTCTTATTATCAAAATAGATTTAAGGTGCTCCGTTATATTGCAGTATTTTATCTTCGGATTTCCAAGTTAAATGTACTGAGATTGTGCACCCTGGTACACACTGAGCAGCGTTCCAGGCGTACCGCGTGCCGCGTGTGCTACGGAACACATCCATCACGTCTGTCAACGCGGTGTTACGCTACGTATAAACTGTTACTATATTTACTTACATTGTCTTAAGAAACTTGAACCGAATATCTGTTAGTTTAAATGTTTTTTTTTAAATAATTTGTTGTTATTAGAACTAAAAGTGTAAACAATAGAATCAAAGAGGGGCGAGTCGTAGGTTTTTTTTTCTGAAGATCGCAGCGTAAGTTTCTTCAGACATGTTGCTTACACT
>NW_013524863.1:0-1692 GCF_000836215.1 Papilio polytes
TTTTATTGCGACGCCGCGACAACGAATAAGATGTGTTAACTAACACTTTGGCCCTAACTCGTAGCCTATCTAGATTTATAGATGTAATTGTTTTATTAAGAAAGAGGATGAGGATTAAGAAATTAGCTGTAATTCTTTTATTAAGAAAACAATGGTTTATCCTCATGTTAAATACTGAAGTTTTCATTTATTTTATCACTATCTAATGATTCATTTGTGTTAGGTTGACCTAAGGTTAAGAGTATGACTCAAGTTGCGTAGTTCGGAAAGTTTTTGAATAGAAAACAATAACGAATGGTTAAATGTAGCCGGGAAACCGGGTATAAGTAAACTTAATGATATAATTAGAAGTTTGGAAATAATATGAGTTCAATTATTTAACAGGTAATCTTACTTCATACTAATATTATAAATGCGAAAGTTTACATGTTTAGCGTTTAGAGTTTGTAGCCTAAACGGCTGAACGGTTTTCGACGAAATTTGGTATGGATGCAGAGGATAGTCCGGAAGAACACATAGGCTACTTACTTTTGTTTTTTTTTTCCACGCAAAGTCGCTGGCGAAAGCTAGTAAGATATAATTTAATGTCATAAATTAAATTGATAATTTAAACTCATTTTATTGCGATAACAGATTATTTTTATTAACAGTTAAAAAGTGGTAAAAATAAGTGCGTAATTTATTTTATGCATAGTCCAAGCCTACGTTTATATTCGCAAACATTAGAAACCAGTACAGTCGGTAAACACAGCTTAGTGATCTTATTATTCCGTTAAATGAACAGCGATTGTTGCAACACGCAGTCCCATCATTTGCAACACAAACTATCCGTTTGTAACCATGTCTTGGCAACGTATATACAATTATTGCTTCTGTTATCAAATGTATCTAATCTTGATTTTATTTTCATTTATAATCGTAATTTTACTAGTATAAAGGCGATTTAGATGGATGTTTGTTAGAGTTTATAGCCAAAAAGGCTAGACGCATTTAAATGAAATTTGGTATAGATGTAGAGTAAAGTCTGTAGGAAAACAGTTTGTTTGTTTTTTAATTCCACGCGGACGGAGTCACAGACGAAAGGTAGTATTTAATAGTAACAAAAACTCTGGAAATTATTTCAACTTTAATGTTTAAGTAATTATAATTTTTAAATCTAATCTGCATTGTCTTAGTGGAATATTAATAATTAGTTCCGACAGAAGAAGCCTTAGGAATGTATTAATTATGTTTTAAGTCTTCAGGATTACAATTTAATTATGTAACATTATATTTAATGATTACATGGTATTTTATTTAAATAAGTTACAGAGAAATAACAGAAAGGCAAAAAACGTGACGTCATAATTAAGTAGTACATTTATGAATTACCCAATTTCCTAAAGTATTAAAACTGATAGTAAAGTTAATAATGTTTTTTTTTAACATAGAATAAGATAACAACCAAATCTGAACCTTTAAAATGCGCGTTTATTTTGTATGTTTTATTATTTGTATCGACCTCGGATGATTGGATCCATTTCCAATACTAGAAGTAAATAACACAACTAATTTAAGATGGTATCATTAATTTATGGTTGTATTAACGATTGCTTTGCACGTGTGTTTACTAACGTGTTTCATACATGTTAGGGTTATACCCGGGCCACCGTGGCGGCTACCTGCTCCCAACCTGCGCTCTTTCAATAAAAT
>NW_013524864.1:0-2606 GCF_000836215.1 Papilio polytes
CGGACCCGCCTACGCTAGCCGCCAAAGCAACTCCTACCCTGGGGAAGATTATTACAAACCGTCATCCCGCTCTGTCCCAACGTGGAGACAGATGAGAATAAAAAGCTTCATCCGTCCCACCTTTTGCGATGAGGGGACGGTTGGAACTTATTTTATTTCATAACGGTTCCATCTGTAACTTTATTGGTGATAGTGGGACTAAAAGGTAGGACAGATGAAACTTTTTATTCTAACGTGGGCGGGGAGACGATTGGTAATAATCCCCTTGGTTGCTCTCCTCAGCGTTATATTAAGCCATCATACTCAATCTGTGGTCCCCAGGGTACTTATGTTTTTCTGTATACTTCAAAGGTCTACCTGGATTTTACTAGACCACAGGTATAGACTACTATAGTATTGTACAGTTCTAAATGTTATTAAGTCTATGGTATTACGTAACGTATTGTGGACCGACCGAGCATGACCGTTGCATTATGCCGTTCAGTTTCCGATTCTGATTATATTAAATGATGCCAATGCCAACAGACCACGTGATGGACGAGTTAATAATGTGTATTATTACATGTCGCCGTGAAACTGTGGAAATAGACAGTTTAGAATGTCACTAGATATGATTTTATTTAGACAAAATGGTTAGAGCATAGTCTGGAAGAACACATAGGCTACTTTTTATCCAGGGAATAGTTAAGGTTCCCGTGGGATTCATTAATTTAGTGTTTTAATGTTTACTCGATCATTCTGCAACGGTTCAACATATCTTATTGAAATTTGTCACAGATATAAAACAAAGTCTGGAGTACACATCCCCGAGAAATGTCTGGTTCCTGAGGGATACGTAGCTTTTTGTTATGGATATAGTTCGTAAGTTTTCTAATACCACGCGGACTAAGTCGCGGGCAACAGCTAGTAATACATAATCGTTTTTGTTTAATTATAGTATTTAATTATAGTATGATAAACGTTATATGAGTCATGATTAATTTCTATGTAAGAAAAATATACCTTTTGTTATATGAACATATTTATTATTCCTTGTTAATGTAAATAAATAAATATGATTAATAAATAGTTTTAATGCAATAATATGGCATTTTTATTCACGTCCCCGTGAAGTCGGTTGTGTTTGTGTTAGTGAATTAAAAAAAAATTAAACACATGTTTTTTTCAAGATTACCATACGATATGTATGATACGTCTTTACATGATAATGCACTTCGATTACAGGTATATTTTTAAAATTACTTTTTTCTTTAAATAAATGGCGGTACCTCGCGACTTAGCTTACTTCTTACTAATGTAATAAACTAGCTTTCGCCCGCTACTCTGTCCGCGTGAAATTTGAAAATAAAAATAAAGTGAGTAGCCTATGTGTTCTTCCTGGCTATCCTCTACATCTATACCAAATTTCATCGAGATCTGTTCAGCAGTTTAGACTACAAACTCTTAACAAACATCCATCTAAACTTTCACATCTTACTAATATTATAAATGTGAAAGTTTAGATAGAAGGATGGATGTTTGTTAGAGTTTGTAGCCTAAACGGCTGAACGGCTGAAATTTGGTATAGATGTAGAGGATAGCCAGGAAGAACACATAGACTACTCTCTTTTGTTATTTCTAATTCCACGCGGACGGAGTCGGGGGCGAAATCTATTAAATTATAAAACAAAATATAACCTATTTAATGGTATCAGAATTTTTTCTCTTGATATTATGTTACTCTCTGATAAGAGAGTAATAGGCTATGTTTTTTATTATTTTTCGTTTTCACGCGGACGATGTCGCGAACAACAGCTAGCTTTTTAATTAAACTTTTTGCTTCTATTCTTTTAACTAGCTTTCGCCCGTGACTCTGTCCGCGTGAAATTAATAAAAAAACAAAAGTAAGTACCCTATGTGTTCTTTCAGAATATCCTCTACATCTAAACAAAATTTAATAGAAATCCGTTCAGCAGTTTAGGCTACAAACTCTAACAAACATCCATCTATCTATCTAAACTTTCGCATTTATAATATTAGTATGATTGTTTATACTCAATTAAAGGCCTTTTTAAAATACACTCGTTTTCGCTGCCTTCGTGAGTTAAGAAGGATTCAGTACTATTTTTTTCAAAATAATACTGTTTAGTAAAAAAGATTTTAATGTTATTTCTTTTGTTCCAGTTTGTGCATGAGATCAGGGCGGGACATCTCGCACTGAGCAGACGTCAACACGACACACTAAGTAAGTTTATTTAATTAATTAGTCTGTAGTTTAAGAATCTGCAACTTTTTGTGGGTCTAAAATTAACTAAATCATTTAAAACGCTGCTGTCTAAAAATTATCTACTAAGGGTTTCTTATTGTACACTTAGAACTATAAATATGTACTAAATTATTTTATGTGATAATTACGAGGCTCTAAGTAGTGCTTAGTCTTATTTCACGACTTTCTTGAGGAGGAAAATTAAATAAAAAATTAAAACCTGTATCATTATTATCATCTCCTCCCCTACTCCCTTAGGGTCGGAGCATCGGGTTTTCGTCCTTCATTCCCTTCACTCTATTCTTGATCATGTCACCTTTCACCCAATCCATCCATCTCTTTCTACGTCTTCTATACCGGT
>NW_013524865.1:0-1541 GCF_000836215.1 Papilio polytes
CTACGCTCAATAGTACACAATTTACGACTGACAGTGATGATAATGATGAATTATAATGAACAACACATAGATCATAGATATCACATAAAAGTTGCAACACTTACTTATAAAGTATGATAAATAAGATCTAACCAAATCTCTAAAGTTTAATAATCGATTAACATGAGTTAATGAAGTGGACAGATAAGATTGTAACCTCTCTCCTTGAGCCAGTTGCCGTAGATGTGGTGATGCTCCCAGTTGTTGGGCTCCAGGTCCAGCAGCTTATCCAGTATGACTCCCCTCTGCGGCAGCGGGGTGAGCAGCAGCAGCTCGCGGTGCGCCTGCACGAACCTCGGCTCCAGCGCTATGCACCTCTCTAACATTTTCAACGCGTCACTTATTCTGTTCTTTTTCCTATAGAGAAAGCAATTTTATTCACTAACTAACTGTTGGTCACTTCATCCACTGGAAATAAACTATTTATAAAATATAGCCTATGTTACTCAGAAATAGAATAACTTTTAATGGCAAAAGATTTTCTGAAATCGGTCCAAACAGTGTCACAAAATAAAAAATAGGATTTAGTGACACCTATTAGCTATACATTTAAATACAATTTCACATTGTGATTTTGAGGAGTTAACCAATAGATAGCGTTAGTGCAGTATGTGAAATTGTCTCGCGCGAAGTTTCAATTATGGTTCTACCATCATCATCTCCACCTTATCCTACTCCTGTAGGAGGCGCCGGGTTTTCGTTCTCCAAATAACTTTTTGATCATGTCACCTTTCACGCAATCCATCCATCTCTTTTTAGGTCTACCTATACCTTGTTACATGTTGTATATATTTTTGAAAGTGCTTGGTTGCATGTGATAGGAGATGTTAAGGACCTGTAGAGTTTGGCGAGGTTGTAGTGCGCGTTGAGGTGGTGCCGGTTGTGCTGGAGGGCCAGCAGGAAGTGGTGCTCTGCGCGGCCCGCCGCCACCACCAGCGTGCCTAGGTTGTTGTGGGCGCTCGCGTAGCTCGGCCATAGTCTGCACACCATATATACTCGTATACAAATATGTATGATAATAGTCTCTTATTATCATCACCAGCGCATTACACGTCCCCACTGAAAGCACGGAGAGTACCCTAAGGTGTTACTAGTCCATAGCCAACGATGTTGGCCTACTGCTGGTTGACTTTACACATAGCCTTAAATTTCTTTGCCGATATGTGCCGGTTTCATGAAGTTTTCCTTCGCCGTAAGAACGTTGGGTAAATTATGTACATATGAAAATTTGAAAATCACATTGGTTCAGCGGGATTCGAAACCAAGGCTTATAGAATACAAGTCTAGTGCTTAAATTAATATTTGACATTTCAAAGTTACGAGTAAAAATAGTGTAGTTAGAATACTCACTTTATTGCTTCCTTGTAATGTTTGATGGCGCTCTCTTGTTGCTCGATGTCTTTGAGAAAATTGGCGAAATTGTAATGCAGCTTAGCATTGTGCGGGAGAACAGCCAGGTCCGCTCTGAAAACACAACTATTAAAAACGATTCCAAAAACAAA
>NW_013524866.1:0-1000 GCF_000836215.1 Papilio polytes
GTCATAAATCACTAATTTGGTTAGTTTTTAATTTAGGTACATGAGTTTAAATATTTCGAGTAGCATGATTTCGCTCTTCAGATGCCTGATACAAAATGTAGAGCAGAGAATTTATGACTAACAGTATACGCTTGGATATCTATAAATTGATATAAAATGCAATTTTTTTTAATCTAATGACATTTAAAACTTATTTTAAGTAAGTTGTCTTGCGATCAACAAAATTAACAGTCTATGTGTTATTCCAAAACATGTACTATGTCTATACCAAATGTTATCGGGATCCGTTTAGCCGTTCTAGACCTACCTTGTAACAAACAAACATCTACCCAACTAAACTTTCAATTTATAATATTAGTACGAAGTAAAGCCTCGGCAAACTTGACACTAACAAATAACATATAATGTGTTATCGGCCAGTTACAGTGCCGGCCGCTTCGTTACGGCGACGCACACAAATACATAATACTAGCTCCTTCATAAAATTTCCATAACGGTAACATTAAATACGTCATTGTAAATAAGCGCCCAATTTATATTCAGCCGGGAGCATTATCATAATGGTGGATGCCGCGGGAGGGCGCGGGAGGGCGCGGGAGGGCGCCCTCTGGCGGAGGGACGCTGTTTGATGAAGTGAGCCGTTGCCAAAAAGCTAAGTTTTATTAGAGTTCTTACGTAATGGTTCGGGAATGATTTAATTGAATCGTTCCTTGTCTGCGCTGCGGACCCTACACCGACACCGACACCGACCTACCGTTTGTTGCAACTTAAGAAAACGAGTCTGTTTATTTTATCTGTTTTTAACTGAATGAAAGTCTTATGCCGTTAATTACTGTGATCACTAATGTAACAAAATGTAACGACTTATATACTCGTAATTCAGAAACTAATCTAGCCATTTCGCACAGGTACTTGCAAAAAAAATATGTATAGAGTATGTTTCCATCTAAAAACACTCCCTATTGATAAATCTTTTCAAAGAGTTGGATCAGTAGCTTAG
>NW_013524867.1:0-1167 GCF_000836215.1 Papilio polytes
CGCATCCGCTTTTGCGAAAGTCTATGGGCAGCAATCGTCGCTTTTGGTGGCCGCTTGCTCGTTTGCCAAGTTATGATATATAAAAAAATGTACAAAACGTGAATATACGTATTCATTAGTTTCAATGGAATTGTCAGAAATTTTAAAAGATCACTCGTGACTACAATTGTGAACAATGTCAGCATTACGGTAGGTCGTGTTGGGAGACCGCCCAAGGCGAGGGACTGATAGGGGCATCACAGGTCAGGGAATCACAGTTTCACCTAACCATGTGACTTCCACCGAAACCAAATTGCTCTTCCGGGAGTAGGGCCATGGGTGATGGAAACTCCACCAAAAGCTTGATAGAAAAATGGGGCGTCGTAGAAATATCGCCCAGGGCACTGGTAACCTAAAATCGATAACGGGCGTGGATGAGAGCTGTTTGAGAGAATTTTGATCATCTACATTGTAATTGTCAAGTGAAACTAGATAATGTGCCAATTATTTTTATCACACATTAATTTAATATCTGGTTAGAAGCTTTATGCTTTCAAGAAAACAAGAACACACAAGTAGCAGTACACTTATTGCAATTTAACCGGTCCATATTCGGTTGCACTTGGTTCGTGTTATTTTTGCAAGCTCGATGTGAAACAATAGGTTGTTTAGTTGGAGCGCAACTGGGATTGGCTTCAAGTGTACCAAGGTCAGATGATTTGTGCCGCAGTCGCGATCAGGAATGTGGGATCTAAGTGTTAGGCTGCAGCGATAATTCAAATAGCCGAAAGTGCTTTATCAATAAGATTTCTGTGATGTTTTGTAGCAACAATGTGTGTCCTAATTTTCAAATGATAAAGTCCGAAGGAGATTATTCTCTAAGCATCAAAATCGTTAGAAAGTTGATCAAGAAGGGAAATTGTGACATATGCAGGGAGGAAAATGAAGTCAACTCCTAAAACATTGTATTTAATTCAATTAATTTGTTACAATTCACTTTAACTTAATATCTAGGGATTGTCTAATTAAAATAAATGTGTTTTTAAATGGCAAAGGAAAAACAACAGTGTAAAATTGAAATAATTTCATAATAATCCGCTAACTTCTTGTTACTTAAATTGAGATTGTCACAGCCTTTGCCGTTCTCGTCTGTCGCACGCCCCTTTCTTGCTCACATCAAATACTTAA
>NW_013524868.1:0-580 GCF_000836215.1 Papilio polytes
GTTGCAAAACTTATACAAAATGGTTGCACTGTTAGTTCTATTAAAACTAGGTCCTACATCAAAGAAAATAATGAAATAACTATGCTTGCCAAAAAGGAGAATGGCTTATATTATGTATATTGCGATAATCCAAGTGTTGCAAACACTGTGTCTGATAACAACATGATGTTATGGCAACAAAAACTTGGACACTTAAATGAAAAAGATTTAAAACTAATTGATAGAAATGAACTGATCAAAGGCGTAAACCTGGGAAAATCTGGAAAAATGCCTACTTGCGAAACCTGTATAAAAGGTAAGATGACTCAGTTGCCATACACATCCATAGAAGGACCACAATCGAGTGAACCGCTGGAAATAATCCATAGTGATGTGTGCGGACCAATGAGGACAGAAACAATTGCAGGATCCAAATATTTCTTAACTTTTATCGATGATTTTTCTAAATACTGCTGCGTGTATTTTATTAGACACAAAAGCGAAGTTTTCGAAAAATTTAAGGAATATAAAAATAAAGTTGAGAATTGTTTTAACAAAAAGATTCGGGCATTTCAGTCTGATAATGGGAGAGAATATTGTA
>NW_013524868.1:605-854 GCF_000836215.1 Papilio polytes
AGAGCGAGAGAAAGAATCGTACGCTCATGGATAAAGCACGATGCTTAATGATAGAAGCAAACATACCAGAACACCTGTGGGCTGAAGCAATTAGTACAGCAAACTACCTCATAAACAGATGTCCTACAAGAGCACTGAATGGAAATACGCCTTATGAAAAATGGACGGGTCGAACACCATCGGGCAATCATCTGAAAGTATTCGGTAGCAAAGCTTTTGTACTGAACAAACGAAGACGAGGGAAGTTTA
>NW_013524868.1:889-1614 GCF_000836215.1 Papilio polytes
GAATGCCAAAGGTTTCAGAGTTTATTTTCCTGAAAGGAATACTGTTGTTATTAGCAGAGACGTAAAAATTATTGACAAAATGTATTACGATAATGAAGATCAAAGCTATGATGACATTTTCAATAACCGGGAACTACTGCAACCTGAAAAAGAAAAGAAAGTTATTAAAAATACTCAGAAAAATATTAAGAAATATAACAAACTAGTAGATATCGAAATAAAACCATCTACATCAAATAAAAATATAAAGGTACCACCTCCTACCATACTTACTCAACCTGAAGGAAATCCTGCAACTTCTTCTCAGAATAATGAAGATGATGTTGAGACGGGAGAGGATAGAGATATAGACCAGGATAGGAGGAGTTCACAAGGTAGCACTAGACCTCAGAGACAAAGAAGAGTACCAAATTATTTAAAAGATTACGACCTTGATTCGCAATCTGATACTTCCGGTGATTTTCAAGATCCAGTGAATCAATTAAGAAATGAAGAACATACCTTATTGTGTAAATCCGAAAGTCCAAGAGTCACTGACGAGGAATGGCGCGAAGCTATTAAAAACGAGATTAAAGCACATATTAAGGTTACCTCAAGGGTACAAAAGAGAATGAATTGTTGTTTAAGAAAAATAATAAACCAATAATTGGTTAAGCAGATGCAGACTGGGCTGGATGTGTATAGTATATCGATATAGCGAATTAAGGAGCTTCATTGGACTATAT
>NW_013524869.1:0-862 GCF_000836215.1 Papilio polytes
CGGCGACGCACCCGCTGCTGCAGACAGTAACCTCATCAACCTTATTACAATTAGCGCTGCCTCTTACAAAGGCTAAACCTAATCTTTGAGAAATTACGGGGACTCCTATAAAATATCTTTGATAGGTCTGCCTTGGGCGCCATTATTAGTTACAATAACTGCAGTATATTAGATTTTTTTATGTGTATTTGTTAATTTTAGGGATTATGTGAGGGAGTGATGTCAATAAGGACGTAAATAATAATAGTTTACTGTAATACGAGGTGGGTCGGGCCGGAGGGGAGCTAGCATCGCGCCTGCACGCGCCAATCCAAGGCAGGTCTGTGTGCGGAAACCATAGTGTACAGCGCCGATATATTATCTATACTATAGAGCTATTCACTATAAAATGTCAAAAATTTAACGCGAAGTATAACTTCTACTTGGGGGAAAAATTCGATACATTTTTAATAAATTTTAAATATCCGCGATAAAATCATTGAAAACTATTCGAGTATAAAATATTTATGAAAACGGTAATTACCCGCTGCTTTCTTAGCGGCATACAGATTCGCCTCCTCTTGAGCCTTGCCGATGTTCTTCTTGTAGCGAATGCGTTTGTTGCCGAACCAATTGGACACCTGGGAACAATACAACTTTAAATATGCAATCGATTTAACATACGAAATAATTATCAGAGTCCAAGACCATATAATTAGGACATTAGAACGGAGGCCCAACTTTAGTCCCTTTTCCTTCCTACCTTTTTTCTTATAAGAAGAGGACAGGAAAGGAACGAGAATTTGACGGTGCAGGAGACGCATAGGAAGGGGAAATATCCTCTTTACATGCGTCTCCTCCACCGTCGATTAACGGTAGGCAA
>NW_013524870.1:0-4599 GCF_000836215.1 Papilio polytes
AAATATAACTCTCCATTTTATGCAACTAACATAGACTTAAGCTTAATTAAGATCTAACTGGAACAAGGCTACCACCCTACTAACTTCTAGTCCCCATTTTAATTCAGGCATACATAAGTTGGCAGTTTTTAAATTTATTTAGTAGATAATGCTTATTTTTTTAAGGCAACACATGGCTTTGTAAAGTATGAGTAGTTAGTGTTATATGGTTTAGTAGTTTTAGTTTTACCAGAAATAATGGGTTCCTGTATTAAAAATATCGGCTAAAATAAAAAGCAAGTGGCTTTTGTCCACATTTTCGACAAACTACATACAATTGTGATATAGAAATCCTATTGTAGTGAAAATTAACGTTACGAAATCGCGTGCATTCGAATCGCGAGATTGAAAGTTAAAAAATGTTAACAAATAAAGAAAACTATTCGGCAACGTTTGCGATAAAATATTAACTTTCGGCGGCAGCGTGACGAAACGTGCGAGGAAAAAGAAATTTCATGAGTGAGTTAGGAACCCCAGCGGCCGTTGTCGAGTAAAAGTTCCGCGCAACATTCCGACCGTACAGTGAATTATTCATTCACTCATTATTTCTGGTATCATTATTTTTTATTCGCCTCGTAGTCTAGATAGCTCGTAGCTATGTTTCGTAAAATTACGCTTAGAATGGTTAATTTTTAATTTCAATGCATGCATAATTTTACTTAAAATCAACGTATTATAATAATTTTGTGTTACAGCTGGCAACATCGTCGCATAGTCTAGAGAAGAGAGATTACGTTATAAGGGAGCTCGTAGACACGGAATGCAATTACGTCGACGTACTCAGTAAAATAATTAAATACTTCCTGAGGCCGTTGACACCGTACCTCAAACCTCAAGATTTGCAAGTTATATTCTTTGGTATAAAGGTAAGAATTTTATATAAACAATGTATGATGAGATGCAAAGACAGACAATTGCAGAATCGGACACATTTCTCTATACCAATGTTATAAAGAGAATAGATTTGTACTTTTATATGTATTGAAACAACTCAAAAACTACTGTGCCGATTTCAAAAATTATTTCACAATTAAAAATCTACTTTATTAATGAATAACATAGGCCATGTTTATTACTATTTCTTAATTCCACGCGGGCGAAGTTGCGAGCAACAGCTAGTCAAGAGTAACAAATGAACTGAATTCAAAAAGAAAAATCTTTAAGCATTTTAAAATACGGTAAAGATTCCTCTTCAAATAGACAAAGTTACTTCGTATCGCGTAATACGGAACTGTTTGATCGATCAGGAGCTCCACGAGACCCATACTGGTCTGCTTCGTCAGCTGCGATTAGCGACAGAAGCGTGTGTGCCGGGCGGGGGCGCGCCGCGGCTCGCAGACGTATTCCTAGCGTGGCGCGAACGCTTGCTGCTCTATGGCGACTATTGCTCCAATCTTACACACGCACAGGACACCCTCAAAACACTAGAAGCCAGAGACAACGCCTTCGCTAAACAATTAGTGGTATGCGATCATTACACTAATACGGTCATTGTTTTAAGAAACACATAGACAACCGAAGTTTGTTTTACAGAAATGTCAAAAGGAACACAGCGATGGGCGTATACAGTTACGCGATATACTGTCGGTGCCGATGCAGCGCGTGCTAAAGTACCACCTTCTGCTCGACAAACTGGTGCACGAGACGCAGCCGGTACGACAATGACTTCCAATCATTCACACACATAATTCACAAACAATGATAATATCGATCTGACTCTGTCATAATATAACAGAATCACGAAGAGTTCCGTGGACTGGAGCGTGCGAAAGAGGCAATGGTTGATGTGGCGCAGTACATCAACGAGGTGAAGAGAGACAGCGAAGTATTAGCGCTACTCTCCAAAGTACAGGTAGAAAAACCTTCTAGAAATTTCTAGGAAATGTCAGTTGATTTTAGTTAAATGTTTAATTTGATTTTGTGTTATGATAGGAGAGTATAATAGATTGGGAATACGGGGACCCAGGCGCGGGCGGGGCGGGGCTGGCGGCGTACGGCCGGCTGCTTCTCGACGGCGAACTCAAAGTGAAGGCTCACGAGGACCAGAAACTGCGCTCGCGATATGTATTCGTTTTCGATAAGCTCATGCTGCTCTGTAAACCAATTAAGGTGCGTTCAATTTCGATAACAGAGCAAATTTAAGTGTTGCTAGTATTTAATATTTCTGTAGTGTACTTATCTATTTATTTAATTATTTATCTATTGCACTGTGTTTATTTATCTTTCATTTATTGTAAATCATTTATATATTTTATACATTATTATTTTTATTATTTTATACATTATTTCATATTCCATTTGTATATTTTATAATATACCACATAACGCTATACACACACGCGACCAACAGATGAACATTTTATATACGGATGACGTGAGCGTGCTGCACAGGCAAAGCACCGCGCGCGCTGTGCTGACCCCGCGCTCGCCATTTTGTCTTTTTGTTCTTTTGCTTATATTGTTTACGTGTGCCTTTTAAATCGTATTCGTGTATGTGAAACAATAAACTGTTTTATTATAATATAGTCCTTTATATCACCTCCCGGACCTATTTGTGTATAAAGGATAACCAGTACTCGTACCGTATCGGTATGCGTCTGGCGGAGTACCGCGTGGAGGAGGCGAGCGCGCGTCGCACGCTGCGCGGGGAGTCGCGGTGGGCGGCGCACTTCTACCTCGTGCGGCGCAACAAGCGCGCCACCTTCACACTGTACGCGCGCACTGACGACTGCCGCCGAAAGTGGATTAAGGCCATCAAAGATGCCATGTAAGTGAAGATAAAACGTGCAAATTCACATAAAATACGATGTCGATAATAATTTTGGGTATAGTAGCATGTGAAAAAATGCAGGGGTAAACTTTTCTCCGACAACCTAACACCGATATCCGATTAAAAGAGCACATTTTTATTTGTTTTAATCTTGTTATATGCGAGAGTTACTATATTTTTCATGTCGTTTGTAGAGACAATCTGGAACCTTCCGGATGCCGCAGCACCAATCACAAGTTCGTTCTGCACACGTTCGACAAGCCCGCCACCTGCCACCACTGCTCCAAGTTTCTCAAAGGCAGGATATTTCAGGTAAAATATCTACAATTTTATATTTGGATTATTTGAATATATTTTTATTTTTGAATGAATTATGGGCTTGTGTAGTATTCTATACTTATATAGAGAAAAGATTTGTATGTATTGAAATAACTCAAAAACTTCTTGTCCGATTTAAAAAATTCTCGTGGGCGAAGTCGCGAGTAACAGCTAGTGTGATGATATATTGTTCTATACGTGTCCAACAAATGTCCCGCGATGTGTACAGGGCTACCTGTGCTCGGTGTGCAACGCGTGCGCGCACAAGGACTGCATCGCGCTGTCGGGGCGCTGCGGCGGCGGCCTCGCGCCCGCGCCCCCGCTGCCGCCGCACGCGCACCAGCCCGACCAGGCGCTTCACTACTACATGTGGTCAGTACCACACAAACATTCAACAATATCGACCATTTACATGTTTCTTCTGATGCATATTCAAATAACAACTTTATTTTTGAGTTAAAAATTGTAAAATCCGACTCGAAGGACCATTTTTAATATGAAGCTAAAAGAACACGCTATTTAATATCTATTTTTATAAAGAGAATAGTGTAGAATAATGTATGATATAGGTATGTGGGTGAAATGGGTCGTGAGACGGCGACTGCCCGTCTGGAGCGTCGCGTGGACGGCACGTTCCTGCTGCGCGTGCGGCCGCGCGCCGCGCTGCACTCGCCCACAGACACGCACTATGCGCTTTCACTCAAGTAACTTCATTATCATATCGAATATACATACATATAGAGGCTAAGTTACTAACCCTTGTTGATTATTTAGGACGGACAATACAGTGAAGCACATGCGCGTGTGCCGCAAGCCTATAGACCAGGTGCCGCACTACTACCTCTCGGAGTCCCGCTTCTTCCGCAGCGTCGTCGAGCTCGTCTCCTACTACGAGCTCACCAGCCTCGCTGAGAACTTTGTTGGGTCAGTTTACTTCTATATTTGGATTTCGATAAATAGTGGCGAATGTATGAAAAAATTACGAAATTATTTATATTCGTGTTCGCTATAATTTTTGAGTCTTTTTGTAATTCAGTCTAAACTCGAACCTTCGCTGGCCGTTCCGGCGGGTGGTAGCAACGGTGATCCACGACTTCCGTCCGCTGGAGGTGTCGCAGCTCGCGCTGCGCCCCGGCGCCAAGCTGCTCGTGCTCAGCAAGGAGGGCGACAGCCGCGGCTGGTGGAAGGGCAGGACACTAGACAAGGTTACCTCACCAACTGATATACCGCAAATAATTTACTTTTAGTAAAGTTTCCATATTCTATATGTCGAAGTTAGGTCTTTCTCCCCGACATCATTGCTACCGGGTCTTGGTTTCGTGGGCGTTATTTGGGTGAAGTGTGACCATCAAAACACTAGAGACACGGATTAACACAATACATTTCGGAATCTACACTTATCACATAGCTAATCAACAACACCGACCGAGCAGCGGGTTCGTGGCACCGTTCGTACTTCTACTACACTACTC
>NW_013524871.1:0-2908 GCF_000836215.1 Papilio polytes
TACAATAAGGTAGGTTTACTATTTTCAAGGAATTATTTCGTTACTTTCTAGTGTACTGTTTTTTTGAGAATATTTTGCTTTGTTTTTAGTGCATTTTGTTTTGTTTTTAGTGTATTTTGTTTGGAAGTCGGTTTTGTTTTTTTATTAAAAAGTTTATTTTGTTCTAAAACATACTATTTTGTTACAATTGTGATTGTGCGCACTTATCAATTCAGAGCGGGAGTCACGAGTCACGAGGCAATGCCTCATTGATTACAATTTCATGACACACTGAACTCTGCCCCAACCTAGTTACATATTTAGTATAGGCAATGCTGCCATTTGTTAAAATATAATAACATACGGAACAAAATAATGGGCCACAACAACAGCAGTACGGAATCAGAAGTCACTTATTAAAAGAACAGCAGGAAACTTCTGGGGGAAGACGGTTATGTATGCTTTGATTCCTCGGTAGCCAAATGAGCCAAGTAGAGGTGGGTTCCAGGGTTCTAATTAAGGCAAAAGAAATCCTCACCGAAAATTGTGAAGTTAGTATCTATGAAAGGCCTCTCGAAACATGCAGGAAAGAGTTTTTGTGTTTTGTTATGATTGTTAGAATTTTATGCAATCATTACATAGGTTTAGCGTTACTTAAAAATGTGAAAAAATGTTACTGTCTGTTTACAATCTTGGTTTCAAAAACGCAGTAGTTAGTGTCACAGAAAATTTGTTTTGCATCGTTTGAAACATATTACCTATGAGAAAGTGTAAGAAGGTAACAAAACCATAAAATCTTGCATTACACGTAACGCCATATCATAAACTTGCATATGATGACCGAGCTCTTCCTCAATTTATATCACATTTACTTTCGTCATGGATGTCTTTTGTGCCATTGTTTGAAAGCCCTTGCAAAATTACTGTAAACTCTTTACAATGTTTCTTGTACATACATTTAATATATTACGCATATCAAACAACTGGTTAACTTCTTTTTTTATCAATTCGCAAGAAAGTTTTTTAATTTTAGATGTATTTTGCCAAAAATGAATACCCAATTATGATATCTTAAAATTACGTTGAGGTTAGTAAATTACTTCATCCTTCAATTACATGGTATAATACTTAAATTGATGAAATAAAGCGTAACGTTAATCATTCTCTTGCTTAATCTTGTTACAAGATTTGCTCGATTTTTATGTAGGTGAATGTCGATTCGATTCGCAATTATGTAAAGAGACTAGCTACTTTCTGCGGTTACGTCCGTGTGGAACGTGAATTTTCGAAAAAACTCAAGATGTACACTACTCATCCTTCTGATTAGATTTTTTATAAAAACTTGCCCAATTGTTACAGAAAACAAAGTGCTAGTGGCTAGTTCCAGTAGTTTGGGCTATTAGACTACTGTCTAGACTAGACTGTCATTACTCGGATTCTTTTTTCTCTGAACGCTTGCTTAGAATTAGTTAAAACTAATTTCCTTTGACACAAAAATGTTTAATTGAATGAAACCTACGCAAATGGATAAAGAAGCCTGAATGTGTTATTCTTAGATGAACTCGTTCTTAATTTATTTTAATATGCCTACAAATAATTGCAAATGGAATTTAATTGAGTTGCTTCTTTAGTTTCGACGCTTATAAGTAAAATTTTACAAAATTGTAACATTTGATGTTATCTACGTCTACGTGCTCTCGACGCGCATATATATTTTTCGAATTTAACGTTCGTGTTCATAAATGTTATAGATTATCTTGTCATTAAAGCACGTCTCTACCTTTATCTATTTTAATCACATTTTTACAAAAAACAATTAAATATAACATATCTTATATTCGTCTTTACATTTCATCTAAACGATTAGGGAATGATGTTAACAAACTTTGACAATATTATCGGTTTATCAATTTTCTACCCTGTAACATAACAATTTTCAAATCACCATCATTATTAGCAAGTGCGAGTTTACTCCTGGATATGGCATAGGCTACCATTGTAGCTACTGTGACAGGACAGGCTTGTCAATTAAAGTCGAACAACCGTTCAGTGGGATTATTTAGAACTAGCTGTTCCCGTGCGGCTTATCCGCACTAAATTATGAAATTTTTACTTTTTCTTACATATGTCAAATTATCAATAGCAAAAGTCAAACTAACTTGACATGACAAACCTTGGCAATCTTGTTTCCTTGATGTTGACAGCAACTTATGGTTTCTTTATCCAAAATATTTACCCCCTAAGTTTAATGGCGTGAAAACATATAGCCTAAAGCGTGACGTAAGTGTAGGGCTCTTAATTAAAAGAAGAATTATTCAAAAACGTGTTGTAACGTGTGTTTACGGTTTATTATAATAGTATAGATATAGATAACTATTTTTTTTAAGGGATTTCAATGTGACCAATTAATATTCTTTATTCGCGTTGTTGTAACATTGTTTATAATAGGACAATTAATCGATAGTTTTTTATCGCGCTACTAGGAAATGAATATTAATATCCTGTCAAGTCACGTTTGCGAGGTATACCGCTTTAAAATCCAATAAGTGTCAACATTTTTACATTTAGCATACTTTAATTAAGTTACGAAGACATTAATTGTAAATTTGTTAAAGACTAATCACGCATTTGAATTCTAATAACATCTATCTAAATTCTAACCTATAAATTTAGTAATAGTGATAATGTAATACCTACTAATTGTAGTTTTACGATACGATACATCACAGGCCCTAAATCGAAAGGGATTAAGTTAAGAAAGAGTATACAGTAGTACTAGTGATGAAAAAAATAAAAAAGAAGATATGCAAAAGACTAGTTTGGTACCTTTACTGCATTGATACTGTGGAGACCCTCCATAGGGGAAAGGACGGAATAATGAATAAACTTTTTAATAAAAAAACAAAACCGACTTCCAAACAAAATACAC
>NW_013524872.1:0-6596 GCF_000836215.1 Papilio polytes
AACAAACAAACATTGCAGTACTGATGATACAATGTCACAACCAAATTAGCTGTAAAGATTTTACTAAGTTTTGCCCTAATAAAGATGATAGTACAGAAATGTAAGGCATTTCATTTTCTCTAATATATTGTACAATAAACTTGCAAATAATTATATTAAATAGAAATTTTTGCGTTTCCACGAGTTAGCACAATTTTGCAGCGATTTCTAAGCCCGCGTTGTTCATGTAAATTGTCCGGTAACACGATATCACAACAGCGACTCTTCAACTATTCGAGCTGGACTTTACCCGCCATTTTGCATAGTAAGTAAATTTATACTCGCATTTATTTAGCAAAAATGTTAATTTTTATTTAAAAATTACCACAAAATCGAGTAAGTTGAACCTCTACAAGGTATGGCACAAATTCGCTAATAATTTATTGTGTTTACGCAACTTCATTTAGAGATAATCATTTACTGCACATGTGTGGTTTTGTGTAGTTTCAATAAATTAAGAACACTACGAAAAAAAAAAACTTATAACTTCTGCGACAATGAGACCTTAACTCGGGCACAGACTAAGATACGGGAAACGGGAATTTTAATCACAGTTTTCAATAGGCAAATACAGTTTTTAAAAATGACGTATTTGCCACATCTGTTCTTTTCATTAATCTGTATACAGTCTTATCAAAATTCTATACGGAGTTCTACGGTCTTGTCACGTGGAATGAGCGTCCGTTTATTTATAGAGTTGAAGTCAGTCCTACTGGCCATAAACAAAGTAATGACGTGTATGCATAGTAGGTAATTGCTGGAACTCTGGTTTATTATTTAAACATATAAAAATAATCTAAATATGTCATGTTCGAACTGGAGTAGTGTGTATTCGTGCTCTACAATTCTACAGCACGCAGCTGCAATTGTTTCCTTTTGGTAGCTTACTTTTCTTAACAATTATTTAATGCTTTCTTACCATGGGTTTCCACAATCGTAATTAATGTTGTCACCCCTATTCTCTTTACAAAATCAGAGATAATATAACATCTTTTTGTACAGATGTTTTATACAGTTCCAACCCACGGTAATTTGCAAAACTGTTGCTCCCAATTCGGCTATTGACCCGGATTTTTGTTTTTCTATTAACAGTAATGAAAGATTCAACTTGTCATCCTTAATCAATAACAAGTATCATACTTGAGATCAATAAAAAATTACAGTTATCGTAATAAGACCAATGTTTTTGTAGTAAAATCTGAAAAAGTCAACGTTCTTGTCTCGGGGTTGACATAAAAAATGATGACTAAAACAGTATAAGATAAATTATTGAAAATGAATAAAATTCTACATAACGTAATGAGGCAAATAGAATATAGTAACATAATTAAATGCTATGCTATTAAGGAAATGAGACCAACCTTCACGTGGACCTACTTTTCTTGTGCAAACAACGGATTCACTAGTAACGTGATATCGAACATAATACTCTTACACCTCAATTATAAATACGTCAGTTCGTATTAACAATTTGTACAAATAAACACGATACGACTAGCTAGGTATCTAATATAGTATATGACTAAAGAAAATTCGGTGGTCTTAGTAATTTCACTAAATTGAATTGGTTAATTTATTTGTGTACATTTGGTTGTTACAACAAACTGTTTACTGACAATAACAGTCCCAACCTACACCCAACTGTGAGTGCGGTGGTCAGACTTAGAAATTATTGACACTTCTGCAACAAGTCTAGCCACCTCTAGCAAATCTAGGCTGTCACAAGTCGCTGCTAACCAATATTGCGACAATGGACAACCGAATGTTACAACCGAGTATTGCGTCATTACAATCGTATTTGTCGTGTTTCGTTCTTATTTATTCTTATGATGATAATATTTTCTACAAGTTTCTTCATCAGCTCTGGCTCTGGTGAAATAATTCACCGAACATTGCCTTACAAATTACTAGCTTTCTCCATATTTTACGTACTCCGTACTCCGTATGTTTGCGAGGAATTAAAAAAAAAAAAACAAAATTGAGTAGCCTATGTGTTCTTCCAGACTATCCTCTATTTCTGTACCAAATTTCATTGCAATCTGTTCAGTCGTTTACACTACAAACTCTAACAAACATCCATCCATCCATTTAAACTTTCGCATTTATAACATTAGTATAGATTCAATAATATTTCTGACTTCAATGAAAAGTAAGTATATGTAGTGTTTGTATTAAAAACGTTTTATTTACTCGATATATACAGATATTGCAAAAAAGATGTTGCTGTAAAATACCTATGGTACAGTCATACATTGACCTACTTGAACACGCTACACGAGAATTCAGACAGCATGCGATTAGATATTAACTACTAGATATTTTTTTAAATTCAGATTTCAATATATATACGAAAACATTTAAGATGAAGTGTTTATAACATGTCATTCAATTAAACTAATTATTGAAATTATTCAAATGATTTAAGTAAAACCAGGTGATCTGTGCATAGAAAATTATATTCTGTGTGTTCATTAGATCACGACATTAGTAGAGTTCTTATTGTAGCAACCAACATTTGTAGAACAACACCACACAACCAACCAACAAAACCAAATGTTTAATTAAAAGATTCGCTGTTTTAAATTTTAAACAGCGAATCATTTCCCTAAATACTATTAAGATTACTGGCCACACGACGAATAACCTTTTTCTTTTAAATGTAAAAAAAAGATTTTGATTCTTTTTTATACGTATTTGCAGCCAGTCTGAGTGACACGCCACCAATACGTTATACGGCGTACCGTCAGGTGAATGTCCTGCTCGTTTTGCCGCATAATGTTATTAAAGAATCGACTTCAGTGCCCTAAGCTTATTTTGTTCAACCGATGGCCTTCTTATTCAACTCTGCAAATTACTTAGAATGCGACAGCTTATAGCCTTTTTTTACTTTGTATCTGGTGTTATTTAGTCTTCGTCCACTCTTAGTCACTAATTAACGGTTTAGGTTTCGAGAGAACCGTCACACTACCTGCAGAATAAAATCTATGCGATACCTACCATATTCTTATTATATAAATGGATTTATTGAGCAAAATTTTCCTTCAATTAATCATGATTATATTATCACAGCTTACATAAAATGCGCAATAACCTTCACACTGCATGGTATAGTTTTACAATTTATTGGAGTCAATTAGGCTGAGTGCATGTAACGCGATACTACCGCCAACTCAGCTGCATCCTCCATGCAAAGTCATCATTGATCATGCTGTAACAAAACTTCTTCCTACGATTGCATTTGTTTTAGATACCGAGAATTCCGGTAATACAAATGGAATTATTTTGTCCAGTTTACTGTTAATCTGAGTGTTGTAAATAAATAATTCAAACGCCACGGCTTCGATCGATAAAGATAGCTGACTGAAATATTGTTATAGAGGGCGGCTAACTTTTGAAATCAGTTATAGGCATATTGTCGTAGGTTTGCGTATCGTAGACTTATTATTATTTAAAAAAGGATTTTTGATACTTTACTTTTTAAATAAGATCCTTTTCGATCTATAAAGTGTAAAATTCGCTTCTGCGCATTATTTTGTTTAACAAATTTTGTTTGTAACTACTAGATTTAAATAGCCGATGATGCAAACAATGGGCGAGTAGAGACCGTTCGATCATAAAACGCCTCAGGCATTCAGGTGCATAAATTAAATACATTACTATAATACTAACATTAATTTACAAGCGCCGCACAATAGACGATATTTCAAAACATTTGAGAATACTAAATGCAATGTTCGTAACCTAGAAACTCGGTACTTTGATTAAAGCCCTTTGTTTTTAACGTTTACCTATTAAATTAACACGAAGTACACACGTGATCACTTACATTTTAACTAATGACAAAAGATATTAGTGACGAAACGGGTCTTGTAGTTTTTGGAAATTAACAAAACAAAAAACAATTGAAGTTAGATTACCATTACGTACATTCGTATTAATTTGTCGGTAGAGTTACAGGTAAAGGCGGTAAAAGGAAAATAAAGTAGGTAAAAGCGGTGAGCTGGACCGTTTGTCGATTTATCGAGCAAAATATTGCAAATTTTAACTAAACTGTAAGTACCAACTCGTATATAGTGTATCCTTTCGGAAATCTGTTCAACACGTCTGCTCTAACCTCGCCCATATAAACATTAACGATTTTATATCTTTTCATACGACCTAATATAAATATTATATTCACCTGATAATAACGACTTGAACAAGGTCAATATCGCCGTAAGTTTGTACAAGCTATCGGATCGCTGATAAACCTGTTTAAAAAGCCTTTGGATCGTAACACATGTTTACAGATATGAAAAAATATTTCAGTCTACTCATTAGCTTGTACGAACAAGTAAATTATCTAAATCAGTACGACTAAGGATCTTAGCTAGCGTACCATTTCTCAAAAGGTCGGCAACGCATTTGTAGTTTATCTCGTAATACAAATGTCCATCGGGCATCGTTGATCACCTCGGTGTTCCTATCGCTCGTTTGCCCGCATTTTCTTATAAAAACCATATGTATACTTTTTACTTAATTGCTTTATTTTTTCTTTATAAGTGAAAAGTTAGCAGTCGGAACAACGAGGTGATTCTTACGTATCAGTATCATGTAATGTTATAGGCTAGTATAGTATTTGCTAGACAGTGAAAGACGTTTAATCCAAAGTGGGCAGCAAATTTAATTCTTTGACTACACATAATCATAATCCAATATTTGATTATTTTACTTCTTATTTTAATTTACATTACGTCTTTATAACGGAGCTTATTTTTATCCACTATTTCTTGATATTTTATGCAATATCTTTCTTAATCTATGACATCATAAGATAAGCTAAATAAAATGAATCAGCTCATAAAAAGAATGTGAACTGAATGTGGGTCATGCATATAGACGCCATGATTGTCTAGTTAGACCTGCATTAGTGTGTTCATTATCACCACCTGAGCACACAACGAAGGTCGCGACCTCTTTTCTGAACATCCTTAACTACTCCACTTGGAAGCATAATGTGTTAAATTACTAGAAAATATGAAATAAGTACTAGTATTTCTCTTTAATTTTCTATCAACTTTGTTGTAATAATTTTTGTTAATTTTGTAAACATTTTTCAAACAAGCTACATTATGCGTTAATCTTAATGAACAGAGAAAAAGAAAATATCGTACTTTCTCTGTTATTCCACTCTACATTCTTTATTTATTGAATTAAATTAAAACGACATAACTTATCAAAAACCATAACTCTCATATTAATATTGAACAAGATACGATTGAATTGATTTCAGTCTTTATGTAATGTAATTGGTCCACAATTACGGGCATTGTATACGCGCATTTAAGTCTTCCGACTGAACCGGTTCCCATCACATACGGGAAGGACAAGATGAGGGATTTCCTTTTACAGACCTGTTTATAACTTTATCGCAATGCGGTCAAATTTTTCACTAAAATGTATGAATGATTTGTTCTTTTCTGGGTAAAATAATCGCTACATAACATTTAAATTTACGTAGAGTTTAGATGAAATTTGGTATGAACGTAAAGGATAGTCTGGAAGAACACATATGCTACTCACTTTTGTTTTTTTCTAATCCGGCGAACGGAGTCGCGGGCAAAATCTAGTTAATATTATAAATGCGAAAGTTTAGATGGATGGATGGATGTTTGTTAAAGTTTGTAGCCTAAACGGGTGACCGGATTTCGATGAAATTTGGTATAGATGTAGTGGATAGTCTGGAAGAACATATAGACTAGTCACTTTTGTTTTTTTTTTTTAATTCTACGCGGGCGCAGTCGCGGGATAATGGTAGTATTAAATAAATCTGGGTTATACCAGGAATGTTAATAAGCTTTATCGTTTTGCATAGCGAGTTTGTCACTATTAAATTAACACAATCTAGAATTTATGTCAAGCGCAATAGCATCAGATAGTTCAAGACCGGGTCAAATGTTGACTTATCCTAAGACCTAGACAATAAAATCATACCCGAGCGTTCAGATTATAGCAACAACGCACACTATCGCATTTAAGACTTTTGACCCCAATCATTATTGCAACTATCGGAATGTTTATTTATTGCTATTTTTTATACAATAAAGGCATAAGGACAAATAGAACGTTCTTGTATATTATAACAATAGCTTTCGCTCGCGACTCCATCGGCGCGGAATTAAAAAAAACAAATGCAAGTAGCCAATATGTTCTTCCAGACTATCCTCTACATCTGTACTAAATTTCATTGATATCGGATCAGCCGTTTAAGCTATAATCTCTATCAAACATCCATCTAAACTTTTAACATTTATGATATTAAAATAAAATAAGCATGATTGATCGTGTACAAATTCTACAGACTGCCAAAGTTATAACAAAATATTACATGGCACTATTATTTTTATCAACAGCTAGCTGTTGCTCGCGACTTCGCTCGCGTGAAATTACAAATATAACCCTCTTTTTCTACCTGTTACCAAAAGTATTAACTTAGTAGTAATCTACGTATTGACAGCAATCTACCGATAAAAATAATAATAAAATATAGCCTATGTTACTCACAGATAAATTACTTT
>NW_013524873.1:0-1345 GCF_000836215.1 Papilio polytes
GTTTATGTATCAAATTTTGCCGTTAGGTAAACAAACGCATCATAATTGAAAAGCGGTGACCACGCACAAGCGGAAAGATGTGTGTCAGATTTAAGTCATACAGCGAAACAACAACGAGAAAGTAAAAAGAGGAACACGTTCACAAAATCTAGTTACTTAGTAGTTTTAAAAGGTTTCCAAATATTTTACACTTCTTTTCGCCCAGACATGCGGACGTTGCTTGAACCATAATCTTAGCGCAGGAGTACTTTGTTTAAACTCTACAAGATTGACGAATTATATTACAGGTTATAGACAAGGATTTGTTTAATTAAATGGCTCAAACAACAAAAAGGCAGAAGTACACGTATCGATTAAATACATTGCATTTGTATATATCTTATAACATATAGTTACTCAGAAAAAAATAACCATTAACATTCGAAGTATGCAAACATTCCGTGTACTTGCTGCCTCCGATAACCATGAAAATAATGATCGATGAAGATATTCAAACGAAGGTAGATGATGTTTCAACGTTCACAAGTAAGAATTTAACAGAATGAGAACCAACAACAAACAGTGAGTGTTGTCTTAACATCTAAAAACGTAGCAAACTTTAATATATGAGGACCAAGGTGCCCGAGAAACGCCCCCTCACCGATAAGAACTTTTTCATTTTCTCGTCTAATATAGCTTGTCGCTGGTTTCTGGAGATGGCGGCGCCGGGCCTATCTCTTTTACCTGCGAACAGCAACAGTAGGAGACGGTCAGCGGTCAGCTGCGCTCGGCCGCGCGCGGTGCGACTGTGGTTTGGTGGGCTACCGGGCACCGGGCGCGCACGACCCGCAAGTCGCCGCACGTTCGCGACACTCACTAACACAATATACACTGCACACGTTACATCTGATTATAATCAGCTCTTGTCCTTAAAACTGATCTCGTTCGTTAAATAACTGAAAGAAATTACATGTACATTTATAGGTTACTGGATATAATATAAACTTATTCACGTAACATCGGTATTGATAAACAGGAATGTGGTCTCTTTGGTTTAAAAAATACCTTAAGATAAGTTTAGGTGCTCTACACTATGAAATTCTCTGAAATCTCATTCAAGTGGAAATTAATATTTCTCTACTATGCACTACCACTACAACAAGTTGAATTACCTCGCACGGAACACCTCAACTTAATCGTACCCTATACAGATAATGCTGAGGAGAATATGACAAACTTAATATAACATTGTTATTATAGTAGGCATTGATAATTCCATACAACGAATGGCGTTACAATCGTGTTCAGTGTCATGTGGTGCGGTATCAGTGTAATAAGGGGACGTAAAAAAAATTAGCTCGGAGAG
>NW_013524874.1:0-1459 GCF_000836215.1 Papilio polytes
AAAAATTTAATTGTGAAATTGGACTAAAATTAACATGGACACCTTTATTTGTGTGGTTTTATTATATATTTGTATAAAAATTAACACAAAAACCTTACTTTAGGTGGAAGCCATGATGGACTGCTTACGTCTAGAATGGAGCAAGGAAATAGCCGACGCTGTGATCTCGATGGTAGAATGTCTGAGCGACTACAAATCTCCGTGTGAACCAAAACTACCAGAAGTGGTCGACGACTCCCCAGCCAATATATCTGTGAATGTGGCTCTGTCGCATATCAACCTGTTCCTCATCGTCACTGATGAGATATGTCTGATGACGAGGATTGATGCCGTCACCCTGGAGAAGACGGTGAGCAAAGCCGGCGCGCTCGTCTCTGGAATGAAAGTTGTCGAAATGGTACCCTATAAAGGTAAGAATTTCATAAAATATGATTTTTTGTAACAATATCACATTTCGCCTGTGACTATCAGCGTGGAACTAAAAAAAACATAGTAAAAAGCCTATCTGTTTTTTCAGGTTATCTTCTACATATATGTCGATTTTCATTGGAATCCGTTCAGCAGTTTAGGCTATAAACTCTAACACCCATTCATCCATCTAAACATTCTCATTTATAATATTAGTAAGAGATTATAGAAGTTAATGAAATACAAATATTTGTTTTAAATTTTTATATTGTTCTCGTTTACCAGCGAACGTTCAATGTCAAAGATCAGATGAGATCACATCGACTTTCTTCCACGTTCGTTTACTGAGGGTCGAGTTCTTGCATCCCAGAGACAAGAGTACCAACCTCTTAGATTTCCAATTCCTAGAAACTGTGGACTTCGAGTGGAGCGCGAACATGCATTTAAAGATATTAACATTTATCCGAGCTGTGAAAAGTTTCCGTAAAGACTTAAAGGAATTGAAAGCGAGTAAGAGTGAGACGGGAGATGTGGGAGATAAGAAGCCGTTGGACTGGAGAGTGTCATTCAAAGGTGATACCAACTTGATGCTGCTTTTATCTGAAGAGAACAACATGCTGTTTGTCACAGGTATAACTTTAAACAATACTAGCTTTTTCCAGCAGTCGCACGCGGAGTTAAAAATGTAGTCTGTGTATTCTTTCAGACTATTTTCTACATTTGTGTTAAATTTCATCAAAATCCGTTGAGCCTTTTTGGAGATATGTAATAAACATCCATCCATTTATCCAAACATTCGCATTTATATTATTATTATGTTTATTTTATACAATTAAATTTACTTCCGCGCATTATAATAACGAAATTTTACAGAAAAAAAGGACTTTTAAAATTGACATCGACGGGAAAAAGATTAGATGGTATTTATCTATTACAAATGTAAATGTTTGTTTTTGGTTACAGACGACCTGTCTGTGGGATGCGAGGAGTGGTGCGGGGTGTCCGTGGCGTGGGGGCAGCTGCGGCTGGTGCTGAACGGCGACGAGGTGGT
>NW_013524875.1:0-792 GCF_000836215.1 Papilio polytes
TGAGTCCTGCGTTATCACCGCCAGCGTCTCGTTCCGTCTGCGAACGTCTCACATACTCGCATCCACCAAACAACGCTATCGCATCTTTGAATTACACATAATTACAAATATCGGCATTTATGGAATTAAATTATGGACTATGTAATATAATCTTGCAATTATATTTAATTTGATATGTTAATTGCAGAAGCTGGACAACATCCTTTACATAGTTTAACTAACGACATAAAAAAGATGTTCATTGGACATGAAAATTTATTATGTATGTTTAACATATAGTTAAAAAAACAATAAAATTGTTAAGTAAAATAAGAAAAGTGGGTTGAGAAAGAACGAGAGAAATTCTTAGAAAGCATACATAAAGGTGAATCGTAAAAGTATTACAATTAAAATGCGAGTTCAAAGGATCGTTTAAGAAATTCGCTATCAAAATATACTAAACTAACTGTCATGCCTCTAAAACATAAGAAATAAAAAATTAAACAAATATTTATATGCAATTTTTAGGATTACCGATAAACGAATGTAGTTAATACAGATTTATCGGATTTTGTATATATCCTGATAAAAAATGGGTCAACAACCTGTTTGGTTTCTTATTTAACAAAAAATAATATTGTAGATTATTGTTAAGCACAGGCATTATACTAAGCAATAGTCAATTAGAAAGCGGAGGTGCGGTGTGCGGTGTGCGGTGTGTGCAGAGAGTGGAGAGTGAAGGGAGTACTTGGGCTGCATGACGTCGGCGGCAAGCGAGGTGTGCTGGAACTCATCCTTGCTGTCGAGGAAAGG
>NW_013524876.1:0-1926 GCF_000836215.1 Papilio polytes
TCCTGATATTCAGCTCTAGAAAGCCAGAAATTATCTCTATTCTTGCAGACCTCAGCGAGCACAGCGCCCCCTATGAACACCATGTCCTTGCGCCGCGGCGGGTCTTCGATTCGAATCTTGAATTTCTATATAAATAAAATTATGTATAGACAATGTTCTAAACTATGTCAAAAATATGCTGTAATTGCTGACATCCTACGCCACGAGTGAATATGTCTTCATTATATTACTAGCTGTTCTGGTGCGGCTTCATCCAAATGAAATAATACTTTTAATTGTTCACATTTGTCAAATTCTCAATTGTAAATGTCTTAATTACCGTTACCATAATAACCTTGCTTCCTTAATGTTGGAAACATTTAGTTAATGGTCCCTTTCCCACATGAAGGTTTTTCCAATGTATTTACCCCTCAAATAGCGTGAAAATATATAGCCTAAAGCGTGTAAAATATTCAAAAATATGCTGTAATTACTGACATCTTAGGCAACAAAGAAGTGTATGTTTACACTTTATTATATTAGTATAAACAGATAAATGAATAAATAATGTTTCTACGTCAGTTTATAAACTCACGGCAAGCTTATCGCAGTCATTCCTCAGTACTCTCTCCAAGTATAGTTGTTTGATCTCTCTCTCTAAGCGAGAGGGTAGTCCGGGGTACATAGTGGAACCTCCCGACAGTACTATATGCTTGTATAGTTCGTTGCGCATGTCTATATCTGCAGCCTGGAACAAAGTTATAATGTGTAAACTAGATGGCGTTGGCATCGAATTAAAACGCGCTATTGTATTGTTATGTGAATTATTTAGTTTTTTTCTAATAATCAAATATATACAAAAATACAAATCTTTCCTCTTTATATCAGTATAGAAAAAAAATTACCTGTATGGTGTTAAACACCAGCTCAGCGATCCCTTGACCCTCGACATTGATGAGATGAGGTTGGAACAGCGCTTCCGGAGCCTCGAACCTCTCACCACCAACCTTGATCACTCTGCCATCGGGTAACTATAAGAAATGTACTATTTACTACCAATCTACCAAAATAAATCTCATTGACGACATTCTTGAAAAGAATACCAACTAAATGCCAATTAATTCTACAAAATTAGTCAAATCGTTTAGGCTATAGGTAGAAAAAAAATCCTTTTAAAAGTATTGTTTAATTTGTAAAACATTATTTGTTTTTTTTTTTAAATTAATGCCATCTATTGGTACAGAAAAATGTGTATTTATCTATACTTTTACACTAATATAATAAAGTGTAAACACACTAAAAAACCTTCAAGTGGGAACGGGACCTTAATACACGCTGCCAACATTAAGGAAGCAAGGTTATAGTAACGGTAATTTTGACCTAAACCCGTCAAAATGGCGAAGCGATAACTGCCCATAGACATCCGCAATTGTATATGCGTTGCCTACCCTTCATTGACGGAGGAGACGCACATAAAGAGGACATTACCTTTTCCTATGCGTCTCCTTCACCTTCTAATCCATTTTCTCATCCAATTCTTTCCTTATAAGAAAAGGGTGGAACAGGAAAGGGACTAAAATTGGTCCTCTGGCACCACACTCATCAGACTACGCAACTTGCTTCCACTTCACGCCTGTCTGTGGTCGTGGTATTGTTGGGGGCGAGCCGGCCCTACAGTGCGAAGATGTTAAAGCGGGCTCTACCACCGTCAGTATATAAGTTAAATTTATTTATTTAATATATTTCATTATGTGTACAATAACCCTTTTAGCTGTGAATACAAGGTATATTTTTGTTTGTCAGGTGATTGACAAGTACGGTTTCGTCAGTGCGTATATAGCTATCTAAACATTCGCATTTATATTAGTATGATATTACGATAAGTATATTAAAGGAAGTTTGAGAGTAACCCCAATGGTTGAGAAAGTAAGGAGTAAAAGGTTAGCG
>NW_013524876.1:2174-5084 GCF_000836215.1 Papilio polytes
GGAAGATTGAGAGTGATTTCAGAGGTTGAGAAATTAAGGAGTAAAAGGTTAGTATGGTATGGGCATGTTATAAGGCGGGATGAATCGCATGTAACAAGAAGGAATTTAGTTATGAGTGTGGTATACCGGTAGAGGTAGAACTAAAAAGAGATGGATGGATTACGTGAAAGGTGACATGAAGAAGAGAGTGATGACTGAGATGACAGGTGATAGAGTTATATAGAGGACGAACACGGATGCGTTCATCCTACGGAAGTTGGATAAGGGGAGATGATACGAGAAGTACGCAAATTACGTGCAAAATGTTTCTTTTCAAGAACGCTAACGGACGTGAAATTTGACATCAAAGTAGAGTTTGAACTAAGCTATAATTATTTAAGTAATAATTAAAAATGTAATCAAGAAATATTAGAGGCGCCTTAACACTAAAGTTTATTAAAACTCATAAATTAGTAATACATTATTTTGAGTCACCTAAGACTACGTAAACTTGGGTGACATGACAAATTGCTACGCACCATTACCACTAATAGACTAATGTTAATGAGCGAGTCGTTAATCTTCCCGAAAAACGTAACCGAACACTAGTAATAATGCACTTAATCTGATTAATGTAATACAAGGTGTTGCCCGCGACTAGGACTACGTCCGTGGAATAAAAATCACCCAGTCTTTAGATGGAATTATTGAATCTATACTATTATAATAAAGCGTAAACACACACTTCTTTGTTGCCTAAGATGTCAGCAATTACCGTATATTTTCGAATAACTCTTTTTTTTAATAAAAAGGCCTACACTTACGTCACGCTTTAGGCTATATATTTTCACGCTGTTAAACTTAGGGGTAAATATTTTGGATAAAAACCCTCATGTGGGAAAGAGACCATAAGTTGTTGCCAACATCAAGGAAGCAAGTTTGTCATGGTTTGAAATCATGTCATGTCATTTTGACATTTGCAATTGATAACTTGACAAATGTGAACAATAAAATATTTTTTTTATAATTTTATGCTGATGAAGTCGCATGGGAACAGCTAGTGTTTGATAAAACTTGATATCTCGGAGACTATTTCGAAGATATTAAACAACTATGAGATAATCCAATCTCTACTTCTATTTTTATCCAAATTTCATACGTATAGATATTACTGATTTATGTACAAACATCCATGCAAACTTTCGATTTACATTAGTCAAATAAATCTTAAATGCGACAGTTTAAGAATAGACTATCTTTGAGTTAATTATTGCACAGCTGTTGTGAAATTGTCGATTGTCAATTGTTTCGCGGCGAAGTCAACTGTTTAGTTGCACAACTAAAAATCGAGTAGTTGTCGAACCATATAAGATAGGAATCAAAGCGAGACTGAACAGTTGTGCGATAAGGTGTGCGCGCTCTCGTCTATAGCTAAAAGTAATCGCAGTAGCTATTCAGTGGTAGAGCCCGCTTTAACATCTTCGCACGAATGGGCCGGCTCACCCGGTGTAATACCACGACCACACAGAAAACAGGCGTGAAGTTGAAGCAATTCCGCGTTTCGTCTGATGAGTGAGGTGCCGGAGGCCTAATTTTAGTCCCTTTCCCTTTCCACCCTTTTCTTAAGAGGGAGGGATGGGAAGGAGAAGTGGATTTGACGGTGGAGGAGACGCATAGTAAGGAGATACATAATAAATGTCCTCTATATGTGCGTTTCTTCCTGTGTCGATTAAGGGTATGTAACGCATCTGCAATTGCGGATGTTTATGGGCGACGGTTTCTTTCCATTTCGGTGGATTCAGGTGGCCACTTGCTCGTTTGCTACCTCATATTATAAAAAAAATATAAAAGAACATTAGCGATGCGAAAAATCATAGTGTTTTAACGTTATAGACAATTTAAAAGCAATAAACCAAATGTCACAGTACGCAAGTTATATTTTACATAGCCTTTATTGCTGCCCTTAAAATGATAAATGGAAGTCATGAAAAAGTTGCGTATGAAAAGAAAATTCATTCATGAGAATTTTATTCAAGTTTAATAGCTTGAATGTGATGTGAGCAATTTGACTAAAATGTGCGAGCTACAATGACGTGATAGATATTAAAACTTTTATTTAAATATTTTTTAACCTTTGAGATTATTGACGTTACGCGGTGTAATGTAACATGTTACGATAAAACATGATGGCAGTACCCTGGCGGAGAAACCAGCGAGCCACAAGCCGTTTGACGCGAACGTTACACCTCGTAACATCCCATCACGTAAAGTAGATCAGTACGCAAATTAAAACATATCGAATGATTGCGTAAACGGTACAATTTAGAATAGAGATGACTGAAATTACGATTTAGATTATTAACCTTTTGATAAAAATTTCTGTTAACTAGTAACTAGCTTTATTTTGATATTAAGTGAAGTTTCATTGTTGATTTTATTTTTTGAAAGAGATAAAAAAAATAGTGAACATTACTAAATTTTTTTGATGACAGGTCATTAAAATGGCATATTGCTAGAGAATATTTTTTCGCTTATGCCTGTGATTAATGGATAAAATATTCTTTGCCTCTCTGGAAGGATATGCGAGCCGGGACGGCAACAGGAAATGACCCCATCAGTCTTTCTGCCGTATAAAACTAGACGTTGTCTTGCATATGTTGTACGCAGAAAAGGGAAGTTTTACTATATTTTAACAAATAAATTAATACATAATTTTAAAAACAATATATCAAAATAGAATTTTGTAGTGCTTTAAAAAGTATAAAGTCTGTAGGAATTTCTCTACATAGAATATCCCACATCCAATTAGTTGTCGTTAAAATAAAAAAACAAACAAACAATTTTCTTATGAAATAATACATTCATATTAATAAAATTAAGAAATTCATTACAATCTAGTAAAAGGTTTAGGAATTAACTCGAACCTTATAT
>NW_013524876.1:6956-8473 GCF_000836215.1 Papilio polytes
AAGACGTTTTTCTAATGAATATGGAATTCTACGTACTGGACAAACTTTAGGTGTTACATTTGGATCAATATCCAAGTGTGCTTTGTATTGCAAACATCCTAACCCTTCAAAGGTATTTGAGTAATTAGCAACAATATTTTGTACTGACCTTTCTTTTTGATCATCTTGAATTGTAAATATTCTTTTGACAATACCTAATTTTTCACATGAATTCCAACCAATTATTGGTGTGCAGTTACAATCAACCACAACAAAGTATAATTTTGTCGACAATCCATTTTCAAATTCACATTGTAGAAAACAAGTGCCTAAATTTGGTACTAATTGTCCTGAAAATGAAAAGATTTTATTTTTTGTCCTGAAAATATTGATTTTTGAAATACTATATTCCTGAATTTTCTCAAGATTTTGCTTACTAATTACATTAATGTCAGCGCCTGTATCAATTTGAAATTTAAGTTTATAATTATTACAAATTACATAAATCTCCCAATCTTGTTTTTTACTATTATTCGATATTGAGTTGATAACAAAATTATTTGCCAAATTTTTCTGAGTAATTGTACTTACTTTTTGATAGCTTCTTCTATGTTTATCTTTGAAAAAACAAAAATTTGAAAAATGATTCTTACGCTTGCAGATGTTACATGTTTTACCTTCAGCCGGACATTTGTATTTATGTATTTGACCACACCGTTTACAGATGTTGTTGTTGTAGGCTGGTGACTTACTTCTAGATGCATTCTTGAATGGTGATTTGTTTCTTTGAGTATATTCATTATATTGATTATCTCTTTCTTGTGGCCTCCAACGACCTTTGGTATTTTGAGTACTTTTGACGGCTTGGACAGAGTCGTGACACATACTTGTATTGTTGACGAGTTTAGTAGACCTTTCGTGTGACAATTCTAGACTTTTTGCAATCTTCATGGCAATTTCTGTTGTGAGATTTTCTTCCTGTAGCAATCTTTCTTTTATTTTTGTATTTTTAATTCCAATTACTAACATGTCTTTGATGAGTTCATCTTTTAATTGACCAAAGTTACAATTACTTGCTAAATTATTCAACAATGTCAAGTAATCCTCTAATGATTCATCTTCTTTTTGACTACGTGTGAAAAAATTATATCTCTCCACCGTTACGTTTGTGTGTGGATTAAATTTTTCGTCAAATTTATGGAGTAGATCTTCTAGTTTTATTACATTCCTATCTACGTTGAAGCTTTGAAAAATTGAAATCCCTTCGTCTCCAATGGCGTTTAACAAAATTGCTGTCTGTTTCTCGTTTGGATATTTTCTAATTTCATTAGCATCCATAAATATTTCAAACCGGAGTCTCCATTGTTTCCATTTTTCGGCTGCGTTGTCTCCATTTTGTATTGAGAGTGGCTTCATGTGTGTGATGAATATTTTTTCCGTCATTTTCTTTGAAATCTCCTTTATATTCTTTTCGACAGCACTTCTGACACCATGCTTGGGTTGTGTGGGTCTCGTCTTTTCTTATATTTATTGAAACT
>NW_013524877.1:0-301 GCF_000836215.1 Papilio polytes
GGCCTCCACGGCCAGCCGGCACGCCTCCTCCTTGCTCAGTCCCTGGCCACGATTTATTTTTAGTACCAAGTTTAAGTTTTAATTAAAATGCATGTAATTGTTTATTTAAAGTGCGTCACCGACGCTGTACAGATTTATACCATATGCAGGTGATTCTTAATGGACGGAGGGACGGATCGACGATTTTGTAGAGATAGTGTTCGTGCGAACGACCGTGACAAGGAACTGGTACGTGATCGTGGAACATCACGTAATCAGTGGAAAGGAGGGCAACCTCTGTGCCTTTAGTTCTGTATGTTCG
>NW_013524877.1:327-809 GCF_000836215.1 Papilio polytes
CGGAGAACTTCAATAGCTATCATTTAAGTTTCTCAAAGTTAAAGAAGGAAATTTTGTTGTAAGAAAACCTTCATTTTTTTTAATTCTCGTGTGAGTTATTTCAAGAAAAGGTATAACGCTACGAAAGTCCAATTATTAGGCCTGTTAAAGAATAAAAAAATTACGACACATTATTTTGGACGTACGGGCAAACTTTACTCGAAAATCTGCTTTTTCCCATTCTTTTACAAAGAAATAACTAATTATAAAACCATAGAAAATTGGGCAACATACTTTGCGGTTAAACGATTGCTATTGAGGTCTTCTTCCTCCATAAACCCGTTGATCCGTCCGCTAAGAGTCAAGTATCAAGTATAGTAGAGTATGGTATATGGTCAAATTAATATATGACATATATGGCCGACCTTGTCTTTCTTCGGCTTGTCCTTCTTGTCCGGCGCCGGCTTGATGGTGATGGCGGGCTCCTTCAGCAGCAGCGGCGC
>NW_013524878.1:0-4332 GCF_000836215.1 Papilio polytes
ACTAAACTGGCAACAAAGGGGACAATGCAACCTTAATTAATTCCCTAAACGCTGAACTGCTTCTTAGCTGAAGCCCGGTATTTCATTAGTTATATTAAACTACCTATTGTCGTGCGGATCCGAATATTATAAAAACTTTATTTTCTTTTTTACATTCCACAAAACTTTAATTTGCAAACGTCAAAATTCAAATGCTTAAATGTCAAAGAAGGCCTTTCTATTGGCTGATAATTATCGTTACCACTGCTGCTTTGCTGCTATTGGCTTGTAGTTTTGTCCCTTTTCGAAATCAGGCATAGTTATAAAGGATATTCTAGAATAACACTTAGGTTACTTACTTTTTTTTTAATTACATTCGGAGTCGAGGGAAAAATCTAGTCTAGAGCACAAAATGCTAAAACTGTCCTGACATTCTGATTAGTCGAAAGTTAGTCACAGTTAACTTTCCAATGATGTTATTTTCCATTTTCAGATAGTTCCTCTAAATAGAACATTGTAGCATTTGAAGAATAACAAAATTATGTACTTTATTATTCCGGCACTGCCTAATTTGTTGAATTTTATCACTAGCTCACCATACGTCCCCACCGAGGGGCTCGGAGCCTACCCTAATATGGGGTGACTAGGCCATAGTCAACCACGCTGGCCAAGTGCGGGTTGGTTGACTTCACACATATCTTTGAATTTCTTCGCCGATATGTGTAGGTTGCATCATAAGTATTGACATTATAAGTTTTTGTATGGATGGATGTTTGTTACTTTTTATCTCCAAAGAGTAGGATCTCGTTGAAATTTGGCACATATGTAGTACATAGTCTGTAAGAACATATAATCTACTTACTATTTTTTAGTTTCATGCGCAGGATACAAATACAAATACAAATACAAATATCGTGTATCGATATCGTGGGTAAAAGCTTTTTGTCCTAAAAATGGTTATTCTTTAACGCAGTAATCGTATACAGCAGCAATATAGCCTCAAATAACGCCCCCGTAGTCATTCCAGCGAGAAAGCTCTATCAAATGAACGACCTCACATTACGAAAACGTTGATTGATGACGTCATAAGCCTTCTTGTTTCTTTGATAATTCCTTGTTAGTAAAACTTGAAATAAATGCACAGCGGTTATTTTCCAGTTCCAATAAGTACGTTTTTTTAATATATGCATACAAATAAGAATAATAAGTTAATTGTTTAATTTTAACAATACAATAAATACGATTTTAATCATAAATATTTGGGTGTAGGCAATTACGTAGAACATACACGTGGGTTCTACGAAAAAGTGAGCTCAAACGGATTTATTTGCGTAGAGGTCTATTTATACGGTTATATTTTCATATTTTAATACGAATTTATAACGACTATTTACGGTATTATGATGTAAATAAAATGCCCATGCAGTGCTGAGCGTTCCATTATTTTACGCGTTGGCTATGGTGGCAAGTTAGACCACCATCAATGAAATACAACCATAATTGCAAGTGATAACACTCTACAAACGCGACGATGACCATTACAAAGCGATTTATTTACATTTTCGCCATCACTAGATCTCTCTCATGAATTCGGGTTCCAAAAACCACGTAGCCTTGTTGATTCATTCTATTTATCTTAAACATACCTTTCAGTGAACTTTTAACACAAACTAAAACAGCAAGGCAGTAGAATACAGACGGATATATAATTACCCAACAAAATTACAAGTTTGTTCTCCTTTGTTCGCGTCAATTTATTAAATGTTCCTCTTTAAAAAGAAAAGGCGGAAAACTTTAACCGCTCAAGAATGCTTCATAAACACAATTTTACCAAAGTTAGACGAATTTTTTAATCTCTTTATTCTAGAGGACTTTGTGAAGCTGGAAAACTAGTGTCGTTGTACAAGGCTGTACAAATTGCTTTTTTTTATTTTGGTAGGAACAAGATAATGTGCAATATTACGCTTATGCTGCTAAGATAATCCGATAAAAAGTCACGTTTTGTATAAATCTATACCAATGTTAAGGATGAAAATATGTATTGGAATAACTCAAAAACTAATGGGTCGATATCAAAAATTCTTTCACCATTAAAAAGCTACGTTATTAGTGAGTAGTATATTTACATTTTTTAATTACACGTGGATGAAGTCGCGAGCAACAGCTAGTAGCTAGCTAGCTATAAAAATATTCTCGAAGTTACGGATAAAGCATGAAAATGTTTTGCAAAATTTATTTTTAAAATCGCTTAAAAATATTTTCTGATAAGATTTCGCTTGCTTCTAGCAGCTGACAGAGTTATAATAAAAATGGTTTTATAAGATGAAACATAAATAGAACACCTTGCATTATGAAGATTAGAAATATCGCTGTGAGAAAAATGTGGTTTAAAAGAACGGATTCTAACTTGGAAAGAGATTTGCTTTCTTTTTAAGTCATAATTCTTTCTTTCTTTCGTTTGCTCTGAAGACTGTTTACTAAAGAAGGATAAAGCAAGTAATGGATACAGGATAAATTCAGACTATTTTTATGACAAAAAAGAGACAAAAGAGCAATCTTCGTCATCATCAGCCTTTTTCTAAATAACAATAAAGACATGGTATTTGTGGGTGGTATAAAAAAGAGATTAAATGAGTTTTTTTTTTTAAATAATTCAGTAGATTTGTATCTTTAGATATATGAATCTAAGTTTTAATTGGAGCTTGTGTTTTGTATTAAAATTAATTACAACAAACAGCATTTGAAATGTTAAAGTCAAAAACACTTCCGAATTAATCTTCAAAACCAACAATCCTTCCTTTATATCGTCGAATGTTCTCGAACAAAACTTGGTTTCGTTGTTCGACAAACAAGCGAATTAATTCTGGTTCATTACATTAATTCAACACAAGCTAATACAGAATCTGCTTACGAAACGTTATTTGTCTGCCGGAATTTAATAATATCGTGATTGTGCTTATATTTGCGTTAGTGCGTATTTAAGTAAAATGGTACATTCTTTCGAAAAATTGCGTATAAAAACCGGAGGATAAAAACGTGAGTTGGGCTTTTTTAATTTTTGCTTAAAGTAATTTCTCACAATACTTTTAACAATTTAATTGCGTATACATAAATTACAATACTTTTTACGTTTAAAGATAGTATTTATATATATATTTATATTGATGTAAAATCGTAAAGGGATATTCTTATTAACTCTCTATTTGCAGTTTTTAAGATTCTGTTAGCCATGTAAATATTATTTTGTTTCCATCTTTTTAATTTGCTGTTCGAATACAGTTCATTTCTTAGAAGTGTTCCTGAAGATTGATCGAGTTGCCATCCGTTCAAGTGAAGTTGTAAATTACTTGCACTTAGTTACTCTGTTTCAATACGGCAATTAATAAACGATAATTAAATGTCGCAAGTCATCGCGGTTACAAAAAGATTTCTAAATACAGCCATGCGAAAGAGAAATAAGTTTTTGTACATGTGTTTCAGCATTTTTATTAAGACGTACTAGCTGTTGCTCGCGACTTCACCCGCGTGTAATAATATAAAAAATGAAAAATATAGCCTATGTTACTCAAAGATTATCTACCTTTCTAATGGTGCAAACATTTTTAAAATCGGTCCAGTAGATTTACGTGAATCAAATACATACAAGAATCTAAAAATACAAATCATTTCTCTTTATAATATCAGTATAGATATAGATTAAAAGGATATTATAATACTATATTTATTAAAATGCCCGTTAATTGTATAAAGACTTAGGAATCTTAAGAACTGAACGTAGAGTTTTTTAATAGTTTTTCTTCGAATGCTGTTCTACAGTTCTTTAGGTAATTCTGAATCGTTTTATGCTCACGCTTTAGTTATTTCGCTGAATTATAAAGTTCGTTTGCGGAAAGGATTATCGAATAAATGGGAAGTGAAATGAATTTTGATTTTAAATGGTACCTCGCTCAAGTACGTGACTTTTAAAATTTTAATGTAAGCGAAATGGTGAATGTAAAAAAGCGAATTTAACATAAAATGCACATTATCAATATTTCTTTGTAACTGTAGTCGACAACATTTCTTTTTTTTAAATCATTTTGATAATTCGCCTGTTTAATCAAAAATCTCTAATGGCCAGTCTCTCAGATATCTTTAACTATTCGTAAGTGTTTTTGGTTCGATAAATTCTTGAAATGCGTTTTCGAACTACGTAACTTAAGTTTGACTCCTTTGAATTTTAGTTTAACCTAACACTAATGAATAACTAGGTAAAGATAAAATGGTAGAGTCCGCTTTAACATCTTCGCATGAATGGGTCGGCTCGCCACCAGCAATACCACGATTATACAGAAGATTTTTTTTTTTTTATAA
>NW_013524879.1:0-30019 GCF_000836215.1 Papilio polytes
TGCCGGCCCATTCGTGCTAAGATGTTAAAGCGGGCACTACCACTGTAAAAATCGCATACCGCGTTATGCACATAGCGCATAGCGCACGTCGCTAATCGAAAACTTGAAACTCGAATCAATTGACTTTATACGTGCGCACAACCAAAGCGCATCATTCCACCATGCAATGACAACTGTCATCGTTTACTATTATTATTTCGATCGCTGCCTGGACATTTTGACAGATGGGTTGATATAGAAGTACATGACTCTTTTGGTATCCGGCAATAAGAAGTGACATTTAATGTCAGGGTAATAATGACATAGCTTGTCACTTCACTTCGCGTTATTAGTTTACGGATTTTGTGTTGCTTTTTAATGTTATTCCATGAAATAAAGCAATGAAATTATTTAAAAGTAGTGCAAGATAGTTTTTTTTTATTGGGAGATATTTTTAATTCTGAGAAGTAGGGGGTCCAGTAATTACATTTGAAAATGTGAATCATCTTGTATCTGTTGCATTACCATGTGTTAATCAAGAAATTCCCTAACTTTCAAGGCGACCCATATTTTTGAATTTGTAATTAAAAAAAAAGAGTTATGTACTAACTGACTTAAAAATATTTTGCTGAAAGTTGTTTTATTTCCTACTTCAATTTGTAGTGACCGACCCATTATTGTAACGTGTTTTGTGCACCTGGAAGTATGGAGTATGGCCTTCTTGACGTTAATTTCATAATGACTTACGTATTAAGGAAATTACTGTGTGTACTCATTAATGTATCATAAACTAACCACATAGTTGTACTGTGCGTTGATTGTAAACAACAGAAATTAAGATTTCTATTATTCTGTAGATGAGGGCTAAGTAAGACTATTCCTTCCCTAACTGTCTCAAGGGAGTGCATTGCTAAAAGTTTGCTACAAAGATTCTTAACTATAGAGCCTTCTAACCGACAAACGAAGTCTGGGGCATTTCCTAGTTACATTGCAAGCCACAAGTATTTCCTTTAAAATTTGCGTTTTCGTTTTCAGAAGGAAAGAATTTCCCTTTAATGCGGACATATTACCTTACTGGTAACCCTAAATGCTCAGAAGCGCCATCCTCTCAATGTCTAAAAGGTGCAAGACAAGAGTCTTGTGGCACTATACTATTAAGGGTTGTTTGTTAAAAAACACAAATTACAATACCAATTCAAAATAATTTCTTATGATGCCAGCAATTATAATTATTATACGATTGTAATTTTAATGGTACAAAAAATTAACAATCATTTAGCGCCGTTATATTTACACTTATTAGTACTAGGTACCGATTTAAGAATAACATAATTTGTATCTTTACATATTTATACTAGTCTAATAAATTGTAACTATATTGTTTTTTATTGCTTCTTTATTTAACGCAGAGTACTGTAAGTGAGTTCTTCTACAAAGGTAGGCTGCGCTGCTACTGTGTCGCCGCGCCGCGCACTACTCTTTTAGCCAAAGAAACCTGTAAGTATAGTGTGTTTCTATATTGTTATAATGAAAACAAAAATAAAGAAAGGTATAATCTATATCAGAGAAGTCTACCATCCACACCCCACTGGCTGGCCCACTGGAGACCACACTGGCTTTAAAGGGTTAAATTGGTTAAAATTGGATTGACAAGTAAAGGACCATTGAACTACGTATCTTAAGAAAGAAGTAATAATAAGTAAGCAGTAGTGACCTAGGGTATCGTTGGTGAAGATACCGGCGAGTGCGGCGAGCGCGTTCAACTTGGCGACAGTGTGCTCCGCGTGCGCCAGTGCCAGCGCCCCCAGCAGCGAGGTGCTGTTGGCCAAGCCACTGCAACGAGCACAGACACACGTACAACACATTATTTCCAATATGCCTCCTGCAGTTAAATAGCACAAAGGGATACTTACACTGGATTAAACAGACTGAAGAGGCCGAGAGGATTGCCGTCGCAGCAAGTGCTCTGGAAAGTTAAAACATTTACATGAGGCGGCGGCGACTTTGAAGTTAGGATTAGGCCAGTGTTCGATCATAAAATAGTCTTACTAGTAGAAGCAGTAATGTCGGCAACGCGAGGGAACATATCGAGGCGAGAGGCGACTGCGCCATGCTAACTGACTCAGTGACAAGTAACAAACAGAACAAGTGCTAAAACCCAGTTCTGTTGTCGCTAGTTCTACTAGTGAACAAGTGCCCAAGTACTTATAGTGCTTGGCATCAAAGGACGGGTACTTAACATTACAATGATTCTTACGCGTTGCAGTTTCAAGGTGATAACATTAGAACGCAATTATGTTACATTCATATGTATAACATAGTTTGCATTAGGTAGGAAACCTCTTAACATGACAAAAAGGTTCTGGTTTACAATGTCGTTCATCGATCGCTGGAGTGTGTTCAGGAAAGTGTCTATTTATGATGGCGAAGAATTAGATAATAGATAAAATTTGAAGTAATGATATCGTGGTATAGGTTTGGGTCGTTGCGTAACGATCGCCCGATCCCGAATCCCGATTTACTGCTCCTGTTCCCGCGACCCGCTACATAGTGCCTGGAGGGGGATGATACTGAGGTGCAGGGGGAGGGGTTGCGTGCTCTGCTCAATCCTGTAGGGGTAGGGGCAGTGTGGTAGCGGCAGCCGGTGTGCCCGCACGTCAGTGTCGCGCGTGTTCTTCCACTCCAGCACCGCGTACTCCGCACCGGTGAGTATCCCTCACATATTATCATTATCACTGTTTGATGACTGAACTTTGCTATCAAATATGACATATTGTGTATGTATGTTGTGTTTCCTGAAGAATAATGAGTTACCTTCTAATACCCAAGTGTTCTAATATTACTTGAGCTTGATTTTGTGAACTCTTTTCTCATCTTGTTGTAAATTACTTTGTTTACAAATACAAAAAAAAGGAATTCGCTTCAATCTAGTTTAGTTTTTGTGACAGATGAGATTGTTTAAATCGTACTAATATTATAAATGCGAAAGTTTACATGGATGAATGTTTGTTAGAGTTTGTAGCCTAAACTTCTGAACGGATCTCGATAGAAGTCACAGATGTAGAGGATAGTCTCGATGATTATAGGCTACTTTCTTTTGTTTTTTTCCCGCGTGGACGGAGTCGCGGACGTAAGCTAGTATGTACATAAATACAAACAGTTGAGATTGTCTCTGCTAAGATTACGATACAACTAATCATTTTAGACTTCCTAGAATTAGAATCGTTTAAATCGTATTCGCATAAAATACTCCAATTAGTTGGAGCAAAAGGCTGTTAGTGTTCAGCACATTTTGCAGAATATCGCTAAGATTTCGTTTACATCTTCCATTGTTTTGTACATTAGCTGTTATATATTTTTAATGTATGTATTATAAAGCAAACAATCCTATTTTTTAAAAAAAATGGATATTACGCTTCTAGGAATTTAATCAAAAGGAAAAAAAGGTATGGAAATAAACCGCGTCCCCTAGAGTAAGTAATATCAAGCTAGGGTCCGATTTGAATATCCGCCGGGTAAATACCATACCCGGGTGACGTTGACCGGCCGGGCATTGTCCGGCTTTCTTCAGATGTTCACCCTCCCTTCTGGTCACATTAAGATGTGAGTTACTGGTCGATTTAATCTGTGGATTAGATCTCTGAAATAACACATAACTTGGGATCGTGCATAGAAATAATTTTGTCTCAGTTGTGTGATAACTAGATATCGGTCTGTACCGATCTCTGTAGATGAGATAATAATCTTGGGTAATAACCAAAGAGAAGCAAAAAATATATAGTGGAAGCAAAGTTGACACTTCATTTCAGATATTTTTCAAATGACCCTCAAAAACACATGTTAATATAATATACATAATTATTCTATTTAACCGAAATGCCAATAGGTGTCACTAAATCATGTTTATATTTTATTTTTTAACAAAAGACGGAGCTTATTATTATTTTGAAAAATGTTTGTAAGTTGTAATACAAGGACAACAATACCTTTCAAAGAAGTTAGCGGTAAAAAAATGATGTTCAGTATGTCCAGTCTATGTATTTCTTAAATGTCTTGGTAACATACATTACCAGAGATAAGTATAGATTTCCTAATTTCACCTAATCCTTGCGAAATTTTTAATAATTAATCAATCTTATTACATTTGTTTGTGAAACAGCGCTGTGGAACAAACAGCTGACGGCGTACAATGGTTTGTTTGTTGAAGCGACGACCCAGATACATAAATTACTAATTGTGATTTATAATACCCTGATACAATATTAATTTTGTTGTATTTACTTCATTCTCGATTTGCAATGGATTGAAATGTTAATGTTAATCAACCATCATACAATTGTTAGCTGGAATACAACAAATCACAATCAAACTATTACCTTCAGTATTTACAATTTATGTGATAGCAGTAGTAGTGCAAGTTGTAATTAATCTATTACTTCTACAATCTTATCTTCTACAATTATTTCGGTTGTCAACTCTCAAAAATCAACAGCCGGAATGACGTCATTCGGGTTAACTATCTCCGTTTTAATTTAGATTTCATTCGCAGATACATTTGTATCGCCTGCAATTTCACACGATCCGCGCTCGGCTCGTAAGTAATGGCCAACATTTTGAGGAAGGCGATTAATTCAGCGCTACTGTGGCTTTGTCTTGTCCCTGAGGAAGGCTTGCTGTTGGGCGAGGGGTGGTCGGGGGGAGGTGCGATGCGAGGGGGGGGGTGTTGCTTGACCCAATTGTGTTACACTTCTTTCTCTTTATCCTCCGCGTCTTATGAGATTTGATGGACTTAAAGACGACTCTCGTCTCGAGATTCCGCGAAGTATTTCTAGTTTATTATTTTCGTATTTGGAGCTTTAGACGAGTACTGTTACATTCTTTTCACAACCAGATTTTTTTTAAACAGGCTTGCTTTAAAACTGAATGCAAAAGTTTAGATGAATAGATGGATGTTTGTTAGAGTTTGTAGCCTGAGCGGCTGAACGGATCTGGATGAAATTTGGCATAGATGTAGTGGATAGTCTAGAAGAACATATAGGCTACCTTTGTTGCCGAAAATAGTTATGATTCACGTGGAATATAAAGATTTAGATTTTTCTTTCAGTGTTTACTCGATAATTCTCCAACGGTTCAACATATCTTATTGAATTTTGGCATAGATATAAAACGACGTCTGAAGTACACATGGAATAAGGTTCATCCCCGAAAAATGTCAGGTCAGATAAGTAGTTTTTTTGTTTTACATAGTTCGTATATTTTCTAATATCGCACGTAAAGTCACGGGTAAAAGCTAGTCTTTTATGATCAAGATAACAAATGCCATCTTTTAACAAACAGATGTTGTAGAAGTACACAATTTTTACAAGAGCTATGTGTGTCATAGAGTGCTGTAGAGTATATTCTCGGAGACTAGCGGAGCCGGTCGCGAAACATTTAACAAAGAAATCGAACTCGCCTTACACTTGCAACATTTCCAATGCATTTGATAGCACACAATGGCTTTTGTTCGGGCGAGTGCGGCGGCCGGTAATGCACCGCCCGCTGAGGGCTGTTGCTGACCTACATGTTGAGCGGCGACTTGCTCACAGCTCTCAGCTCGCTCTGCCCGCTCGACAGCCTTCAACCACTTAAATGTTTGAAAAAACTTTAACTTTTTGTCAAAATTTGCTGCCAATTGTGTTTCACCACGGTTACTCTCTGTTGAGGGTCATCATGAGGTTTTAATTATCTGCTAACGTTTTAATAAAATTAATTAAACAAAGACAAAGAAATAAGTAAATATTTGTATGATTGTGAGTTATATGTGGTCCATTCTTCAACGTTCTACAGTTGTACGGCTCCTGTTACTGATGCTACAAGAATTTTTATTTGCGTCGTGTTTGCTGCTTATTTGTCGTCTGTCAGACGACGCAGCTTTTTATTTTTATAACAGCCATTTCTTGGCGGCGCGCGATCGTTAAACGAAATGGAACCTACCGAGAACAATGTCCCAGCGTTGAAGCGAAATATACGAGTTAACCTGAACTTTATGTTAGTCGTACTCCTGAATAAAGTAACAAAAGAACCACATCTTTCCTTTCCGACTGAATCAAGTACCATAAACAAGAGAGTTATAATTTCTATGCCAGAGAACGAGCAACAGAACATTCACGTTTCTAAAGTCGTTTCTGCTTTATCTCTGAATGCCATTAAATTACTTGAACCTCTAATTTAACGTCTTAAAAACTTTAAGCGCAAAGTTAAGTAACTAAGATAGCGAAAATAAAAGTGAAAGATAGCTGAAATTAAAATAATATTTCAATTTGTAAATGGCGAGGAAAGGGCAGATTAAGCGGGTACCCTTCGGGTACGGGGTGAGGGTAGGGGAGAGGAAGCCGTAAATCGTGGGGGGGAGGTAATTGAGATGACGCGCGGAAATATGGTGACTGGATTAGAAGCGGATCTTATGAGAATCGAGACGATATCATCCTTATCCACTAAACGACCCCTCGGTGTGCGCAGTGGTACACACGAGGCGTTTGCGAGTTCTGATGACGTGGGTGACAAGAAAGGACCAGCCCCTTGACCAGCCGGCAATAACGACGTAGAAATCGACTCTTAACATCCCGTCGTTCATGTTATCCTGAAAAAAATCAGTAACCAAACTCAAAAACCACTAGAAAATTCGCGATTGTTGCAAGTAAGGTTGCATTTAACATACATTTTGAACGTCACACAAAAATAACTACAAAAATTAGCCTGCATCGAAAAACACGAAATTTTTAAAATTAAAATCCGTATGAAGTCGTTGAAAAGTTTATTCGCAACCTTTATTATAACTGAAACTCTTCGCTAAATTACAACATTTACGCACACGACTGTACTCATGTTATGTTTTCATTTCGTTCTGCAAAAGTACACAAAAGTAAATGTGTTTTAATTTCGTAGCAAAGTTACGTAACGTTTAGCAGCAATTTTGTTTTGAGTAACGTCTTATTTGCAGAGAATTTGCTGGTTATTTTTCATTCCTTGCAGTTTGTTTTTGAGCTCGGTGCAATCTCGGTGCAGTCTCGGTGCAATCTTTGGAGCTGATAATTATTAGTTATTTAATATGTAACTTAGTTCATATTCTAAGTGTGTATTTATTCGAAAAAAAAAAAACTATATTCAATACAGGTTTTGAATAATGTAACAAGTCATAACGGTTATGCGAGCCTTATCGGGTATAACGAAAGAATGCGGACGATTGATTTCCAAAAGGCAGTAAAGTTACAATTGAAATAACATGATAACATAAATAAAACTAAATTTATTAAACACAAACCGATGATAGTTTAATCTCAAGTTGGTTCTTGCGGAGAGCGACCGGGGCCGGGCGGGGATCCCCGGGGAAGGCGGAGGCAGGCGGAGAACCCGCTGCGCTGCACGGGGACATTGCTTCCGAAACAAATCTCATGTGAGCTTGTAACATTTATCACATAGATCTTATATTCCATCATAAAATTGTTAGCTGAATTTTACTATTTTGGACATTAAATTTCCATAAAAATGTTTAAGATGTTTTTGCCGTCAAGCGACAGGCTATCGTCAAACTTGTGTAATGTTATTTCCAGACAGTTGTGTCGACACGCCACTGTCAAGTATTTGTAGCAACATGATGTATGGAAAGCGATGTACAATATGAGCGTTATACCAACCTATCAACCGTATAAGACAATAGATAAAAACATTTACGAACACGAGAAGTTTTCCATTGAACATGAAAAGTTGAAGATTTGACGTATTATCGCAACAATACAAGACAAGCAAGTTAGTACACAAACTGTGCGACTGTTGATGTCATGTAGTTTTTGTTGGTCTTTCCTCAGTGCATTGGGAGCTTTGAAATGTGCACGTACATTTTGAAGGCAATTTCTAAACATGTAGTCATATATTTACTCCTAAAATTAATATCTGTAATTTTCTCAACTGTTCGAGAATGTGAGTAGAAGTCTTAATAAGTTCAGTGTATTATTATGCAAATTGTATGTGTGTTTGTGTGCGTGTTTGTGTGTGTGCGTGCCGCCCCTATCTCACAGTTTATCCCGGCAATTCAATAAATTGCATTCAGTAAGTGGCTACACTCCACTCACAGTGAAGGGCTCTCTCGCCGCCGTTTATGTTGAAATCCCTTTCCCACATGACGGGGCTGAGGTCGATGTATAGACGAGTGCTTCTATCGCTTACGGAATGAGGGAACATCTCGCTATCCTGATTGTATTTCTTGCCGGGGGGCGCGGGAGGTGGCAGGAGGTGGCGGGATGCTGTAAACATTCATCTTGCTCAGTAGTTTTTGTTGTTTGCTTTAAACTGAAACAATTTGTTTTATGTAAATGGTATTGATAAAAACATAAACAAAAATGTATGTAGAATTGAAGATGTGGTAAAATTACTTATACCATGTAGGTATACATTTTTAACTTAAATAATTAAAATGTTACATGTTTAATTTACTTCTTGGCTCTACCGTCAGTATAATCAGTGTTAATCTGACTCCAATATTCTGGTCACGGAACAGTTGCTAAGTTAGAGTTAATCCCTTGGCTTGGGACACGCGCCTCGTCCGCGAGAGGGCGCTGTCAGGGTCACAAGTTGAAGGAGGCCAAACAATGCAAGGATTAGTGTGAGTTTCAGAACCAAATCAAGAAAATGCTACAATTCCTTCAATAAATTAAAAAAAATATAACTTAAAAAGTCTATCTCAAAGTGCAAATTTTAAAACGTTCCCTTTACTTTGTGTGCAAATTATTACTTTAAACTGTAAAGTTATGTTTGTATTATAAAAAAAAATACCACAAGTGATAGTTGTATGCCGCACAATTTATCCCGCGCTCCCCCAAGGGGCGCCCCCGGTTACACTGCTATTTTACGGTCCCTGGTGGACTACAATACGATTATACAAAAACTGCTTATTATCTTGCGAAGAATTACTAATCATTTCTTACTGACTGTAACCCAAATAGTGATATGTGACTTTGAAAATCCTTCTATAAAGTAATAATAAAAGTTAGTGCCAGAGCTAACAGGGAAGGGGGAGGGACAAGCATCGAATACAAACTCCGAAGGGTACGTAATAGGGAATGACAAACTAGATTAGATGCGTGAGTCCGACCCAAGCGGGTGGAAATCCTATTTAAGACGTCAGACGATTCCTGGACTTTTTGTAGAATTTGATTTACTTTTGTCTTTATTTTCAAACCTTATTTTATTAAGTTCAAACATCTGCACATACAACATGGGCTTGCGGTAGTAGTGCAGGATTTTAGACAAAAGACGATGACACATTGGGTAGTCAAGTGATAGCAAGTGACAATTTATATGAAGGGCTCTATAAGTCTGCGGCGGCAGGAGGACTTCGGAGAGGTCCCGAGGGACGCCGAGAGACGACGAGGGCGGTCGAGGGACGTTGATGGCAATGGACGAGCGTTCAATCACTGTCGTCCGCATTCCCTACAGAACTGAAATGTTATTAATGAAATATAAGAAACTTCTAAATTTTGTTTCTTCACTTATTCAATCTTTTCGTGTTGGCGAGATATCAAGAAAAGTACAAATTCTTAAATTTAAACAGTCTATACTTTTATTAATAGTAATTAATGAATACCTCATTTTGACATGTATTCTAAACTAGCTGTCCCGTACGGCTTCATCTGCATGAAATTATAAAAACTTTCTATATTATTTTATTGTTGCGCATATTACAACGAAGACCTTTGAGACACGACACGACACACGACACATTTGATAACAATTATCGTTACCATAATAACCTTACTTCCTTAGTGTTGGCAGCTTGTAGTTTATAGTCCCTTTCCCATATGAAGGTTTTTTTTTTCAATTTATTTAGTTCCTAAGTTTAATAGCGTGAAAATGTATAGCCGTAAGCGTAGGACGCTTTATCAAAGAAAGGATTTTTCAAAAATACACTGTGATTGCTGACATTCTGTGCCACGAAATAGTGTGAGTTTACGCTTTATTATATTATATTATATTATATTAGTATAGATTATACTATAAAATACAACTTTACAATAAAAACCTGGATTGATTATATCTAAAAGAAGATAAAATTTAAATTGAACATACCGACGAATAGTCATTTCAGCTTTTGACTTGTAAGCCATAAAGTGAGATAGGGTGTAAGCATGTGGGGAGAATTATTATTATTTATATGCGAGCAAATCCGAGCGGACCACTGACTGCTGACTGCGGCCCCAAGTGTGTGGTAAAGCCAAGTTGACACTTGACCAGTTGCTCAAGTGTCACATTACGTAGGGTGCTGCGGATACACTTTGTTTATTGCTTGTCGAAGTGTGATTGTGTTGACTGTAATTAGAAGTGTTTTTAAAAAGATGTTAATGTAGAAGAAAAAGTAGGAAACATAAATGGCTTATTTATTTTATGATTTTAGAATATTCTGTAAGTGCATTTTAAAACAGTAAGGACGGATTTTTAGTTCCAATTCGTTGCGAACTACAAGCACTCCAGTACAAGTGGCATCAACTCGACTCAACTTTGTCAACTAGTTTACTCAGATTTTTGTGAAAATATTTTTTTTAAAATCATTGTAATTGTTGACATAGATCAGTTAAAAAATGTCATAATAAAATTTTAATTACAAAGCACAAGATTATTACTTAGAAAAGACTTTTATAAAAGTAGTTAGTCTGATTTTCTTCAAATCTAGATTTAATTTGGCAACGTGGTTTTTGAACACAAATTCTTATAAAAAGTATATAAGTAGAACATGAAAGTTGTGGATTTAAATGGTCGTGTTTTAAAGCAGTTTGATTCAATGCAATGTAGTAAGGTATCCTGCACTGCAGGCTGTAGGCTGCAGACTGCAGGCTGCACCAGACGCGCTACTGTGTGTAAGCCATCTCTGCAAATTGTTTTATTATCTACAGCAAGTTGTTTCAACCTTTTTGTGAAATATTAGAGGAAAATGCTAAGTATGAAAATGTTCTTGTATGAAGTCTCTTACGGTTGTTATCTCTGAATTTTTCAGAAATATTTTTTTTTCTCGCAAAGTCGTAAGTGTGAAAATAAAAAATGTAACGGGTGTAAATTATTGAATCGTTTTGCACGATTAAAGTAACTGGTAACTAATAATTTTGAGTACTGGCTGAATGTACATCGCGCATGATAGATGTCAAGACGACGATATAATGACTGATGACAGTTGTCTTTGAATGGTGGCAAAGATGCGCTTTGTTATTATAAAACCAATTGGTTAATCTCTGTTGTAAATGTTTGCAATTCGATTAGCGTGTTGTGAAGTTATCAATTAAATTAAGATGGTGGTAAACTAAGGATAGTGTTTTGTTTCTAATTTTACGCGATTGTTTTCATTATCTCCGACATATGCCCTGTTTTTGTTCCTACGTAACCGTGTCCGAAATTTGGACGACTCGACCAACGCAACGAAAGAACAACCGAAAAATACAAAACATTAACCACAATGAAAACGCAAAGAACAGCCACCAAAACACCTATCACCTAAGAGCCCTCGACCAGCGGGAGACCTACCCTGTGGCGAGACGTTAGTAATATCGTGCTTTAGGATTAGACGATCTCGCCACAGCGCCATCTATTAGGGCGAAGCGGAAACGACGCCAACATGCCCACAATGGAGGATCGTTACCGTGCATATGATCTGCCTTCGGAATTGAATTCTCTAAACCGTTCGTTTACTTTGACAAATATAATAAAAGACATAACTTACGTTACTAACAGATAAATTACCTTTCTAACGGTGAAAGAATTTTTAAAATCGGCCTAGTAATTTTTGAGTTATTTCAATACATACAAAATACAAATATAAAGTATTAATATAAACTATATTAGTTAATTATAAAGTACAATTCTCTTGTATGAGAAACAAATAAATTAGGGTTATACGTATTATTGTTCGGGTATACTTTGTTTACTCTGACTGCATCTCAGTTGCAGCCTAGTTGAGAGATGCGGGTTTACTTGCAGACGAGTTTCAATAGAGAACTGATCTGTTTATTTCAAAACTTCTTGTGTCGTTTAACAAGTACTATTTTTTATGTAACAGTTGCTTATTTTAAACATAAGAAATATTTATTACTTGAAATATTATCGGTAAGAAATTATTAAGTGAATAAAGTGACTTTAAAAGCTTTTCGATAAAAAATCGTCTTATCGGAATCGTATTAGAATCTAATAACATAGTAAAATTCTGTCGCGTTGACTAACGATTGCCTGCCTCAATAAATAGCAGACAATTTGAGACACGTGCCCTTCTCCCCCTCCCCTCGCCCACCGTGCCGCGCCCCGCGACCCCTTCACCCCCTCACACATACGCAAACACGCACACGTGTAGCAACTTTCGGTCCAAATACAATCGTTCCTTATCTAGGGTTGTCTATTTATGAAAAGTACTGGACCATATTTTATATTAAAGTAAAAATCATCTTATCATGTCGTTATAACATAATTATGGATTAGAAGCAATCGGTAACATACTCACATTGGCTATATTAATATTAATACACCATGAATTTATTATTAGAGTTAACTAAATAATTTTTGTGATAACCCTATTTTAGTGCCTCGTATAGAGGGGCGGGGGGCGGTGGGTCGCGGGGAGGCAGGGCTGGGCTCGATACTCCGCCGGCTCTAGACAACCGCTTTGAGCGCGTCTTGACTCTTTTTGGTCCGACCTCCCCACACGAGCGTTAACGTTTCTTTGCCAATAAACACATACTCATCATATTTGTTTTTTCCTCGTTATCTGCTTTCTAAATGGAGTTTTTACGGCGATGTGCGTACATATGTTGTATCTCCTTTGTGTCGATCTTTTATGTAACTAACAATATAGTTGCCTATTATGTAGCGTCCATCTCAAAGGAAAGTAAAGTACAGTGAAACAAAAGCAAATATTAAAACTCTGATGTTTTTTTCGTCAGTTGTAATTATAAAAACTTGACTTTTGGATGTTGTTATTTTGACAGTTTTAATTTGTTTGTTTACAGATGCAACGTCCTTGGAGATGAGCTCCGGGTGCACCGCCCGTCCCGCCCCGCCTCTTTCCGTCTCGCTCGCACTCCCCGCGGCGCGCTCGCGCCCTCTCCCTCCCGCGTCATGCCGCACGCGCACCGGCATCGCCTCCTCTCAACACTGCACTTCTTACTCCTCACTGGTAAGGTTTTAACATTTTTACTCTTTAGAAAAGTACAACATGCGTACAGTCGGGGAAACTGGCGGTATCCAACCTCAAAAGGTACAATCGTTTGAACATAAATCCACAGAACGTTTATAAAGGTCCGAAGTAAAGTCGGTTGGTGATACACGGCTAGGTATGCTATTTATTTAGTTATTTGCAGAAAGAGGCGTAGTTTGTCTCGTTGCAATGAAGAAGGCAATTATTCTTTTATTGAAATACCGCGAATTTCCGCGACTGTACATTCTACGAGACATTTCATTATTATTAACACCTTGACATAATAGTTTCGACTACTGCGCAATCGAGTTTAATAAATGTAAACAATAAACGAAAATCGTAAAGTTCAATACAGCACAGTATCAGCACGGTCGCGGCGTCAAATTTTACGCGGTGTCGAATAAATAGTGCGCCATAAATCTCTTACCCTCGGCCTCGGTCATTATCGGCTCGGCTTCCGCTGCAATATCCCGACCGCGGCTCGTTTGTCAGACGCGGAGTTTTCATAATAATACCCAGTTTATTACTGGAAGAGAGTGATCTGTTGCACTGCACTTTGCTGATAACTGACTTCAGTTTTTCGTTAAAATGGCGAAGCTGAAATGTGTCAAAATAATTGGCCATTAATTGGCAGTGTTAAATGTGAAGGAAAACTTTTCTCCGTGGTGACATAAAGCGGTTGTCGCAGGCCGGAGTGCCGGTGGGGGGACTCCGACGGGAAGTAGCCCGAGGTGGTGTAGGAATGCTCAATAGGGTGTTTGTTTGTTGAAGCGCCGGCAGTCGGCAGTCACGGAACTAATTACGTGGCTTGTGGACGTGATCCGAAGCGATGCAAGAAGTGAGGGAATTAGAGGAACAGTCATCCTTGTTGATATTGTCGTGAAAATTTAATGAATTTTATCTTAAAACTTTGTTTTGGTGGCAGATAAAATCGTCCCACCAGTTCCCTACGTCTGAGCTTAAATGATTTAATTGTAACGGTCGATTGCTATAAAATGCGGTCTGAATGTTTTGTACAGTCGCCGCGGGACCGACAATAACCATAAATGTCGTAACATCGACCTGCGTTCGTTTGATATCATGACCTTTTACATTTCAACTGCTTTACTAAAGTAGAATTTAACAATATTTGCAGCGTTTAAACGTTCTATCCACATATTATATTTTAATAAATAAATTGCTTGCTCCTTCTAGCTTAAATACGAAAAAACACTGATATAGTGCTTCAAAATATTGTTACAACTTAACATTTCATAATATTAATTGCGATAAATTATATGGAATATTCTATTCTTGTCAAGAGTCTAGTCAAATTCGTGGTATTAGTTCTGTCTGCAAAACTTTTCTTAACTTTGTCATTGTCTACAACTGTTCAAATTTGTCGCTTTGTCTCTTTTCTTCCTATATTGTCCTCTTTGTCTCACTCACCTCGACACTACGTCATTGTTTCTCCGGCTCTTTCTCTCACAATGACCTCCTTGTCTAACTCTCCTGCATTTCCTCGAGAATGTAAGTTGTGTAAAAGTTTACAATTGCTGCACACATGTAGTTTTGTTCTTTTGTTTTAAACTTGTCGCGGCCGAGGAACTCTCCGCACGATTTTCTATTGTACCTGCACATAGTTGTTTTCATACAAGTTTTAAACTCGACATCTTTTGATACACTAGTTAGCCTTACTGTTGCAATTGTCTAAGTTAGAAAACTTAAACGTAGTATGACTAGGAACAAATTGTGAACGAATATTTTATATTTTAATTCATGATTTAAAATGTAAAAGCAATTTTATGTTCATGTTTTCTTGAACTACTGACGTTACTAACAAATTGTCAGTAACCAACCCCTCGCGGGCGGTAAAATTTCCATCCTTACAAAACTTTTTCGCACGTTATCCATCAAAAATATGTAAAAGTGCGGCATAGAGAAGATATTTTTATCACACGGCTGTAAGATGACGGGAGGTTTTCGTTGAGGAAAATATCAAATCAACCTCCGACCTGAATTTCGTAAGGAATAAGGTCACCTGTCAGTCCGTCACGCAGCCAATCTGTACTGGATATATGTAACAAAAATGGAAGTTGGTTACGTGACCTCCTTAACATAATAACAATAGAATAAAACTCGACAATAAATAAAGTTTTATCAGTTACATTGAGTCAAGCTATTAGGTTTTGATCTTTACAGAATGTCATAAACATTGATTTTAGTACGTTCTGCAAATAAAATAAATAATAAGTATTTTGTAAGAAAAATCAAGAAAGGAAAATGTAGAAAATTTGGACAATAAATAATATATGGCTGGTTTCCGAACTACTTTTAACCATTCGATAATGGATATAGTTCGATAAAGTTATAAAATAAGGTTCAGAACTACTTAACTTGAATTTTTCCGTTATAGGTAGTATAGGATGGGATTGATAGGTTAAAACTAAAACAAACGAATCATTAGGTAATGATAAAATAAATAGAAACTTCAGAAACCCAGCATTAGTCACACTTCTCTTCTAACGTATAAGCTCGTAGCTATTTAACCTAATCTCAGTGCACAGAGCAGCTAAGTGCGGTCTGCGCCCTCTGCGTGTAGCTACGCTGTGTTGAGTGGCCACTTATGTGAGTAGCCACATGCGACCTCCTTGTGGTCACTCCACTTACTCGAGAATCTCTTTTCTCGCTCTCAGGATAATGATAGCTCTAAATATTTTATGTTCTCATTATAGCTTTTATATTGTTTATCTATAATTAGATTTAAAAACATAAAACAATGCAATATAAAGCTCGGCACGCAAGTTCCAGTAAATTACTGCTTTCTAGATCACTTATAATTTAAAGAAAAGGTGAGTCCAATTAAAAAATAAAATCATTAAATACCTTCGTCCCTTCGTTCCACATTAAGCCGTTTGTTCTAACTGCGGTCGCTGCCTGCGCTTGCGGGATAATGTATTCTGCGTAACGTGAATTACATGATTGGTGTTTAATTAAGTAGAGATGATCCCGTGATTAATGGCGGCTTGTTCGCGTGAGTGACTTGATGTATGTCGCCACGCCGGCTCGGGGACACGGCCGCACGGGGACACGGCCGAGGGGGCACGGTCGCACGGGGGCACGGCATGGGGGCATGGGCGCACTGCCGGTTTTCCGCCTGTCGCTGTTAATGTACCGTCAGCTTTAAGAGCAATCTTACTTAAAGATAATTGCACTAATTTCATTACTTAATAACCTTAGAAGGGAATTTTAACACATAGCGTTGTTTTAGAGGAATTAATTTTATTCAAACTGTTTAAAATGTAAAATAAAATAAAGAATAATTAATTTACTAAATAATAATTTATAAAATAATAAACTACCAATAGACAAGACATAATTGTCGGACGCCTGTGGCAACCCTGGCTTCCGACTCCCACTCACTCAACGAACGACATCAAGGAAACAACCGAAAACTGCGGACGGCCGTCCGCCGTTAACAAAATCGTGTATTTGTACGTATTTCGTCCCCCTGCTACAATTTAAACGAAAACTAATAAGAATCAAAAACACAAACGAAATCCTATTAAGTTTTAATTCACAACAATATTAAAAAAAAGAATCTCGTAGCCGTAGATCCTTTGTAGCTGCGTAGCTACGACATTGTCGTAGTCAACAATTGATTGACACTATGACATAGTAATATTCCCTGTAAACGATGAAACAACAGCCGCTGTGAGTCTCAAAGTTCCCGCGTTGAGTATTGTTATAGTGCTAACTGAGCAGTTTTCCTCCTGCAACCACCCTTCAACCCTAATTTGCTCAACAGAGTTGTAAACTTTTTACTCGGAAAAGCTAATTGATATGTAAATAATTAGATTATATTAGTTTCTTTCATCATCAACATGCCTTTATCCCTTAAGGAGGGTCGGCACAGTATGTGCTGCTCTTCCATACATCTCTATCAGCCGTCATATCTGAATCCACTCCTTTCTTAAACATATCCTCTTTCACACAATCCATCCATACTTCTTCGGTCTTCCTCTTCCTTTGTAGCCACCCACATCCATTCTTAACACTTTCTTGATTATGTCCTCATCGGTTCGTCCCATAACATGTCAATACCACGCTAACCTTTTGCTTCTCAATTTCTCCACCACTGGCGCTACTTTCAAACTTCCTCTAATGTACACATTCTTAACTTTATCCATTCTTGTCACACCACACATTCATCTTAACATACGAATCTCAGCCACATGCAATCTCCTTTCATCCATACAATACGACAGTTCTTATGATGGACTTGTAGATCTGTTCCTTAAGCTTAAGAGGCATTCTTGGACCACAAGTCACAGCAGTAACCTGTCGCCTTTTAATCCAACCTGCATTTCTTTAAATGTACTAAATACAGCAAATTATATTTACAGCTTACTGAACTACAAAATATACACTTTTCCACAAATACAATGAATGTACATGTATATACTGAAATAGACGCAGACAAAACACTTTTATAGTATTGAAATACTAAAAGAATTGTGTTGGATTGATGGCAACACAAAGTGGCCGCGAGAGGGCGCGAGGGCGCGAGGGCGCGAGGGGGAGGGCAGACTTAGTGAGAGCTATTCCGTAGCTCTGATTGCCGAACGTTAAATTTTGTTTGATTAAATTCTCAACACAGATAAATTCGATCAGAATTCCTAAAGAGAAAAAGAGCCCCCATTCCCGATGCCATCTAAACAAGAATTTATACCGCCTCAAATGAGACTCGTTTAGTGCCCCCTCCCCCGCCCCCGCCCTTGCCCCCGCCGCGCAACGTCCCGCCAAGCTCCATTCCAAGCGATTTTATTGCAAGATATTCGGGATATGTTCGCACTGAACGCCCTTGTCGTGGGAATTTTAATACTATTTCAATGGGTTTAGGTTCAGATTCGTTTGTCTTGATATATCGGATTTGGCAGTATCGCGCCCATCTCCGGCTAATCCGCACAATCAACAGAATTCCGTCCCCCTCCCCCCTGACCTCGCGACCTCCCCCGCGCCCGCACGCACAGAAGCACAGGGCTGCTGTAAACGTTCTGTATTGGAAAACTTTTACTAATATCGGTTTGGTTTTTTACCTTCGCGGACATTTCCTGTTTTTCACAAAACATCAACCATTATTTCCAAGTAAAAAAAAATTGACAATCGGACAACGTTAAAGGAGAACAAAAATAGGTCGCTTTCATACATTCATTTCATTCATTCATTCATTCATTCATTCATTCATTCATTTATTCAACGCACTTGTAATTTTTTTTTGTTTACATATACATAGCTAATAACACATTTATATACATACCCTTCTGTCAGTCGGGCAATAAACCTTTATTGACATATTTCTGCTACTGTTCGTAATATTTAAGTGAGTAACAGACAAATTTACAAGAGACAAATTGAAGAAGCAATACATCTCAATACGCCAGAGTGTCTTCTCAAATTAAACTGTCCCCCTGCGTCTACATACCTACTAGTTCGTTTCTTAATCAAACACTAAATAAGTTGGCTGCATTTGTTTGTTTTCAAATAACTCACCTACTCGACTGAGTAGTGTATATGTGACTACATATCTAGTTCGTAAATATTAAACAACTGTTTTCGCGACAACGCAACACTAGCTGTTTACGCGACTTTTGCATAGAATTAACATTGTAGGAATTTTAAAAATCGGCGCTGTTGTTTTTGAGTTATTTCAGTATATACAAAATTTTCTTTATAAACAAATCTTTTACCTTTCCTCTTTATAACACTAGTATATATAATTGCAATGCACGAGTTGTCTTTGCTAACTTAACGAGCATTTTTTTTTATATTTCTTGCGGTGCGGCGACAACCCTGAACTGGTACTGGAGGCTGTTGATACAGTGTGGGCATAAATCCTGTGGATCGAGTCTGGCTTTGTTAGCTTTATTATACTTAGTTAATAATAATGTGTACAACGGATGTAATTCCGCTGCTTACATTGGCTTTATTATCGGAATTAGTTGATTGTTAGTTATCTAGGATCTCAGGATATGGAGCTTAGATGTGCCTTCAGATATATCAACATAAATGACGAATAAAGTCACATTTTAAAAGAAGTAAATGTTTTAATTTATACAACTTTGTTACGGCGAAGGAAAACATCGTAATGCCTGCACATATCTGCGAAGAAATTCAAAGATATGTCAGTCAACGAGCAGTGCAGTTTGACTAAGGTCTACTACCTAACTAAGGGTAGGCCCCGAGCCCCCCAGTTTTAATTGCAAGGGTCGACGGGTCGAAGAGTAGTGGATAGTGTAAACTGGATAAAGGTGTCTTTTGGCATCATTATTTCTGATGTGTCACTATATTATGTAGTACGAACTTGAAGACGTTAGCTTTATTGACGCCTGGTATTGGCAGGGGCGGGAGCAGGGGGGTGTGAGGCTCGCGGGGTGTCTCAAATATTCCATGTGTTTACACAAGACCGCCGACGTTCATTGTTCAATTTACTTAATAATAGATTGTGTGGAAAGTTTTACAAGTTAGTTCAGTGGTGTTTGTTAGTTTTGTTACATTAACGTACATAAATACGTTTTAACTAAGTAACTAAGAATTAATTAATGAAGAATATGTTTTTATAGTTAAATTAAAAATATCTATTTATACGAGATAAATATCTCTAAAATTACCAAATCGTGCAGCACTTGTTCGCATTTCCATCTCAAAGCGTTCAATAAGCTTATTCAAGGGGAATCTCAGTGGACAGAATATCGTGAGCGGTAGTTTGAGCCCCAGTTGTCCAGTGAGGCGTGGCTGCGGCGCCGGCGGAGCCTCAGCAACGTGCTCGCTCGTTTAATTAGTTACCAACATATAACATCGGCTACATTTCGCAAAATACGTTACGTTCCCGAGCTATTCTAAAACTAAGTTTAATTTTTTTTTCAGTTTCAATGATAAATAAGTGTTATTATAAGACAAAATATAACTATAATGACCAAACAATTGCATTTCAGAATAATAAAACGTAATAACAAACTCCATTGTACAGAATTCCCAAAAAATCTGCCCAATAAAAATTATGTTGCGCTAGGGTAAATGAGCAAATTTTATTCGTCGCTTGTCAGAAACGCATCATAACAACGCGGCAAAACCATAGTGTCCATTTTAACGGTACAGCGCCATCTAGTGATAACTTATACAATTACATATTAATGGCACTTTGCCTTTTCGACATATAAACACCATTATGATTTCAATAATTTTGATAAAATACAAGTCACGTAATATTATTTTTCTTTTAAACAAAAAGTACAACAAAAAAGAACAAAGGACAAATTTGAATAAGCTATTTACCGAAACAATTGTTTCGGAAATTCCTTGCTTTAAAGAAAAATAGTACTCATAAGTTATACCAATTTATATAACGACATACAAGCGAATTAACACCACAAAGACCATTTTCTAATTCATAGGCTGAATTACAAAATATATGATTAGTTCATTAAAATACAGCGTCCGGGCGACGGCGGATCGTGTCTTATAAGATTTGCAGCGCGTTGGGAGCGGCGGGCTACGTGCTCTGCGTCACAACTGGCCAGCACTGGCTCACTGGCGACATGTCACACATCACAAAGGTCATAAGATTACATGACTCTTGACTTCTTTATATCATATCTTATAGCATTATTACAATTTCAAAAGCCCTTTTATGACATATAAGAAACAAAATTAAATTAGGTATAGATGTAAAGGATGGTTTGGAAGAACATATAGGCTACTCATTTTTTTTTAATTCCTAGCGAACTGAGTTGCGGGCGAATGCCAGTCTATACTAACAGTATTAAGAAGATGTTATTATTGTATATATTGAAGTAACTCAAAAACTACTTGGCCGATTTAAAAATTCTTGCACTGTTAAAAACTACGTTATCAGTGAGTAAAATAAGCTATGCTTTTACATTTTTTTTTAATTTCACACGGATGTAGTCGCGATCAACAGCTAGTCAAAATGAAATCGTAATACAAAAAATCCTAACAAACATTTGTAATAATTTAACTGTGGTATAATCCTAACATTTAATGTTGTCTATTCTGCGGTATTCTTTGTATTTCTGTAATCGAGTTAACTAATAAACAAACACACACACACACACACACACACACACACACACACACACATACATGCAGCTACACAGAGCGGGCAACCGTTCCGCTCGTTGCAGAATAATAGCAGCAGTAAAACTGCTCTCGTGTGATGCATTTCATTCGCTGCAGTTCCGCAGAGCGCTGCAATTACTGCAGACGAGGATTTATTTTTGCATTTGCTCAATTAACTTGAGGTGACAATTACGTAATTGGACTGTGGACACTGTAACGAGATTTTAAAATATTTTATTATTCGTTATTATTTTATGTATGAGGGTTCACTTATAAAAATAGATACCAATTTCTTGTACCAAGTTTGTAGTAAACACCGTTCTACATGCGTACCATGTCTACGTTTGTGTTCGGTACAGATCGTACTGGTTCGCCACATTCGGAAGCGAACATAATTTGAATTTCGCGGCCCAGGTTACTCGGGCTTATCTTTATGTCTCCCGCACGGGAGGTAGATGGAAAATCCCGCTCCAGTACGGACGGGCGCGAGTCCTGCGGAGGGGTGTGCAGAAAAAGGTCGTAAACAAGCAGCCAAGCGAGTCGGTCGGGTAGACGTGTGCGAATAGGTCATTGAAAGTGGTTGCTTGTACGACAACACGACGGCATAACTGGCGTGTCAATTTCGATTAGTGAACCGGGTCGTTCTAAATTCGGTTTCGCGTTTGAAATCGTTACGGTGCATACGGGTGCAACTTCAGGCAGTATCGCTGACGCCTATTGACTTGACAGAACCAGACTTGACTCGACACTGACAAAGACCAGGCACCTGCAGGAGGGGGAGACGATTATCGAGCTGGTAAGTACCACTCCCCATACAATATTATGCCCTCCGGTTCATTCGTAGTCTAAGGATAGGTTGTGCCGCGGGACCCAAACCCGTTAGTACGGCACAATATGTTTAATACGTCTACGGGTATATTCTACGACGTAACGTCGTAGCAAACACGCGTAGCGCGCTGATATTTTGATATCAGAGAAAAAGTTACGTGAAATTCTTAAATATTAGATAAGTAATTGAAAACTATGTTACATGTGAATAAGTAGCTTTTTAATTTTGAAATAGATTTTTTTAAATCGGCCCAGTAGTTTTTGAGTTATTTCAATACATACAAAAATGCAAATCTTTACTTGTTATAATAATGCTTAAATGCAAATTTTCGTTGAAATCTCTGTTCATTACAGTTTGAAATAAATTGTCGCTTTCTCAGACTGTAATTATCAGCCAAAGAAACAAGAAGACAGGGAAAATTCTCAGACAACTGCAGCTGAGGGTCTTTTGTCTTTGAAGACACAATGCAGTGTACATAAAATGTTTAATTAAAAAAAATTAACAGCCATTAAACTTTTGAGATAACCTACAGTTGACGAGGCATATTATTTTAAAGCAAATAAATATATTTTAAATCTGTATAGTTCAAACACAAACGAGTTCATTTTAGATCATCTATGAATGGTTTAGTTTGGAGAAATCAGTCTGATATTGAATGCTCTACAAATTGTGTTGGCGTATTAAACTTCAAATCTTATTAGAGAGATATTCATACAGCCCTCTTCCCGCTGCCCCCCGCGGTGCCCTCTCCCCTCCACGTCCCCGGGGGCCACAGCTACGTGATTAGTTTATTCTATGCAATCTATTATATTTCTTTCTAGAATACACCGATTCTACAATAATTTACTGATTATGTTTTAAAGTGATTTAACCTGAGATACGCTGACTCTATTCAAATTATAACTTATCAAATTAGTTTGGTTTGCTTCAGAGCACTTTATACTCTATTCCACTCAGACGTCATGACGTCACTGAGTTTGTCAGCAAATTATAACTTTTGTGACGTCATATTAAAATCAGATAATAGACAGATTTCATTTCAGATCGAATTGATCTGTAAATCATCTTAATTTTAGAGTTGACAAAATATTTAACTATAATTTTTGTATTAATTGTGTAGTTAACGTGATCATTATTCAATACATGAACGCAATTATAATAAATTAATGGTTAACCAAATGAAATTTATGCTGCGATTCCAATAATCGATGCACGAGTCATTGCAAAGTTACGTGCGAATTGCTCCGTTGGGATTTAGGTCAAATGACAAACGTTACTGCAACATTGACATGTATATTATACGTATATGTGATTTGTACACACATACATATAGATATAACAGTTTGTTCCGCTCTAGCGATTTTGACAGACGAGCTGTTAATGCCTCGCAGCTGCCCCAATCACTCACACAACATACATTCAGTAATACTAACAATAGTTAGAGATGCATGCTAAATATATTATAAGCCCTAAAATTAGCACCTTGTGTTTAGTAAATGAAGACAGTAATAACGTCGTTCTCATTATGGATCTCGACTTTTCTGAACATTAAAGTAAAATGATATAAAAAGAATATAAGGGGAGGCTGAAAACCAGCGCAACCTTTACTGACAAGCTAGAGACCGCATCAGCTGAGCCTTCTCCTTTTGGTCAAGATTTTTTTATTTTTATTTCATTAATGTGTTTTTGTAATGTAATTTTTGGTCAATAAATGTTTTTTTTTATAAAGTTGTTAATATGAATGAGCATAAAAGCAAATCAAATCAACATCTGCTATTGTTGTACTCTATGTAAAGTGCCAGTTTGCGGTGAATCCCGCTGCTCCCCGCGCGGGGCTTACGAGCTCAAAGCTCAAAGCCGCGGAGAGCTTTATTTGATTGCGTGCAATCGGAAAATCTAAGTTGGACAGTTTGTGAAACAATATTATGGTGAATTATATTGAATGGAAAATATTAGTAAAGTGTAGGGAAATAAAATAAAATTGGGTATGAAGTGTTTTAGATATTTAGGAAATAGGCTAATTTAAAAATAACACATCTTTTTTTATATCCTATCAAATTCTAGCAATAAAACGATACGGAAAATAATAGGAAATGAAGCCTATTAAAACAGTCTGTTTTGTTATAAAGCTTACCGAAAGCTCTTCAGAATAACAAAGCGGCAGTGAGCGGCCGCTGCGAGGCACTCCCTTTCACATTGTCACAGTGGAAGCCTGCTCCGGGCTGGGGGGTGTTAAGGGGGGAGTCAACAGATTTAGTAACATGGCATTGGACTAAAAACTATTATAGCTGGACACTAGTAATGAAGCCAACCGCAATATGCAAATCAGTTTTAGTTATTTCATTTTGTAATTTGCATAATAATTGTAAAAGTAGTGGACTTAATTAGATAATATTTTTTATGGTTTTCTCATCGAACGTGGTAAAGACGCAATCAGTTTCGCTTCGTAATCAAAAAGTTATTCGGCTTTTTGAAAATGAGTTTTCGAGAAAGTCTGGAAAGAATAAGGTAATCGGTATAAAAGAATAATAAAGATAACAAAGGAGTGGCTAATAGCGCCGTCAGTTCGAGGCCGCTACCTGCACGAAATGTTAATGAAGCGAATTTGCCTCAATCTGCATAATGCGACGACCCGCCACCGTACGCTACGCCCCCGTCGACTAAGCCCCCCTCGTCTTTGTCGCCGTTGGGACGTCGCGCGTCACAAAACATGAATGAAAAATCATTAAGGTCCCTAATAAAAAAGAGTGATTTAAAAATCATCTTTATTTTAGTTTTTGTAAAATGTTTTTATGTCATAATTTAATACGGGACGTAAACAAGCGATTTATTTGATGCATTTGTAGCGATTGTCCGGAGAACAAAGGGGGAATCGTTTTCAAATCAAATAAAAGATAATCGTCGTAGCGCTGCGCTCCGCAAACGTTCACGATCGGATGAAGTTCCGAGAACACAAATATCGCTGATAAGAGACAAGTTTGTTGGGTTTTCCCAACGGAATGCGATAGTTTAGGCTGAAGGGATTTTGGGTTTCATACTTCTATGAAATAATGTACCTTGGATATATGAAGATCTACTTTTTATGTTTATTTTCTTTTATTTATTCGTTCTTTCTGTGAACAACCATGTTTAAATGTACTTTCTACGTTGGTTTTGGAGGTTTTAGATCTAACTGTTAAAGACAAATGTGCATTTATTACACCGCATCTGACAGCACTACATGTAAAGCGACATGACACTCGGCTTGCAGATAGCTTACAGTGTCACTCTATTATGTTATGATTAATTCTGCCTATACTAATACAGATAATCTTCATTAATAATAATTTGAAGCATTACGAACATCGTATGAGATGTAATTGCCACCGAGGATTTGCCTTAATTAGAAGTTGACTAATCCTATGCCAATAACATTAGCATATTCAATAGGAGGGTAGTGTCGGGGTAGTAGGGGCAGACCGCACGCCGACCTTGCTGCTTCAATTACGTCTCGATTCGGGTCATCAGCTATTTGATTAACAATTTAAATGCCAAGAACCTCACTATAAAACACCCATCATTTGAATTATTTAAACAATTTTTACAAATAGAATCATAGCACTTTAACAAACAAATGGACATCCATATCATTTACTAAGCAACTGGTTTTAAATGTCAATCAAAATGTTACATTTTATATTACTTACTTACTTAAAATTTTACTATTTGAAATTTTTATGTTGATGATTGCATGAAATCATCTTGCATCAATTTTATACAAAAGATAAAATTAGTCTTCTCATTAATTTCTCTGACGATATGATACACGTTTGATGAAAAACATAGAACGGTAATGAAAAGCAACGAGGTCTAAATAAGGTAAACATCAAAGCGGGCAGACTTCCTGTAACTTGCGGCTGACGGCGGCTAATGAATAATGCAAAGCTGATTTTATTGGCTCCATCAATATGATAATATTGAAGTATTTTGAACGACGGTCGACTCTCTCAACTCTGTATAATGTAGCTCGATACCTTATCTAACGCACGTTCCAGTATTACAAGCCGTGCGGATTCAGACAAACACAAAGGAAAAGAGCCTGTAAAATTGCTGCGACGATAAGACTGTAATGTGTTCTCGACTTTGTTTTTATGAATATACATTTTTATCCCGTCTGTTTTCTTTTCCTCGGAGAGCTTTCTGTGCTGTAATTTGAAATGAATGTGATGTTTAACGAAGCGGTTTGCATTGTAAATGTCGCAGCGGCTGAGGGCTGAGGGCCGACGAGCGACCGAATTATTTATAAAGTGTTCCGCCGTAATGAGGCAGCCGCTTCAGACCGGTCTGTCCCACAGCGACGGTGGATTGTCACACGATTGTGTTAATGCGATTTTTTTCACTTTTTCGGGGGTAAAATTGAATATGTTTCTCATTTCGCTTTTGATCTTCACAATATCCTCAATTTCAAATTGTTTCAATCTCACGTTTAAAAAAGTCTTTGAAGTATTTGTAGGTATTTTGCATGTTGTGTAAAATATTTTTTTTTTCGCAGGCTTCCTTCCCTCCTTTTTCGCGGAGCGCAGTAGCTCGCAGCGCTCGCCCCCTCTAGAAGAAGCCGTGGAACTTCTCCGCGACGCCCCTCTGTACCCTCCATTACGTGAAGATGTTTCAACCAACGACAACCCTGAACTCACGGAACAATCCAATAACATAGTATACGACACTGAGACCAGCATCGAAGAGAGTAATATACAAGTAACTCCAGACGAATCCGAGCCCAAATTTCGTGGAGATGCATCGGAGGATGTAGACAATTCTAATCTTAAATACAGTGTTGATAACGACGAATATTCTGCTACAGCAGATATCGAAGATATCCCTTTCCTTAGACCTGTATATCCTGAAGAGAATCTGTTCAAATCTTCCTTCTCAGACAAAGAAGATACAAACGATGTTTTTGAAGCATCCAGAGATGATGACGATGATTCTCAAGATATAAGTTTTTTCACTTCAACGAAATATGATAAGTCCAACGAAAACGAATTTAGAACTATAAGAGAAACAAAGGAGTACAGAGAAGAGAACCTGAATGAGGCTGATAAAGTAAATATTATTGTACCTGATGATGATGATTTATTGGCTAAGAAAGTTATTGAGGAGAATAAGAATTCTGAAATCGACTTAATTACTTTAGGGAAAAATAAACAGGATGATCCGGGCATATTGATAGCTCCCGACTTTAGCACGAATGCTAAGGATTCTGTTTTAATAATTTCTGATGAATCGACTGTGGAAGATGAGGAGGTCAGTCAAAGCGGTACTCATGATTTCGATACGACAGTCGAAACTATAACAGATACCAATGATAATTCTAATACTTACGATTCAAAAAGAAACCAAGAAAGAATTAAACGGAGCCAAGATTGGGATAAATCGACAAAGGTAGGGAAATCCGAAAATATATCTAACGGTGGGTACTGACCGACCTTACAAGATGTAACGTAACATGTTACAATGTGAGTAACGGTGGATGCGAACGTCACACCTCCAAAATTACACCAACTTGTCACTTCGGCCAATGCCCACTCTAAAAAATTCAACGTATTGTTTAATAATCTTATGGTTGTGACGTCACGGTAGACATCCCGTCGCGTGAAGACTGGCGACACCATCCTGAACATCCGCGGTGCCGTACGAGACGCCATCGGAGACGCAGGCGCGGCGCCGGGCCCGCGCGCCTCCACCCGCCTGGACGCCTTCGTCATCAGACCCGCGCCAGCACCACGCCAGCCGCTGCGGGACGAGCCACGACCCGACGCCGAAGAGCCGGCACCCAAACCTGTCACCTCGCAGGTCAGATCACTACCCTTAATATAAGATTTAAGTCTCACCGTCGCTAGTTCAGTGTTTTGACGTAATTTGCTGTTATCTAGAAGCAGGATCGCGAGCTGCTGGTGGCGGCACACTCATATGTGCGCATTCCATGCGACCTCATCAACGTCACCAATCTGCGCTGGTACAAGGACAATGAGGTGGGATGGAAATATTTACTTTCCAATTCATACTTCATGCGAAGTTTGTTAGCTCCTGTAATGCTATAAGTGTTAAATTCACTAGGCGGCGCTGTTGTCCACTGCTCTGCCGGGGGCAGACGGAGCGGGTGCAGCGGGCGCGGGTGGCGACGGCGCGTTGCATATCCCCCGCGCGGCGCAGGCCCACACCGCGCGCTGGCGCTGCGCCGGACAAGACACTAAAGGACGCGCGCGCGCAGGGAAACCTACCAGATTACTTGTATACGGTAACTACTCTCAATAGTACATGTTATAGAACTCTATAGTAGTAAAACTCTTTAGATTATTTAAATTGTATGTGAATGTTTGGTGCAGAGGCGGTGCGGTCGGTGTACCTGGCGGTGGATGGGCGGCGGCTGGACGCGGGCAACACGTGGGTGCCGGTGCGCGACACCGCCGTGCTCGAGGTGCAATGCTTTGCCGAGGGTGAGTACATCACTTCCACTGGACACTTCTGTCGCACAAGCAATAGCTTATCACTAAACATAACCTTCTAGACATTTTACTGTTTTACACAAATACAGGACTAGAGGAACACGAGCTTTTAGTATCTGCAGAAATTACTTATAGTACCTTTTGATAACATAGTAGAGGTCAAACAATTGAAGTTATTTCGTGTTACTTTGAACAATTTAGTTTTTGTTGGTAAACTAGGTCAACAATTCCACGTTTGTTCTATGCAATTAGTGACAAGATGTTCTATTTTTGGATTTATAAAGTATAGTGTCACTAATTCTCGCCTCGTAGGCAGAAGAAAAACTAAAATAGCCCTTTTGTTACGTTTTGTGTCATATTCTACACTTATGTATTTTAATCACAAAAATGACTGCGAAAACAGTTCGAATATTCTTTAAGTGACTTTAGAAACAGCATAATTGAGTGTTGCCTAATTTTGTTTAATTGTTATTGCGTGCGGCAGGGGGCGTGCCCGCGCCCGAGCTGACGTGGCGACTCCTGGCGCAAGAACCGGCGCTCGACCACCGACCCTACCTACGCGTCTACCACACCAACCACTCCGTAGGTTAGTACACATATACCTGTGTAATGTAACGTTATATGTCTTACGTAGGATGTTGACGAGGTATTTCTATCCGCTAGAGGGCGTGCGCTGGTCGCGCGCGGTGGTGACGGCGGCTCGCGAGCTGCACAACGCCACGCTGCGGTGCGCGGCCGTGCAGCGGCGCCCCCCGCCCGCCGCGCCGCGACCCCCCGACGCGCCCCCCGAGCCCCCCGCGCAGGACGACCTCAGCGCACAGCTGCAGATACATGTCACATGTACGTTTAATTACCATGATTACATTTAACGCTATAGTTTTCTTTTGAGGACAGTGATATTGACAAAGAACGATTATAATATTGTCTAATAGTGGTAGAGCCTGCTTTAACATCTTCGCACTGCGGGGTCGACTCGCCCTGTGCAATACCACCACCACACAGAAGACAGGCGTGAAGTGGGAGCAATACCGCGTATTTGTCTGATGAGTGTGGTGCCGGAAACTTCGTTTTAGTCTCTTTTTCTTTCCACCCTTTTCTTACGAGGAGAGAATGGGAATAAAAAGTGGATTTGACGGTGGAGGAGACGCATAGGAAGTGGAAATATTTTCTTTATGTGCGTCTCCTCCTCAGTCAATTAAGGGTTTGCAACGCATCCGCTATAGCGATTGTCTCTGTGCAGCGGTCGGTTCGCCATTTCGGATTCAGGTGGCCGCTTGCTCGTTTGCTACCTTATATAATATATTAAAAAAATAGAGATTCGATACGACCTGGTGTTGCGCAGATCCACCGTCTTTCGTTATATCTCGGTGGCCGGGATTCGGCGCGCGGCTGGTGGCGGGC
>NW_013524879.1:31667-83584 GCF_000836215.1 Papilio polytes
TGGCGCTGCTGCCGCTCCTGCCTCTCCTGCCGCCCGCGGGCGCCCCCTCACTCCCTCCCCTCACACACATTTAAGTATCAAAACCATTGGTCGTTTCACAGAATCATTTTATCGATGTATACGTTTTTACCTTCTATGTTTCATTTAAAAGACACCAAGGAATTCCACATCCTGAATTTAGTCTATATATTTTCTTAAACTTTGTCCAATTTATTTTTTTAATAATTTTGATAGTACATATTTGGTTACTTATCTAAATAAGGTTATTGTGTAAGTGCAAGTGGAGGCGAGTAAAGGCGAGTAAAGGCGAGTGGAAGCGCGTAGTGTATCGTAGTTAATGTGCGATGTCTATATCTATCTCTAGTCCCCGTAGTGCTGCTGTATCGTATCTGTTATTGTAAGTAGTGAACTATCTCTCTTATACTTGTAGCGTATCAACTTCGTCCATTTCATTATTTCTATACTCCTTTACTTTAAATGCACGATTAAGAGGTTTTAATGTCTGGGTAACGTTTTATAATATCATTAACCTGACCCTTTTCCTTCCTGGTGTCAGCACAGTATATACATCTATATCAGCCGCTTTATCTAAAATAACTCCCTTTTAACCATATCCTCTTTCACACAATCCATCATTACTTTCTTTGGTTATCTTCTACTTGTGTAGCCATCCATAGATAATCTCATTGCCTTCTTGTTTGTGATCCGTGACAATTTTGAATACCGACATTGTAACCTCTTTTTCGATTCCCTGTTTCTTTTGATTTGTTAATGAGTTATACTCAATTTAATGTCGTTGGTTGACTTCTTAGTGTATATTTGAAACAGGTAATAAATGTGCCAAATATTGTTATTGTATGAATAGATTTTTTTTCTTATATTAAAGAATAAAATATCGATGTATTGTTTTTGAATATTTTGGTATATTGTGAAAGTAAAGTAAACACCAATTCGAAATTGTAATTTAGAATGTATCTTGATATCGTGAGCTGAAGGTTCCCTGGAAGGGAATATCGATGTATTTGTAGATGTGGTTACTAATTATATAAAACGTGATTCACTAATACGATGTGTATCATAGCTTAAAACGAAAAATGTAAATTTCGATGTCAATTTTAGATGCTCGTTTAGTTCGGGCGAGTTTTGTATGGAAAAGATTTGCTACAGCAGTTTTTGCAAACATTAGTATTCTAAGAAATATTTTATCTGATGTTATGTAACCATCTTTCTGTCGTAGTTTTCTTTTTCCATTTCTTCTTCTTCTTCTCTCTGTCATCTATCACCTCTGTAGTCTTTGACAGATTTTAATGCATCGTTATTGTTGTTATAAATGATGTCACCAGGAGACTATGAACTTCATAACTTTATCTGGCTATCCTATGAAGCAATGTCTGTCACGTGCCAAGCTGTCAGTTTAAAAACTAAGGAAGTTCACAATCTACCGGTGGCATGGATATAAAGAGACGCGGTCGCGGGCGCGGGTCAGTTTGTTGTTAAAAAGAGAATTTACAAAATATATAAACGGCCGTTGGTATTAAGTTAGATCGTAGTGTATTTTTGTATTGTCTACAAGCTCGCGGTCGATTTGACAAAAAAGTATCAATTTAAAAGAGTATATCGTATTTGAAAGCAGAAAGTTTTGTTTGTACCTGGACTCGTGGAGAACGTAATGATCCGTCCACTGCGGAATTCGAGGTAGTTAGTTAAGGCGCTGCGTAGGTCCCTGCCACTGCCACTGTCCTGCTTCCGAAGGACCATGTAGTTGCCCAGGATACACGCCTTTAGAACAAACTTTACTTACCTGTAGACCCCCAATTGTTCCCTCGTAGGACTCCTAAAGCTGTCCCCTCCCTCTCCCCGCCCCCCGCACAGCTCCGCGGCCCCCGCACCTCGTCTCTGTTGCATTCGTCTCGCGGATATCGTTCAGTACAAATAATACTCTACAATCCTGTCGTCCATTAAAACAAGTTATTTTACAAATACATTCCAAATACAGTCCGAGAACTGAATTTTTTAATTATTTATGAATAATTAAATTCTTCTAAAGGATATAGACGTCTCCTGATCCTCGAGATCCTGCATATTATTTACTTTTTTAATGAATTTCATGTCTAATTTGCTGTCGATGTCCGCAAGCCGTGTGTCACATAGCGTCCACACGCACTCGGTGCCAAAACATTATTTATTAGATCATAATTATATATATTTACATTTTATTGATATACATAGTATTTGTTTACTTTGATATTGTATGTACTGGACTGAGGATTCATTGCAATGTGTTTATGAATACTCTTATACCGAATATACGAACTACGTAATATGTTGTTTTATTTGTCTCTTCCTTGCCTATTTCTTTCCTAGTTTTTCTACTGATAAATAAGTTTTATCAAGTTTTGATAGTAGTAGATCCTTCCTTTTGTCTGTAAAATTAAAATTTAACCAACTAATATTAACTACACTCAAATATTTCAATCAATTATTTATTTAAAGTGTAGATATCAATAAGCAAAATCAATGAAAAAAAAAAAAGAAACCTTCCAAAATAAATCCGGGCACATGATATGCTATTTGTACATATAATTTTTCATTTCAGTTGAATTCGACTATACAGTAATATTATTTCAGTCTCTTAATATAATTATGTGCTACAGGCAAAAGCCTCGTACTCTGTTAATGTGAAATTAAAAAAGTGAGTAACGTTTGTGTTCATCCAGACTATCCTCAACATCCGTTTAGCTTACACTCTGATAGATACGTGAAGGAGTGACTATAACAGCGCTTGCTTAATGCAGACTGGTTTATTGACGTCACGTAGACGTATCGGTCGGACGCAGCCGACCGTTCCTTTTCATGTATAGTACAAGCGCATACACAACACACTCTAACAAACATCCATCCATAAACTATCCTAAACTGTCGCATTTACGAGTATATTAGTATGAAGCATGATTTCATGTTAAAAATGTATAGATGAATTGTCACAGAAGCAAGCTAAGCTTTGTTATGGAAACGATCTTCGATTATGCTCTACTACACTTAGCTCTTAAAATTCCTGCCTACATTTCGTAATGTTTCAAATTAGAAGACACGTGTACATTCGTGTGATGACGCAAAGGTTTGATTGAAGAGAGGCGTCGTAATGGAAAAGCTTTCAGTCGATGTGAAGCAATTAGTGGGACAAAGCGAACGCTGATTGGCTCTCACTCGGTAATTGGAACCAATTCTGTTCGCTGGAAAAAATATGAAAAGCATTGGGAGAGAATTTTTTAATTGTCGAAGTTATAGCTCAGTTATCGACTGTTTCTTATGGAGTAATAATGAAATGATCGAGTTATGTTTGCATTTTTTTGTCTGATTTTAGTAGTGAGTAATAAATTTGTTTTTTTCATATATAAGCGTTATTAGTTTACGTTAAAAAGCCTTTTTAGTATGAAATTTAATAACTCTCCGCTATGGAAATTGAAGTAGCCGACAACCGACAAGTAGCTGTCAGTTGAAGTAATTCATTGAATTAACTTGAAAGGTAATTTAATGCGAGAATTAAGAGAACGGTAATGACGTAAGTATTCATAGAATATTGCATTAATTATCTACTCAGGAAGCTGAGAAGTATAATTTAAAATAATTAGTGTATGAAGAATTTCAATAAATAATGCACTGCAAGTTTATTGTCACTAAGTTACCGTTAGTATGGATTCGTTATAAGAAAACGACATTAATAAATTGCTGAAGTATTGCAGTAAGAGTGTGTATTAACGCTGTTTATAATTTTACAGTGACAAAGTCAAACAAGGATGTGTATTGTTAGCTTTTAACTATTTTGATATGTTCTTAAAAGTTATTCGTTAATCTGTGTTATTTATCAATACTATTTATCTTTATTTAAAACAATATTGTTAAGAAAATATTAGGAAACGGAAGGAATAGTGGGGTGTAGTTTTATAAAATACATGGCAAGAAGTGGCTCGGGCGCTCAGTCGCAGTCTCTGCGCTCAGTCGCCAACAAGCTCAGTGTTATTCTAGTTGTTACTTCGGAACGTTCAATATCTTTGCGTTGGCGCCTTGGAGTTCGGTTTATATGTTTTAAAGTAATTTACAAGCATTGTTAAGATGGCCGTCCTTCTCTATTTTAAAGGAAGTCATTTGTGTCGTATCGAACACTATTCTAGGACCTCTGCTATCGGTTGGTTTTGTCATAAAATATAGACAATCCTACATGGACATCAAAGGACGTTATCTAGCATAACTTAACATCACTTAGGGACACCTGGTGAGATTAATTGTTGGTTTTTTGAGCTTAAAATTAGACTGCAATCTTCAGTGACACATAATGTGTCTTTGTTGTCTACAGTAATATTATATAAAGATTTGGATTTTTGTATGTATTGAAATAACACCAAAACAAATGGACCGATTTCACAAATTCTTACACCATTTTAAAGCTACGTTACCAGTGAGTTACGTAGGTGTTTTTCTTGTTTTTAACTTTTCTAGTTGTCAAATAAAAAGAAAGGGATGACAATATATAACTATACAATCCTGGCAGTAAAGTTCTACGCTTATCAATAATTCTCTTAGCTGCGTGAACATCGACGGCCCAAAGTTTATTACAAATGAGAATCAATTTCTCGCGCCATCAATCATGCGACTAAAACATTTCTCTGGCAGACATTTTCCATTCAGACGATATTTTTCGTTTCGCGACGACGTTGAAAAATATCTCTACGGGAATATTCAATTTCTATTTTCTAATAAGACGATAGATTTATATTTGAAAAGCTTATTATTAAATTACTAGCTGTTGCTCGCGACTTCGTCTATGTGAAATTAATAAGACATAAAAAGCCTATGTTATACAGAGATGTCTTAGCTTTATAATGGTGAAAGAATTTTTGAAATCGGTCCATAGTTTTTAAGTTATTTCAATACATGCAAAAATCAAAATATTTCTTTGTAATAGTATGGATTACAATTTAAGTACTCAATGTCAGATAAGTATGAGAACCAAATATTAAATTTCTAATCTATATAGTCGTAGAAACCTGCTTTCATTTGCTCTATTTTTCTATATAAATGTTGTCTTTGTGCAATCATACTTTGTACAACTCACGTATTGTGTAGATGGCGCTCCAATCGCCGCTAACGAAGCCTTTCTCATCAGTGCCATGCAAAAATATTACTTAATTCGAGCTTTATTCGACTATATTTGACACTAGTTGTTGCTCGCAACTTCGTCTACGTAAAAAATCTATACTATTATAATAAAGTGTAAACACACACTTCTTTGTTGACTAAGATGTCGGCAATCATATTTTTGAATAATTATTTTTTAATAAAAAGTACCACACTTACGTCACGCTTTAGGCTATATATTTTGACGACATTAAAATAATAGTAAATATTTTGGATAAAAACCCTAATGTGGGAAAGAGACCATAAGTTGCTGCCAACATCAAGAAAGCAAGTTTGCTATCGTTTGTCATGTCATGTCATTTTGACATTTGCTATTGATAATTTGACAAAGGTAAAGAATAAAATAATTTTTTCATAATTCCATGCGGATAAAGCCGCACGGGAACAGCTAGTAAATAAATAAAAAAGGTAGTCTATGTTACGCAGTGATAACGTAGCTTTTTAGTGGTGAAAGAATTTTTGAAATCGTTCGAGTAGTTTCGGAGTAATGTCAATAAATATAAGAAAACTAAAAATGCAAATATTTCCACTTTATAGTATTAGTACTCGTATAGGTGGTATATACGAGTAAGACTACAACGGACTTCATTGTTTGCATTCTGTTCGTCAAAGACTTCGGCAGCAAATGCAATTTAAATCCAAGATCGAATTCAATCCTTCTATGTAGTGTTAGATTCAGTTTGCTTTCGCTTACATTCAAGCTGCGAATTCGAAGAAGCCTTGTTTTTAATAAAAAGCAGGTAAATGTAAATAAGTAAATGATACTAAAATGCAACGAAGTATCTATTATATCCATATACTAGCTGTTGCTCGCGAGTTCGCTCGCATGAAATTAAAAACCTATGTTATTCACTGATAACGTAGCTTTGTAATGGTGAAATTTCTGAAATCGGCCCAGTATTTGAGATCTTTCAATAATTACGAAAATACAAAAATATAAATATTTCCTCTTTACAATCTTACTTCTTACTTCTTACTAATATTATAAATGTGAAAGTTTGAATGGATGGTTGGATGGTGGGATGGATGGATGGATGTTTGTTAGAGTTTGTAGCATAAACGGCTCAACGGATTTGGATGAAATTTGGCACAGATGTAGAGCATAGTCTGGGAGAACACGTAGGCTAATTATTTTTTTTTTATACCACGCGGACAGAGTCGCGAAAGAAAGCTAGTATAGATAAAAGTATTGTTACCTTATAGCGGGAACATGTACAAAAGCGCGTCCTGTAATTGCATATAAAATGATTTTCCAGCATTGTCCGCGCGGCCATTGTCCCCTTGTAATCAACCCGAACGGAACGGAACGGAACGTAGCTCGTGCAAATTCGCACGAAATTCAATAGCTTAATTAATTCACGTATCAAATACTACCAGTGGAACCGAGGCTTAATAAGTTACACATATACATTACTATTAATGCGTTGTCTCGTTGACAGTTTGCAGAATTTATTCGAAAATCGAGTAATTTACTAAGTGTCCAAAGTAATCTCTTTGTCAATCTCCTTGACTAAACTTTCCCTTGTTCAGACTTTTTTTATTGATCCAAATAAAAGAAGGTCGTGTCCACTGTACACGACTTTCTTAAATTACAAAGATTATTATGAGTAAAGTGTGTACCTTGGACTATCGCACAACTATTTTGTCGCTTTGATTCCTATAAGCTTATATGGACTGCACACTGCTTGATTATTAGTTGTACGACTAAACAGTTGAATAGGCTGCGAAACAATCGACAATCGCACATCATTAGTGATAGTTATTCAAAGGGTCGGTGGCTCAATGGTTTAAGCACTTGACTTGTAATCTACAGTTGTTGGCTTCGAATCGCGCCATGTACCAATGTGATTTTCGATTTTTCGAATTTTCATATGTACATAATTTACCCGACGTTCTTACGGTGAAGGAAAACATCGTGATGCCTGCACATATCGGCGAAGAAATTCAAAGATATGTGTGAGGTCAACCAACCATCCGTACTGGGCCAACATGGTTGGCTGTGGCCTAATCACCATATATAGGGTAGGCTCCGAGCCCCTCGGTGGGGACGTATAGTGAGCTGGTGATGATGCTTCAAAGTTGTGCACCCGCTCTTAAATTGTCATAATATAATAGTTGTCTCAAATATAATAGTATATCTCATCAAAGTTAGCAGACACGTGAGAGAGTTTAGATGCAATTGTGGAGTTAGTTCGAGTGCACCGCATCTCCTAGTTGTACAGAGCATGCTCGTGGTTCACAGTTTAAGCGCTGCGCTCTCCAATAACTACTACAAAGCACTTATCTATAGAACTTTGAATACATGCATGTTATCCTACCTCTATAGTAGATAGAAGTAGACCTTTGTTATTGAGGTTATTGTTTTGTTTTATGATACTAAAATGGAATTCACAAGAGCATTAAATCCCAGTCACTTAAAAAAATTAAAAATCTCGAAAACTAAGAATATTAGTTTAATGAAATAAATGATATTTGTGTAAAACGTAAATAACATGACATTTTTGTGCAATACAAGTTTCTTGAATTTCAATATGTTTGTGTTGTCTTCTTTTTTTAAGTGACCAAGATTTAATTCTCTTCAGTGTAGCAGTTATATAAATTTATTGGCACGTTTATTTCTATGAACAAACTAGCCATTGCTTACTGTTTAAACGAGGACTAACGCGGGAGAAATCTTAAATCGTAGAATATATTGGACGTTGTAAAATTTCCAATGTATCATGGATTCGTTGACATTGACAATAAGATAGCTTGGACGCGGATATTGCGATGTTGTTTGTGCAGTGCAAACAGCCGTGAGACTTACGCCGACTGTCGCTGGACTGGTTGTGATTTCCCCCATTTCGATGTTCTTTTGTTCGAGAACATTTCCAAAGTTCGCACTGAGTAGAATAGAATAAATAGTGAAATAGTTACCTTATTAATATCTAAATTGGTATTAATTTTCAAGTGGTCAAGTGCTGGTTTATTCATGATAAAAAAGAATAACATAGAAAATAAAGTGGACAACAAAGTGTTAAGATTATTATCATTAATTATTCGTATAACTTCCATTATATCCTTTCAGTAAGTGTTTGTATGCTTTGTAAACGAGGTCGAGGAACGCCATTCGCTTGTGGAAAGGTCTGCTGGCGACTGTCAACTGCCTGTCTATGTCCAGGTACGTGAAGACATCCGCAGTAATCGGCCGCCATTTCACTGGCAAAAGGTCGCTGACTTCGGGTGTGGGATCGCTGTCAAAGTTTACAAATAAATTATCATTTCCTTCTGTCTTAGTGAATGTGGCAGTAGTTATAGCTACGCTTTGTCTAATAGAAGTATTGTTTTAAAAGTATTGACATTTTTCTTGAAATGTAAAATAAACTTGAGAAAAAAAAACCCTTACCCGTATTTCACAAAGTTGGCCCACATTGTGGTAATCCTGTCAATGACAAGCTGATCTTGTTCCGAAGGTGACTCCTTGAAAATTGCGACATCAAAGAGGTACCCGATCTCATCCGCGTGCGACGCCCCGCCCTCTGTTATGTTGTTCCTGTACTTGACAAAGTTTCTGCCTCCGGAGTAAGAGAAGATGTAATGGTAGACCGTGCCCTCGCTCTGCAGGTACTTGTGTAGGCTGCGATGCATCGGGTGGTTATAGGTGATGTCCGCTTCGAAGTCCATCAGCTGCCATCGCACACTCTCCCCCGCTTTTTCATCCCCCACGTAAAACTGACGGACCAGTGTCTCCAGACTCGCATCTTTTCTCAAATCGAACGACGCTCCTAATTGGTTTTTGAACAAGTCCAAACTGAGCTCTTCGACACGTTTGTTTACATACGGAACCAGCAACTCCTGGTTATTGTAGCCATTGAGAATGAGGACCTCCTTTGCTTTCGGCACCACGCTGTTTAGGGGGTGCCTCGATATGAACCTCTCCACACCCTCGATATCTTCTTCTATGCAAGGTACGAAAAAGTTGCCCGACAGCAATGAAGCTACGATGACAAGCCTCGGTTCTACGGTCGCCAGGAAGTTCAAAGCGTCATTAACATCGGCGGTGTCTCGGCCAAGGAATTGCGCTATCCTGAGTGGGGCAGCAGTATTAGCTTTCTGTACAGCCCATGAACTCTGAGCGCTGCCGCTCTGTATTATCACTTTATCAAACAACTTCTCCTGCTCCGAGAGCAGGTGGTGATCGACTGCGGCGCCGCCTGCGCTCTCTCCGAACAACGTCACCTTGCTGGGGTCGCCGCCGAAAGCATCGATGTTCTCTTTAACCCAGCGCAGCGCGCTCAACTGGTCCTTGAGTCCTTGGTTACCGGGCACCTCGCGTGAGCCGAGACACATGAAACCGTAAGGCCCGAGGCGGTAGTTCAAAGTAATCACAATGATATCGTTCCTTACTAAGTACTTGGGTCCGTACAGGAAGCGGCCCGCGAAGCCAAAGTTGAACCCTCCGCCGTGTATCCAGATAAGGACAGGCAGCTTGTTCCTCGTAGTGGCTGAGTTAGGAACGTAGATGTTGAGATGAAGGCAGTCTAAGGAACCTGATATGGTATTGTTAAACTCCTCAATTTGTGGACACATCGCTGTGTCGTCGTTGGCTTCGAATACATCGTCAAAATCGGGATAAGGCAGCGACGGCTGAAATTTAAACATACATAGTTTTACAACGAGTTATAGATTACTAAAAATTTTATAAAAAAAAATCGGTTTTCAAACTTACCCCAAACGGGTTGGTATCGTTGACCTTCGCATATGGTATGCCAAGGAACATAGAATAGTCGCCATCGGTTGCCCGCAAGCCTTGAATCAGACCCTTCGTAGTCCTGACTAGGGGTTTTGTCCCTACCATTCCCACCCTCAAACCTGAGCACACGGACAACAAGCTAATAAAGACGACTGTCTTCATAATGTCAATTCGAATACAACTTTGGTTCTTTACAATGGGCCTTTTATACTATAAAAGCTTGATAAGATTTAGTTTTATCAAGTTTCAGCCACACAATAATATTTACGAGAACCTTCAAACTTTTCAAGATAAAATATTTACCTCAGCCTACATAAAAAAGTACAAAAAGGTAAACGAATCAAAAAGTGAACTGTTTTTAGTTTCTTTTGTGGTTAATTTAATCTCGCTTTTAGTCTAGGACCAAAAAGATGTACAAAATCATTCTCTTCCAGTTTTTTAACTCGCGAACTTTCCCTTATCTGTCTCTCCTGGTAACTATATATAAGTCATTTCAGTAGAGATTCCACTCAATCTGCGTCGATGTCATTTTCAACAGAAAGCATTGAATGATTAATGAAAAAGTAAATGTTTGAAATATCCTAACACCAGAACGTTTCAATGGCTTTGAATAAAATTAGATGAAATTTAAAGACCTATCATAACGCCTAGACTACTTATGTTTTTTCATTCCTCGCTTACGGAGTCACGGGCGACAGCTAGTTCAGAACCAAGTGATAGCTCGCGATATAATATCTGCGATATAAGGATAAAAATATATTTTGAAGATGCGTTTATCAATTAGCGCTATTCCACGAAAACTATGACTAATCTAGTAACTAGTTGGACACTAATTACATTTAGAAAGGTTTCATTTTGTCCGTGTACGTTTTATACTTTTAATGTATTTAAAATTTTAATCGCAGAGTATATACAAGGTTTGATAATATTAAATAACTACTACTGTTCTTCTTCTAACTATTCATTACTGCTTCCAGAGTGAAACTCTTGTTTTAAAGCATCCGAAATTTTGTCAATTTTTGTAAAAAGTTGCGGTTTCTACAATATTTATATTAGATATATCTTCTATTCATTTTTCTATATATTAAAATACATCCTGGTTTAGTTTTCTTATCTGTAATTAGATTAATATTAATTATATCACGTTATGATCGATCAGTGATTGAATCATGGATGGGACAGATAATTATCATTTGTAAAAAAATCTATTTACAAGATAAGTTGAAAATCAAGCATACAAAATTACATCAATGTAGTGAGCGATTTTCAGACAATAATCAAAGACAATGCGAGACGAATCCACACAAAAATATGTTAAAACTGTATGTATGATGAATGTACCTTGTGGTAATCAGTCGCATGCATTTGTCGCAGTGTAAAGTGTGTGGTTGTATTCCATCGCTTACTTATTTAACAATGAATGTATCGAAACAATTCTACATCAAACAGTGCTAATAATTGAATGATATTCGAAAATCAATTACATATGATTGATCTGACCGCGATTGATCAAAGGCTCTCGTGAGTCCACTGCCTACTGCCCACGGCCCACTTCCCACAGGCCACTGCCCACTATGCCACACCTCCATAGCGCCAATTAATCTAATTAAAACTGAATTAATTGCCAGCAATGATTGCAATACATTCCTAGTTTAGTAATTACCAGATAATATTGAATATTGGGTCTTTATAGGATTTCTAATATCTACTCTCTCTCTCTCTTCTATTCCTGTGTCCCCAAAGTGGGGCAGAGGGCGTCCACAGTACGCCGCCAGCTTACTTTAGTCTTGGGCTCTACGTTGTATCTCGGACCATGACAGCCCGATTACCTTCAAGTCAATAATTATAATTATTCAAATATCTACACAATTGTTTAATTACATCGATTTTCATGTCACTCAAAATACATCTCAAAAACTGCAATAAGAATGTACAAATTGAAGTCCAGAATAAAGACGAAGCGAGCTCCGAGTGGAATCGCGTCGCTTCGTTAGCTTTGCGAAATGTTATTCAAATAACAGAGGGCGCTTCGTTACCGACTACGAATGTAAAGGGGTGTTTTCACTGAGCAGACCGACGCGGACGTTCATGTAACTCAAACTAACTACCGTCTAGTGACTATATTATGCGTAACTGTATGTTACTGTGCATTTTCTAAACACTTGTAAAGTATGACACTATTTTCACTGTGCGTTATGCGTGTCGCATAGTTTTTCCCGCAGAATCTTGCTCCGTGGAAACACACTTTTAGTTCTATGTCTCCCCGATTTCATTTTGCTAACTCGAAATTATTCATTTTGAATCAAGATGTATATAACAGCAGTTCTTGACGAACAAGGAAGTATGGGAACTTACTTGAGTAGGAACGAATACTTTATACACTTTTTTATTAGTAACTTCAACTAAAGACAAATCTGGAGTTAAGATTGGAAGAATATCATTAGTAATTAAATAAAAAGACTTTAAAATAATGAGTTATGTAATTTGATTCTTTCCGTTTTCCGTGAATTTTTTCGTTTGCAAACCAAATGTTTGTTTTCTCTTCGTGGTCGGTTTGCGTCGGTTCTGATAGAAAACAGCGACCACTGCTCCGCAGTTTGTTTTTAAGTTTTCTTTTGACAAAAGCATGTTATAAACTTGTTAGAGAATGTTCTTTGTTGAAAATATGTTTCTATTATACTTGTACCACCATAATTGCGGATTGTTTAGTTCAAATTTTGCTGGGAAATGTTCAGTATATAAAAAAAAATTAGATTTCTCTGGCTAGCTTGCTCTTCGAGAATAGTTAAATTATAGAGCAACAAACTTATCTGGCGCGTTGATAGAGCGACAGTTATCGCATCAAATTCTCTCACAAACGTGTTAAACATACTTGATTATAGAAAATGACACATAATACAAGATATGACAAAACTGCCACGGTCCAATGACAATAAAGGAAATGGATCTGTTGGCCCTTTTTGTGTTTTAAAAGAGGCCGTAATCTATTGTATTTTAATATCACTTGTATCCACCGGGTCAATAAGTCTGTCGAACTATGTCAATGAAGACAACCAGCTCTTTTTCTTACTGTGTCATAAGTCAGTTTTAAAAGACATAATGCCCCCGCTGCGAGCGAGGTCTCGACGTCAAAAGGCTTGCAGCGAGCGGCGAGCGGCGCACAATAGCCCGCCATAAAAGTGTCCGCCGCAGGAAGAACTGCTGCGAATAAAATGTTAAGAGTCATAAAGTCGTGCTGAACTTAGCTGCTATTTTACGATATATGAAAAGTATTACAACAAGATATGCATATAATATAAACAATGAAATACTTCTCAGTTAAATCACAGATATCTTTCTATAATTTAACATATAATCTACCTAATCTTTTATTGTTTTGGGTTTCCCAACCGCCAGAAGCAGTAGTAAAATGTATTTTTTAGCATTTTATATTTCTTTTACTTGACAATCAACTGCAAATTTCATTGAAGATGCAATCATTCCCACTTACAGAAATCTTACTAAATAAATGCGAAAGTTTGGATGATAGGAGTTAGAGTTTGTAGCTTAAACGGCTGAATGGATTTCGGTGAAAATTTTGTATAGATGTAAAGAATAGTCTGGAAGAACACATCTACTCACTTTGTTTTTTTTTATTATACGCGGACAGTGTCAAGAGCAAAACTAGTAGTTAAATAAAGACTAAAGACCGCTACATTGTTAGCTAAGTTTTAACTGAGCATTAGTACTGTCCAGTTAAAACTGTCTGTTTGCAGTCGTTCTGTCAGTTGCTCAGTTAAGTAAAAAATTTAATTACCCCTAATTCCAGTAAGCAAGTATGGCAATTACCAATCTCCTAAGTTTTTGGTCACGACGTTAATAGCTTTTGAATTGCTTTCCACTAGATTTATTTTCCGACAAAAAAGTTTAAAACATCCCTAAAGGTCGCAACTTACTTTGTTATAAAAAATCTAAGTTATATTTGCTATTGTATAGACAAACTTTTGTATAAAAATATGTAGTTACATTTATATTAATCCGTTCAATTTCGCACTCTTTTTTACAACTTGTTTATTTGAAAGGAGCTCATAATTACATTACAGACGTGAAATAAATTGAAAAAAGTGACTTCTAAGAAAGTTGGAGAGAGCATCCCCTCGCCTATTGCTATAGAAATAGAGAAACGATTCGAGGGAATTTAACGAGGGTTCAGTTTCAAAGGAAGTAGTTAAGTGAGGCTTAGACTGGGCGGTGGGGGGTGCCGGGGGAGGAATGAAAGGCCGCGGAGCAATGAGTTAGCGGAACGGAAACGCAATTTGCTACTGCGTCTTGTTTAGACAATATACGTCTTTGAACATGCTTCATATGTTCAGTTTTTCAAATGGCCTCGTCGGGTTTAAACAGAAATTAATTTAAAATTATCTTTAGCAAGCCTTTAGCAAAATAATAGAGATGTTCGCCCGTTAGATATCTACACCCATATTATAAAAGACTAGCTGTTTCTTGCGGCTCCGCCCTCGTTGATTCAAAAAATAATGAAAAGCGCATCCTGTTCCTCAAAGATAAATTACCTGTATTGAAATATAACTCAAACTGCTGAACCAATTTTAATGATTCTTTCACCATTAGAAAGTTAATTTATCTGTGAGTAACATAGGCTATTTTTATTATTATTTTTTTAATTACACGTGGACGAAGTCGCGAGTTACAACTAGTATATGGCAATTCATCCCAACTGTCGTGTACAGTGCAGTACATAAGAGCAGTGTCATAGATAACACGATGAATGCAGTGTCGCGTACAGTCGCGTCCAGTGGCGTACAGACGCGTACAGTCGCGTACTCTCCGGTTGTAAATCTGTTGCGTCACGGTACATTAACACGAAACTGTACATGTCATAGTTAACAATGGCCACAATGCACGAGACAGCGACAATGTGGCAACATACAGGATTGTAAATCTGTTATAAGGGGTTACTTACTGTGACTATACTTGCGTTATGAAGCCTTTGTACTAAGGTACTTGTAAACCTATTTTATAATATACAAAGAAACATTGCTCATTCTAAAACATATTAAGGTGAATTCAATAAAAAAAAAACATTAATCGATGTGATTTAAATCGGAATTACTATCTATCAAAACGTAACACCCTCCCATCCCCCGAGGTACCGCCGCTGCCCGATGACGTCATCAATAGTGACGTGCCAAATTGAAACAGGAACGGATTGTTCCTTCAAAATATATTTTTTGTAATTTGCTAATTATTTTTTACTCATAAAGTTAGTTAAGATACATTAGCATAGCATAGCATAGCATAGCATTATGGTTACTGTAATGTTATCATTCTAACTTTCAACCAAATCTGTCGCTCAAGTTGTTCGAGTTATGTAGTAACAAACATCCATACATACATAGTATAAACTGCCACGTTTATAATATTAGTAACTACAATCAAATTAATTGGTTTGGCGATTGTTGATCGTTTCGCAGCCAATCCAACTGTTTAGTTGCACAACTAAATATCGAGTAGCGCACCTCCATATAAATTCATAGGAATCAAAGCGGGACTAAACAGTTTTGCTATAGTTTAGTCAAAGGTCGCGTGCTCTTAACGGTATCTCCTGATTTTTGTTCAAATAAATTATTTTCATTTCAGAGTCTTTTTTTGCGAAGTGGCTTCCTTGAAGGCGAGGGACGAGTGTTCTTGAGCCGAGTTGCTCCGGGACCGACTCTAATTGATACTTGTGTCAACAGTACAACTGCTTACAGCCACTCAATGACCTCGCCACGACACCGGCAGATTGTGAACACAGTTAATTTATAATATAACTATTCTGAATTAAAATTGTGCACCGAATAAAAGAATTATAAAAGACGTGTCGTGTTAAAATTTAATTCTCTTGTACAAAAAGCGTAAACGTATTTTTAAGCACAAATGTTAGCGCAGTGAAAGTTTACTGCAATAGACATAAATCATTTGATAAATAATGTTACATAATTTATCATAGTTTTACATTTTTTCGTACTAAAACTTTTTATTTTAATCCAAATTAACATTTACATATAAATAAATAACATATGTTTTCTTAGTTTGGTATTTAAACAAAATGAATATAGTTTATAGTTGTTTTCAACAGGGAAATTAAGCACGTTTAGTTTCGAATGGCCTAACTCGTCGACGGAAGACTCCCCTTGTACGGGTTATTCTTGGGAAGTTCATATAAGGCATATCGAAAATCGATGAGTCCGGGCGTTTGAAGGATCTGAAAATATAAAGTTACCTATTACATACGTCTTATATATAATAAAAAGAGGCAGTAAAATTAATTACAGAAGTACAAATAACTATGATTTTCATATATCTTAAGAGCCACGGCCATTAATCTTCAAATTATCATATCCACGTTATTTTCAAGAGCTTTGCTTAGGTTTAGATGAAAATGGCATAAACGAGAGTAACAATATTTTTTGGAAATGATGACACCGTGTTATTGCTAAGACTTCATAATAAACACTAATTAAAATGATTCTTAGGTTTTACAATGCAATGTAACACATTTTTGTAGAGGGAGCGAGAATCGGCAATTTTTATATTCCATACTTTTAATGGATTCTCCTATTTTCTAATCGATTTCAAAGTTGTGCTTGATTTCGTCTGCAATTGATTCGTAAATGTAAGCGAAGATGGTTTGAGATGGCGTTGTGTGGACATGTTATGTGACGATGGGGACATAAATCAAAAAGTGTTAAGAATGAATACGAATGGCTACAAAGGAAGATTAAGACCGAATAAGGTATGGATGGATTGTGTGAAAGAGGATATGGTTAAAAAAGGAGTGGATTCAGATATGACGGCTGATAGAGATGTATGGAAAAGCAGCACGTATTGTGCAGACCCTCCATAAGGGATAAATGCAAGTTGTTGCTGTTAAAGCGAAGATGGTTTGAGAGCGTATATTGTTCCGGTTTGATAGTTCTAGAATACATATAGAGTAATTGCGTAAATTTATCTACTGTTAAAATTAGATTAATACAAACCTTCCCGCAGACACACATCCCCACAGGGTTTTCGCCATACCCCATGGGCATTTATAAGAAACGTAACGTTTTTCTCTCACAGGCGCACCTGACACAAACAGTAATAAAAAACTATAGTATATTCACAACAGATATAGAGAAGAAAACTACAATTATTCCAATACTATAGGCTGTGATTTATTCTGTACCTGTGACGTCACTCGATGGCTCCCCACCGATTACAGCGCAAAGCAAGAACACCACAGCGACCCGCAGCAAAGTCATCCTTAGCAATTGTAAAGCTTACATTAAAATAACATCGTTTAATATTAACAACAGTTTATATACTCCACGCATTTGATATTCTTGTCATTATAATTCAAAATAACAAGGAAAGTTGTAATTTAAATGTGATACCACAATATTTGCCACAAATATGTCATACAGGAATAATGGCAGACAAGTTTTTCCATCGAGGACAATCAGTTTTAGGTGTTAACTGTCAATATTTTAGTAATGAAAGACTCAGGAATAGGAACTTAAAAGAATGCCGCGAACAAAGTCGCGTACAAACAGTAAATCGACATTTCCTACAACTGCTAATTCTTACCTTGTTATTAAGAAAGGGGAAGAGGTCTTATTTTATTTAAATTGTGCCTACTTTAAATAATAAAAAAATGGAATAAAGCGGTTATCTGGTTTGATGTTTAAAATCTCACTTTCATAATTACAAATGGAAAATAAACTGCTTAACAGGTCATGATGAAATTTGGCATAGATGTAGAAGATAGTCTGGAAGAACACTTTACTTTGTTTAGTTTTCTTTAATTCCGCGTAAACGGAGTCGTGGGCGAAAGCTAGTATATTATACAATACATTAAAGTAAAGATACCTAAATATAATGCAGTTATTTCCTTAATCTAATATCAATTAATTAATATTAATTCCGTGAATAATTAATAATAAAATTAAGCATAATAATTTCTTCTTAAAATCCCATTATTGAGCAAATAATGAGTTAACTTATAAGGAAAGTTATGTCCAGACCACATTCGAATATAAAACGAATATTTTTGGATAGCTAGCAGTAGCCTGCGACATCGTCTACCCGAATCAAGAAAAAGTAACCTATGGATATTCTTTCAAGTGTCAACGAATCGGGCAAGCCGTTTTGGAGATTCCTCGGAACGTCAATTTACGTACAGAGTTTTTCTTTTCGTGTTCTAGAAGTACATATTTTTACATACAGACACTCCAGTTGTATACATAGGTGTGTATAGATTTAGTATATGACACAAGTATAACAATACCCTCAAGTCATAATTGTCAAAGGCCGGCATCGCGTCGCCGCTTGTATTGCGATGTCCATGGACGTCGATGACATCTCAGCATGCTCGTTTACCTCCTTCTCTTATAAAATACTGCCTGGATATTCCTTTACGTTTATATTTAACTTCATTATAATTTTGTCACAACAGCACACGCTTCCTTTGACTAAAATATCGCACAACTGTTTTGTCACGCATTGATTTTATGAGCTTATATGGAGGTGCGCTAATCGATTGTTAGTTGTCCTAAACAGTTGAATTGGTTACAAAACAATCGACAATCGCACAACAGTGGTACGATTGTTTAGTCAAAGGTGTACGACCGCTCTAAATACGATACTACGTAAAGTATTGTACTGTAGCTTGTGTGAATGTTTTTCAACGAACTAAGTTGGACTTCACCCCAGAGAGCGACAAGTTGCGGAGCGCTTGTAACTTAAGTCTACTTGTGCAGCGTCCTGAACGCTCAAGTTGTGTTAAGTTACAAGTGAACATGACTTCTAAGTAATCATAAGCCATATCATATCTTAATGTTTATAGCAAAACGTGTTTTTTGTTTTGAATTAAAAAAATTGCAATAACAATTTTTTTGACGTAAATAATAACGTAAAAAAAGTTTGTGAAATAAAAATTAGCTCTAATCATAATTAGCTCTTTTCTTTCTTCTTCATAAAACTGAAAAAATGTCACAAAGTCTGCTTCAGTTTACTGTAGAGTTAAAATTTTAATTTAGTAAACATTGCTATTACAAAACGAAAGGCGCCACTGGTTGTTAAGTAAGGCAACTTAATTGTTGAAATGTATTCCGAGTGTAATCTCTCAGTTAAACATTTTGTTTTAGAATTGGAAGGATTCCAGCAAAGCGCGATGTCTGTCCGCTGAGATAAATAGCCAAAGACTTTGTTACGGAAAAGAAAAACAAAACAATTGGCAAGAAAATCTTACAACGCAATTGACATGTTATTTTCTATGATAAAAAATAACAACTTTACATTGAAGCATCATCATATTCTTTACACAATTCAATTCCGCACTCACAGGAAGCCCTCAGCGTAGAATTAATCGAACAATAGACATAATCCATGGCCACCGAGTCAAGCAAGTGTGTCGGACTAAAGATTGTTACTAAATATGCAAATGTTAATATAGTTATATTCATTTTGCCTGTCCGTGGCAGTGGCAGCGCGGCATCAAGCCGGCGGTCTGAGCGGCGCCGGGCTAACTCAGTTAGTCCTCAAGTTAAGCTCTAATCTCATCATCAACAACTTTTCCTGCGCGAGATTTTCTTGCGGAATTCTCTAATATGATTTGTATTCTTCATACTTTTGTTTGTTATAGAAAACTGATTATGGAAAATGAAATTCTTATTTCCTGACGAGATTTCAAAAATTCTAAAAACCGTCCACGATACAAATAGTAAGCGAAGTAGAATACATATATGCTTTTCCCTAGCTTTCGCCCGCGACTCCGTCCGCGTGAAATTAAAAAAAAAAACAAAAGTGATTAGCCTATGTGTTCTTCCAGACTAACCTCAACGTCTGTGCCAAATTTCATCGAGATCCCTTTAGCCGTTTGGGCTACAAACTCATACAAACATCCATCAATCTATCTAAACTTTCGCATTTATATTATTAGTAAGATTACGTAATACTTATCTATCAAATCATTTAAATATCATGCCCGTTATCCAGAAGGGGTAGGCAGAGAATACATATTTAATAGCGAGGTTCTCTCACGCATCTCTTTTACAAGCATACGTCGCTCATGAGTTCGTTACATAAAACTATAATGATATGCAAAATTATTGACAATATCGATATAAATTAAATAAAATCCAATCGAGTGAATGAATTAGTGATTGAGCCAACATTGAATCAAACATGGCGGACTAACGACCAGCGAGTGAATGAATGTCGGACCATTGTGAACGAGTGTGCGATTGAATGACTGAGCGCGCGGTAATCGAATGCAAACAAAACGAGCGCAGATGAGCTTGTAAAATAATTCAATTGATACAAATTCAACATGGGTTTGATTGCTCTCAACACTATCGATAGATATTCAATGGATATGAGAAATTATAACAATCTAGCTGTTGCCCGCGACTTCGCCTGCGTGTAATTAAAAAGTATAGCCTATGTTACTCACTGACAACGTAGCTTTTTAATGGTGAAAGAAGTTTTGAAATCGGCCCAGTAGTTTTTGAGTTATCTTATTACATACAAAAATATAAATCTTTGTATTATTATAATCTTATAGACTGAGTACCATAGGCTATATTTTTATTATGTTTTAATTTCACGCGGGCAAAGTCGCTAGCAACAGCTAGTAATAAATAAAATATCCGTTCAATACAAAATTGTAAGTCTGAATGATCTCAAGAGATGTTAAATTAAAACGTTCAAGAATATTTCTTTTAAATTTGAGAGAAATTGAAAATACCAATATAAAGAGAGATTGCAAAATATGCAATTTAAAATTGAAACTAGAGTATGACCTTTCAGTGACTCTATTCCATAAAATGGTATTTTTGAAGATAATGAAATGGAAAATAGAAAATAAAAGATGATAAAAACGCAATATTTTTTTTTAATTACTGAGAAATTGATATGTTCATATTGTCTTTATATCGACTTGGGCTTGCATTTATTCGAGATCACACATTTTATTATAACTATAAAAGAAACTGTGAGCAATAAAACTTGTCACATATGTGCCTGTCGCCGGACACGTGCGCGGAGATTTACGTCGCCTGACACACAGCGTCTGTCACCCCCAGTATATCATATCGTTTTTATAATTTTACTTGTACCCTTTTATTAGCTACTTATGTGTCTGTACAATGCGTATCTAATATGTTGATATTTGTTCATTTCTAACTTAAAAGCGGGCACCTTTGACTAAACAATCGCACAATTATTCTGCGATTCTCGATTGTTTCGCAGCCAATTTAACTGTTTAGTTGCACAACTAAATATCTAGTAATGTGCTTTCCATACAAGCTCATAGAAACTAAAGCGCGACTAAACAGTCGTACGATAGTTTTGTCAAACGTGCGCGCTCTTAAATAGATCAATCTGAGATTCTTACGATTATCTTATAATTGTCACAATAAAAAAGATTTAGAAAATCTTTTAATTCATAACGCATTTGTCATTCCGCACTTTGAAACTGTCCGAAAGAGATATCATACCATTTACGATAATGGTAAAAAAAATCCTTTTAAAAACATGTAACAATGCGAGAGGGAAATGGCTGTTGCGCTGGAAGGGAGCCAAGTTGGAGGTTTATGAATGGCCGCCGGAAGTGGCTGAGAACTTATAACAATAACTTTCAACAAACTTCGATTCATTCGTGCCTCGGTTGAACCCTAAAGTTTTTGACATTGACGTCATCCATTTTGTTATTCAACGTTTAATTTGTAAGGTTAATGTTGTGATGAAAACTTTTTAAAATTATATTACAGTTGTTTATACACGTACATTTATTTTTATTTATTTAACATAATATATTTTACATTATTTGTACAAAAAAAAATATGTAAATTAGAGCACCACCGGCTGCGGAATCTGATGACTTAAGCAACCAGTGGTCAGGGCTACAGAAACAGGTCCGCCATACAATGCGTGCGGTTTCTAAAATAATTGCCTTTTAGTCTAGCGAGAGCTTCTTGAGATGTTGGTCGAAGCTCTGCGCTATTAGCCCGTGCACCGAAACGACTATCGGAATAATGGTAGTCGATTTCATACGCCACATGGCGGTAATCTCGTGAGCCAAATCCAAATATTTTAATAATTTTTCATTTTCGGCTTTTACGAGATTCTCGTCATGTGGGATAGTGATATCGACTAACATTACACAACTCTCAGACCGATCTATTATTACTATATCAGGCCTATTTGCAGCAATAGTCCTGTCCGTAATAATAGATTGATCCCACTAGAGCGTGATACGACTATTTTCCAGAACTAATGAAGGCTGTTTTTTCATATCATAAGATGGCGAATAAGTAGCGGCCACCTGGATTCGCCAAGAAAGCAAAGCGATCGCTGCCCGTATATATCCGCAATTGCAGATGCGTTGCCTACCTTTAAATCAACTAAGGATATTTCCCCCTTCTTTTGCGTCTCCTCCACCGTCAAATCTACTTTCCCTTCCCATCCTTTCCGTAGAAGAAAATGGTGTAACGGGAAAGAGACCAAAATTGTCCTCTGGTGTTGCGGATGTCCATGGGCGTCGTTGACCACCTTGGTGTTCAAGCCGCTCGTTTACCTTCTTTTATTATAAAAAAAAATTAGGCATCCAGCACCACACTCATCAGAAGAAACGCGGAATTACTTCCACTTCACGCTTGTTTTCTGTGTGGTCGTGGTATTACACCGGGCGAGCCGGCCCATTCGTGCGAAGATGTTAAGCGGGCTCTACCACTATTAATATTCTTTACTATGATATTGGTAATATGATACCTCAGAGTTTGTTATAAAAAAAACACAAATGAGTAAACAAACATGTATATTTTATAGTACAAGAGCTAACGAGGCTAGTAGTACAATGAGTATAACAGGAGCGAGTGGGGGCGCGCCGGCGACGTGCGAGGGCGGTCTGCCCGCTACCAGCTCCTGCATGTTGAGCAGCGCCGCGCGCCGCACTGCGCGCACATGCGGCGGCGCGCTCTCCTCTGAAGAACTGAAATATCATAGTTAAGTTCTATACAAATTTCATAAAAATGCTTCAAGTAGTACTAATTAACGATGATTTTGCAATTATTCCCAACCGTCACCCCACTCTGTCCCCACGTAAGGAAGAGGGTTATTCCCAACCGTCACCCCGCTCTGTCCCCACGTGAGGATGGGATTTATTCCCAACCGTCACACCGCTCTGTCCCCACGTGAGGATGGGATTTATTCCCAACCGTCACACCGCTCTGACCCCACGTGAGAATAAAACGTTTCATCCGTCCAACTTTTAGTCCCACTATCACCAATAAGGTGGCAGATGGAACCGTTATGAAATATAATAAGTTGCAGCCGTCTCCTCATTTGTCTTCGCGTGGGGACAGAGCGGGGTGACGGTTGAGAATAATCCTGATTTGTTGTTTGCTAACAAACAGTGATAACCACTAATGTGTGGGCTCTTCTTGAGGAATGGAGCGTTTAGGAAGGGGAAATATATTTTTCCTGTGCACTCACTTCTAAATTGAAGTAAGGCAACGAATCTGCAAATGCTAATGAATATGACGAGCATTCGTTTCAAATTTGAACAAAATCGTTTTGCTTGCTTCTATACCATATTATAATTAAAAGTCAAATAAATCACGATTGGATAAGATATAAAATGATATTAGAGGAAGTTTGAGATTAGCCCCAGTAGTAGAAAAGGTAAGGAGTAAAAGGTTAGCATGGTATGGGCATGTTATGAGGAGGGATAAATCGCATGTTACAAGGAGTTAACGTTACTTACGAGTATTAGTGTGGACAGCGATTGAAGTAGACATAGAATGAGATGAATTGTGTGAAAAGTGACATGATCAAGGGAACGACTGAGATGACGTATGATAGAGTTATTTGGACCCTACGGGGGTAGGATGAGGTGCTTAATATAGATGAGTTAAATACCTGATAACTTGACACTGGGAGCCTTCTTGCAGCACATACACGGGGGACAGTTGTGTCGCATGTGTCGTGTTAGGAGTCAGCAGAGAGTTGGGGTCGTGTCGTGCCGCCACAGAGAGCACGCGGTCCGGCAAAACAGACAGACCTCCGAACAACAAGTTGGTACGCTCTATACCTTCCCATTGGAGAGTGTCGTCGAAACTGTTCATTAATTATTACTTATATTAGCTTTTTAGTTATTCGAAGTTGTAATATTACTTCTTACTAATATTATAAATGCGAATGTTTAGATGGATGAATGTTTTTTTAGAGTTTGTAGCCTAAACTGCTGAACGGACTTTGATGAAATTTGTCATAGATGTAGCGGAAAGTCTGGAAGAACACATAGGCTACTCATTTTTGTTTTGCATTATTTAATTCCACGCGAACGGTGCCGATGGCGAAAGCTAGTCTATACTAATACCAAGTTTTGCCCGCGTCTCCATCCGCATGGAATTAAATGAACAAAAGTGAGTATGGAAGACTTACAAACATCCACCCGTCTAAACTTTAGCATTTATAAAATTACCAATTATAAAGTTTGTAAACGTAAACGTAATCCAAAAGTAAGCTATTGTACTTTTGCATTTTTTTTTATTTATTTACTTCCATATCTCTGGGGTCGTATGTTAAAATTGAATTCTAAGCTTTTACAAGATTAATTTGATAATCCAGTGTGAAAAACATCCAATTTAAAAATTCTACTAAACTTATTTAGAGAAAAAAAACACAAGGCTTTAATTTTAGTGTGTTTACATATAAAATTATTACACACAAAAATCTGTCAAATTAAGGGTTATTAGAATGTGAAAATGTATTGATTGCAGCTGAAAGCGCTGCAGCGACGCAAGTCCTGTATAAAAGTATGTACAATTAGCTCTCCGCAGCATTGTTTCAACAGAAAGCACTTTAAGCGCTGCCGCTCTATGAATAATAATCCAAATGAATTATTAAAATCTTTGCCAGATTATGCTAAAGTTTTCTTTTGTACAGCGACAATTTTACATTTTAAAAGCTTTAAAACCTTTTTATGTTAACTAATTTATTCATAAAAATACGTAATTGTAAACTACATACGGCACTAATTAAATTATATCTGAAATAAATAATGACCAACGAAAACTTTTTAGTTTCAATAGTTTGTGATTGCTAAATTTCCAACTAGATGGCGTTATACAAGATTATCTGTTGCTCGCGATTCCGTCCATGTTACATTAAAAAATAATAAAAAATATAGCCCATGTTAGTCACAAATAAATTACGTTTTTAATAGTGAAAAATTTATTTAAACCGGTCCAGTAGTTTTTGAGTTATTCCAATACATACAACGATACAAATCTTTCCTCTTTATAACATTAGTATAGAAGCATAGAAGGATCCAAAATGTCCAGTAGCGCGGCCAGTGTGATACATCCAGTCGTGCTAGTGGAAAAGTAATTTAACTCACTCATCGGAGAAGTATTGTCGGCAAAGATTTCTGAAGTACGGGAGAGCGACCGCGTTGTGGAAGGAGTAGAAGCTGGCCGTGGTATGATGCCATCCGAACTGCACACACGACTGATACATCCAGAGACGATCTGGAATAAAATTCCGCGTTAAATTAAAAAATATAGCCCATGTTACTCAGTGATAACTTAGCTTTCTAATGGTAAAATAGTTTTTGAAATCAGTCCAAGAGTTTTTGAGTTATTTCAATACGTACAAAAATAAAAATCTCTTTATATTAGTATAGATTATCATAGAGATTATAAAAAAATAATTGAAGAGGCATTTTTTTACACTTTTCAGAAAAAATACCGGTAAATAAATTTTGTTCAGTATTCCTCGTTCATGGATTTTTAAATGTCTTTAATTATTACATTGGAAATAGTACACATAAAAGTACAGTCACCTTCGTTCGCGGTGTCCAAGAAACAGATTCTTTTTACAAATATTAGTGCTTTTAATAAAACATTTTTTGAAACGGCGAAGAGTTAAATTAAAACACGTAACAGATGTGCTTTACTAAACGAAATTCAAAGAGAAAACTCTCTAATATATTCGTTTTGAGTCAGTATAATTTGCGTTGCGGCGGATTGCGCTGTCAATGGAAATTATATTTGTAATGCAAAATGTTCGCGGACGTCCGGATTGCTTGATGTATTCAGATTTGTAACTTAATTATATACCGCTACGGTTGTATTTGCTTCAACAAATTGATGTAGATTCAAAGCTGTTCAATTTATTATTCCCGATAGATTTGATGGGCAATCAGTTTTACTGTACCTAAAACTTTGAACTGCTTAACCTCGAATTTTGAACATTTCTCTAGGTGCCTAGAGGATGGCCATCGTGAGGGTTTTAGTGGGTATAACCCTATCCCACTTTAATGTTAGTAGTATATTGCAATGTTTTTTAAATTATAAATCATACTATATACTAATATTATAAATGCGAAAGTTTAGATGGATGGATGTTTGTTAGAATTTGTAGCCTAAACGGCTTAACGGATTTCGATGAACTTTAGTATAGATGTAGAGGATAGTCTGAGAGGACACATAGACTACTCACTTTAGTTTTTTTTTTAATTCCACGCAGACGAATTCGCGGACGAAAGCTGGTTTTAAATAAAGAATTAAAAGCTGAAAAAAAAAACGCCCCGATCCTCACATTAGAGGTTAGAGAGGGCGACATAGAGTCGCCTATTAAAAAAAAAACCCTGTCCCACCCTGGGGACAAAGTATATTTATTGCGATGTTCACTGAAAAAAAAAGCTTAGATTAGCCTAGTGATGTTCTGTATATATTTACCAGCAGAGCGCGGGGCGTCGTAGCTAGTGTTGGTGTGTTCCGCGAGCAGCGCTGTGTAGCTGGCCTGCAGACAGCCCGCCGCCTGTGACGTCACCCAGCTGGCCAGCCGCTCGGTGACCACCGCTTGTAAAGGTGCTAATGTTTAGAGTGTGCACATCTTTGACTAAACTATCGAACAACTGTTTCGTCTCGTGTTCCTATGAGCTTATATGGAGAGCACTCTACTCGATTAGTTGGGAAAACTGTTGAATTGGCTGCAAAACAATCTACTAGACAATCGCACAACAGTCTGCGATTGTCTAGTCAAAGGTGTGCGTCCGCTCTAATACGTTATATGGGCAACCTAATTATTTTCACTTGACTGAAATCTAAAAGAGATATGTATTACTTCCATTTCAGACAAGATTCAAATTTGCAAATAAGTCAAAATCTAGCTTTCATTCCACAGATGCTATTCCATACATGTTTTTTAATTCTCTTATTTGATGTTTTTATCAGATACTTACGGACACTGGTGTCGGTTAGCACATCGCACACTCCTGCGATATCCCCAGGCCTCGCGGACTGCACGAGGCGAGCCAGGGGCTGCAGCACTCCCCACCAGAAGAATGTTGTCGTGTCCAGTGGGTCTGACCCATTAATGGGGGTACATGTGCTGGGGACAGAGTATTTTGGTTTATGGTCAATGTCGTCATAAGATTCTCTCGACCGCGAGTAAGACAAATAAGCTCGAACCGGTACACAAATTTAGTGCATATTTGTTACTTACTTAAACATCCTAGATATTCTATCTGGGCCTTCCTGCGTTAACATATCGGCGAACAATCGCTCCATAGCCTCGTCGAGCGTCGCCACGCACTCGGCGCCTCCCTGTACCCTCAGAGCCTCCCATACCACCTCCAGATATTCTGCGACACAAAATTGTACATCAACTTTACGATTCACTATTTTTAAAAGGGCGGACTTACCCCTTCCGATCATTGCCCTAACATATTTTTCGTCAGAGACTTGAGGATCGAGTGTATTCTTTATTCTTTAAAATCCTTTAAAACTTAAACTTACATTAAAATTAAAGTTACAGATTCACATCTTAAATATCACAAATACAATTCACTATTAGTTGGTTCTCAAGGTGGAAAGGAATGGACAGAAGAAAGAATATGTGCGTCTGTTTCTCAGCTCAATTTCTCAACTTTTACAATATTTTATTTTTTGTTGCAGCTTTCAAATGACCATTACTTGCCATTTCATTACATTTGCCAGAGATGACTGTGTAAGGTGAAGCTGAATGTACACGCTGAAGTGTGAGAGCTGACCTGCGAACTCGTCCTGCGCGAGCAAGGGGCCGGAGTCGCTAAAGGCGGCGGAGACGAGGTGCGGGTAGGCGAGCCGCATCCACGTGGCCAGACTGCCAGCGAGCGCGCAGCCCGCCAGCGCCACCTGTCCCCCGCTACACACGACATTCTCTATCTTACTAATAATATGGACGGATGGATGGATGTTTGTTAGAGTTTGTAGCCAAAACGGCAGAACGAATTACAATGAAATTTGACATATACGTAAAGAGCAATCTGGAAGAACATACATACAGGCTATTCACTTTTTTTAATTATACACGGACGAAAACCCGGGCGAAAGCTGATTTTAACATTCTTCATACTAACGGCTGTGAATTTTATGTGAAAAAGAATATGTATCTAACAAAATTCGATCGCAATTTAAACAATAGATCATGTCAAAGCTATTTCAACTACTAGACAAAGTTTCTACCAAATGGAATTAAGATACTAACTCTAAATGCCACGGATGAATGAGTAAAGCGCCATCTATTGGTGAGGTCGAGACTTTCTTACAAAAAAACAGATATGTTTATATAATTTTGTTTTACTTGCTACATTTTTTTGTTGTTTTATACAATGTTGAAGATTGTTGTAATCACTATAAGAACAATAATGTAAATGTGTTAATCAAAGAGGATGTTGTATTGCGGAGTTAGTGGGCAGTGGTCTAAACAACTTCCGCAAGCTCACGCGTGGGATGCTATTTGTTTGTCTGCTAATCCCACGGCAATTGGACCTTGTTGGACATCTAAATTTGTCTTTAATTTTTCTATAGTGTTGTAAATGTAGACATAAATGGAGACGGGTTTTATAAAACGCTATATTCTGTATTCAAAGCTAAACGTTAAATGCTTATAAAATATTGTTGCTACGCTAATTTTTTAGGACTTGTAAAACTTCGTTTTAGGACCTAAGATTTTTTTAAAAACCTAAACGAATCCAATAGTTTTGTGTCTATAGTTATAAAACTCAAAAAGGTTATTATTCTGTATAAATACGATGTCTATATGAATAATACATTTAGAAACATTCTTCCTTGTATGTAGGTAACCACTAAGGTTGCAATTAGTACAATAGTTTCCCACGGGTGAGCATTGTTCTATTGTGGGTGAAGCGGATAATCACAGACTACACACAGGAGACGAGCATTTAGTTATATTAAGACGAGGATTAATAGGAAATAAACGGTTTTTAACACAGATAATAAAGTTAATCCTGCAGTTTAGAGATTAAAATGTATCGGATTTTTGTGAGAAAATCTTGACTCTCTGCAAGTTTGGCACGGTAAGTTATAACGGTATTACCTGAACCTTCCACCTTCGAACTGGTCACTCTTCACGTGCTGGATGAACTGCGCCAGGTCCCCCAGCGCCTGGTCTGTACTCAGGAACCTCAGCTCCGGGACTGAAGTGTCGCTGCAACATAAACAGATTACATCTACACTAACATTATAAAAAGGAAAGATTTGTGTTTTTGTATGTATTGAAATAAATCAAAAACTACTGGACCGATTACGAAAAATCTTACACCATTAAAAAGATACTTTATCAGTAACATAGGCTATATATTTATTATTTTTTAATTTCACGCGGTCGCAGTCGCAAGTAAAAGCTAGTAATAAATAAATAAGTCTATGACACTCGTCATTCCTTCGAATTTCTACTTGTGAAAGATTTTTTTAAAATCTATTCAGTAATTTACGATATAAACTGGAACAAACAATCGAATTCAAGCAGACTATAATGGTTTTTGTACTACAAATGTAACGGTCGAATTCTGAAACGAATCACAAATACTACGCTTCGAACAGTTTAAGTGTGATCATTTGAGACGCCGCGCCGTTACATAGATGTCGTTTTAGTATTCCCGATGTACAGAAAGCTATTACAGCTTTCGATACAAGCGTGACTTTTTTGTAACAACAAAAATATCTTAAAAGTTCATTCCATTCATTCTCACATCGGGTAAAGACATCGCAGAATCTTTTTACATGTGACAGTAACGACGAGGGGGATGGGAGGAAGGGAGGGGAGGGGCGGGTTTTATCGCCCGAAAGAAATTTATGAGCCGTTAAGGAGCTCGTGGGAAAAAAGGCACGTAAATGCTGACTCGATTCGAACTTAGGACATGAACGGACGGCCTCCTTAATAAATAGAATATACGATGATTGGCTCCAAATGGTTACGTTGACAAACGTTTTCGTTGCATTTTTACCTTGAAAATATTGACAGGCCAGCAAAATATAAAGAAAGAAAAATAACACATTTTTCTAAGACGAATTACGCAAAAGTTCTAAATTCAAACAATCAGAATAATTGTAAGTTTCTTCGGCTTTGTTCGTTATTATGCAATTTGCTGAATTAACTTGAAGGATAATCTCCTAATCTCGTTATTTCATTATTTAAAGTTTTCCAGCTAATTTAACATTATGTTAGTTTATAAATCTCTGGTCGTTACAGTAGGGCTGCGTTGCTGTTGGGCGTGGCACTTACAATCCGATGTTAGTGAACGATTTGGACTGTTATAAATGAATTGCTAGGGTTGGCACTGCATGCTTATATTACCTAATATAAACCAGTATATTTAAAATTTATTTCTACAATTGGTTGGAGATTTCTTTCTTGGATTAAACTGGAAAAATCATTAAATCAGGCAATATTAAAACAACTTGTCAATAAGTGTAAAATAATCGAATATATTATCCCTCCAAAGGGGTACCAATACTAAGGTATTTTTGAACAACTGCATTGGTATTTTATTGGGCTTTGTTAGGCAAGATGACTGTAATCAGTAGCGTCAACCCTAAGTCGAGTTAGGTTAATTGTTCTATTGTCCGAATGACCCGCGGGTCAAGAGGCGGCTGATGTCCCCTCCACCGCGTGCCCCCCGTGCCCCCGGTAGTTTCACACAATACCTGTCACATGCACGAGACTGGACATGGTGACGAAATTTTATACTCAAAACGATAGCAACAAACAGCTTATTTAGCCATTAATGCTAATTGCCTCTACACTCAGGGTGTAGTTATTAACTATGAGTGCGTGTTAAAGTTGACAAAGAGGATACATAAGTAATAAAGGGAACTAACATAGAAAACTAATGTTATAAAGAGGAAAGATTTGTATTTTTGTGTGTATTGTCATAACACAAAAACTACTGGGCCGATTTCAAAATTTCTTTCACCGTTAGAAAGGTAATTTGTCTATGGATAACATAGGCTATATCTTTTAATTTCATGGTGACGAAATCGCGAGCAACAGCTCGTATTTGATAAGAAAGTAACCTATCGAAGGAAGCATTAAAATCCACGACTTTACGAATCGCAATCCGAGTCCCAGTAATTGGCTTTTGGCATTTTAAATCGATCCTGATTTGAATGTTTCGTTTTAATGGTATTACAATTGTAGTCCCAGCATTGCCGGGAGCCACCTAACTCTTTGGCCAATAACAGTTCATACCGAGCGGCCGGCACAATGGACAAGATATACTTTGTCAGCCACTGCCAACCGGCCATTGTACGTTTACCATGCGTGTAAACAATTATAGGATAGTGTTTTAAGTGGTAATTGTGTGTAGGATTTATTTTTAATCGTAAAAAGCAACTCTCGCATTCGTTTTTCATTAACTACCAATCAATCCATGGTCACGTGTGATAACGTAATTTGTAGGAAATAGTCAAATTAAAATACCTCAACACGAATAGCTTCAAAAATTTAAGTTTCGAAAACCCTAGTATCAGATTGAGAAATGTTCAATTCCATAGATTTTAAATTAATTCAGAAACTAATTAAAAAAAACATTAAAACTATTTGTTTACATTTTACTTATGTATATTCAAACTTCAAACTTGCAATCTCAGTTTGTTGAATGCAAAGAATAATTTCAGTGTTTTTAATTTGTTTCTTTTGAAATAGCCAACGCACAACGTAGCTTCTAGGACTGTCCGAGATAATACAAAACAATGGTTGCCATAGCGACTGGCAGCGCGCCAAGAGTCGTTATTGTCTGGCGCAGGCTTTACTGCCCCCTTCCCTTCAGATAATTATGTGGCGGACAGTTTACTGCGGGCCCGAACCAATACAGCCTTCGATTACAATGCCACACCTAGAATGGACACCTTTCTTTAAATCTGTACTTAAGGTAAATATATTATTTCGAATGGACATTATTGCATTAAATTAGTTTTAGTTAGTAATAGAGAGTAAAAGATTTTAAGCAAAGTATTGTAAAAAAAATAAAATAGTACTATTCACAAAATGTTCTTTCACATTTTGCACTCTCATTCGCGCCTAAAATCCTAGTTGTTATTTTTCTTGGCGGCCAGTACGATATAAGATATTCATCCACCATATTTTTCCAATTCGAAAAATTATAATTTTACAATTAACTACCTTATAAAACATAATAAAATCAAATCTAAATATGCCAAATAATCATAATAATCAAATTATTTTTAAATTAATTAAAAAATATATTTACAATTGTTGTCAGCGCCATCTGTTATCATTAATTGGTGACCGTTATCGACTAGGATATATTTTTATTTATTTGAATTAATATTAATAATAATAAGATTTATTTTATACTGATAATTTGTTGTTGAAAACTGGGTAAATAGGTACAGACTACAGAACGTGCTAGAATTGACATCGTGGCGTCGTGAGGGGAATGTAATTGCATTAATTGATGCACCAAAATACTAAAGCCGTACCGTAGGAGTATTTGCAGCTAGATATCGGGCCTCCTGTCACACCGAAAACCTAATTTCAAGCTATAGTAGCTTGAACTACATTTCGAGAGTGCCATTAATTTTAAGATTTAAGAAATATTTATACTAAAAACATAACTCTGTACAAATCTAGATTAGGCCTTTATCTAAAAAGTATTTATACTGATTGAAACAGTAAGGCTTCGAAGTCTCGTTGTCTCTTGAGGAAAGATTTGTCCAAAATTTTCAATGAGATCACAAAATGCGTCTTCTGTATTTACTAAACCGGGTATTTACAAAATTATTTACAAAACCGCATTGATTTAAAATCGTTATTCATTCTCCAAACACAATGTAAATACAACCACAAAAAACAATAGCTTATATGCACATGAGGTAAAATCGGATCATTTTTTTACTTTATTACTATAAAAAATATCTGCAAAATTTTTTTTGAATATGGTTTAGTACCGAAATATAAAACGTTTAAAAAAATACATGCATATTCTCTATGGGACAAATCAAAATACCGTATAGGCTTCTATTGTTACTTAGTACAGAGTACTATAAATTATGTACTAAAAACTAAGTTATGTCAATGTCGGTGTGAGTGGCGGCTCGCTATTGTAATCAGATTGCAGCTATCATATTACCGTGCTCCTCACAAACGTCGACTTCGATTCCTGTGTCGTGTCGTGCTCGTGTCGCTTCGCTGTCGTATGCATTAATACCCCTGTTAACGGTCACGCTATATACACAAGAGGTAGCGGTAACCTCACACATTTTGTTTGAAATTGTAGAAAATTGAAATTGGAACTGTTTTGATATTTTATTTATTAAATTATCTTCTTTATCCACAATTAAGTTACAAGGTTGTTCAATGCTTTCTTAATCGATCTCGGTGCAGCGACATTAAATAAATATTTCCGCTTGCGCGTATTAATGTGACCTGCATTCTACGAGGCGATATGAATCCGATTGTGCCGATGCCAAAGCGAATTCATATCGAGTGCAGCGCGACACAGAGCACGTGAGAGAAATGGAATTCATTCAGCTACTGCATGTCTATACAACAGGTTTATACATATTATATTACTCTAGAACACAGGAAATTTAAGAGATATCTAAATGCGTTAGGCTGCTCGAATATGGTATACTTACCTGCCTTACTGGGTCATTTTTTTTAATAAAAATATTTTTAATATTTTTTTTTTTATAATATAAGGTGGCAAACGAACAAGCGGCCACCTGAATCCACCGAAATGGAAAGCGACCGCTGCCCATAAACATCCGCAATTGCAGATGCGTTGCCTACCCTTAATTGACGGAGGAGGAGATGCACATAAAGAGGACATTTCCCCTTCCTATGCGTCTCCTCACCGTCAAATCCACTTTTCCTTCCCATCATTTCCTCATAAGAAAAGGGTGGAAAGGGAACGGGACTAAAATTAGGCCTCCGGCACCACACTCATCAGACGAAACGCGGAATTGCTTCCACTTCACGCCTGTTTTCTGTGTGGTCGTGGTATTGCACCGGGCGAGCCGGCCCATTCGTGCGAAGATGTTAAAGCGGGCTCTACCACTGTCAAATTACTCACCTTGTAGGCCTTGTCTGTCCGTAGTATCTATGTTCAGTGTAGAACAGTCCAGCGCCGATTTTCTCAGCTAATTCGTGAGGCAAGCCGCCGGTGACCCAGTCCGGGGCGATGGACCACGGCCCGCCTACCACTATCACGACGTTGTTACTTGTTGCGAACTCATTATTGTAGTAATATCGCTGAAGTAGAATAATAATTATTAGTTAATACCTTTCGCCCGCGACTCCGTCGACGTGGAATAAAAAAAACAAAAGTGAGTGGCCTATGTGTTCTTCCATAGTACCCTGTATGTCTATGCCAAATTTCATCGAGATCCGTTCAGACGTTTAGGCTACAAACTCTAACCAACATCCATCTAAACCTTCGCATTTTTAAAATTATCTCATTGTTGACGACTGTTTGAGATCTATGGAAGATATGTGTAAATGGACAAATTACAACATTTGTCGTGTACTAACCATTAGGAAGGTATCATTGTTGGAGGCATCGAAGTGGTTGAGCCTAACAGGTAGCCAGGAGAGCGTTGGGACCACGGAGCTACGGGGTGATGGCGGCTGGGGCTCGGACACTAGCGCCCCTAGCACCGGGCTTATGAGGAACAGTAGTACTGGTGATGGAAATTACGTCTTATTACATTAGAAATAAAGTCTTTATTAGATTTTAAATTATTAATACATAAAGTCATAAAGACAAACAAAGGTATACAGTGGAATAAATTGAATAAAATTTCAACGTTTTATGAGTAACTTTAATTATATACTTGTATATTATTATGTACTATTATGTACTTACGCATTTTATTAAAATACAAAAACACGTATTTCTCTCTATCACAAAACTGACTGCCAATTAACACTTATCAACTAAATATCTATTATCATGGCTTATCGGCAATTGTTGCCCAATCGTCCGCCGTAAAAGTGTATAACTCAACTTTTATGATATTTAAATAATCATTTTTATAAAAACTTTTTTAATATCTTATAAATACTTTAACAATTAACACATAAAATAAGATATGTTTTGTTGGTGTCCTCGTGTTTTCCTGCACGGTAAAAACGTGGGGTAAATGTAGATAGAAGTAACAAAGAACAGAAAATTGCTTTTTGCTACAGCGAGGAATCGAACTCAGAACCTGCAAAGTCAAGGTCAATTAATTCATTAATAATTCTTTATTATTCTTCCTTAACGTAAGTATTTCTTAGAAATGTAATGTTTATGTTTGCTTTAACAATTGTGGTGGCAGTGCAGGGGTTACACAACGTTCAGCTGACACGGGTGTTGCGGTCACGTGGACTGACTCACCGGCACATTACACCGAACCCAATTATATGGATACGTCACCGAGCTCACTAGCGGCCAAATACTAAAACGACAATTAAATATGTAATAACATATAAATGACTACCGTTACTCCAAATTATATTAAATATTTGACACACTGTTAGCAGCGCTTACCTTGCAATCTGTTTGAGATTCGTTTCAGAATTCGATTGTAGAACTCCTATTTTAAGGATAGAACTTATTTATGTCCAGGAAAAGACCACACCTCTATCGCTATAACATTTTTTTTTGTAAATATAAGGCGATAAATTACTAAATAACAGTTTGTTTGTCAACAAAAACAAGTTCTTTCTATAAAAATCTGCAATAAGATTCAAAATATCTTATCTACCTATAGGACAAAGGTGAGAGCATGCGGGTGTCTCTTGGGCCAGCTAATACAGCTCCCTTCTCACCCTTGAGAGGCCACATCCAGTATATACACGGAGTTGGTCTACACGTGTCCGCAGTCGCGTGCGTTTGCTCCTGAAAGCAACTGCAATGAGTAACTGGTCCTGCGTCACGCCAGCGCGGTTTTCTCACGCTGCCTGCGTATTGTCTTTGTGGTAAACTGGTGTTCGTAAGACAATCAAATCTTTACTTATACTCAATATAGAAGATTAGCTTCCGCTCTCGACTCCATCCGCGTGCAATTAAAAAAAGTAGCGTATGTGTTCTACTATCCTCTACATGTATGCCAAATTTCATCTAAATCCGTTCAGACGTTTAGGCTACAAACTCTGACAAACATCCATCTATCTAAGTAAACCATCGCATTCATTATATTAGTAAGAAGTAAGATTTAACTCGCAAATAAGTGACCTTTCTTATTTCTTAATAATTTTTACTTAAGTGTAGATGTCTCTTACAAAATGCTCACTAATATAAGGACTAAGTGTAGATTAGAAATCTACACGAACTTTTAGTAATCATTTAACTCTAGATGTGGCAGTAACATTTATTTAAATTCATTACAGAAAGGAAGTGTAAAGCGTTTAGAATTAAAATAACTGTAAAAACTACTCAGTAAGTAGTTTGTTAATACTATCGCGTTCACATCTCTATTTGAAACAGAATGCGGAAACATGCAGCGTCTCTTTGTCTAAGAACAACGAGAGTTGTCGCGACTGCCGACCCTTTTTGGGTCGTAAAGGTCGTGTGAAACGTTGTCACGAAGAATTTTATTCACTGAATCATAGTTCTTAGTAATAAAATAGTTTAAAACAAGATACTTGCCATTAACGTGAATGTTAAACTTTTTTAACTAGGGTAATATTAAAATATGGATATTTATTTGATTGTAATTCTTAAACCATAGATTTTTTATTCTGCTTAACCTCGTTTGGCATAGATCTTAAGAATTAATAACAGGGTAAATAAAAAAATTAAGTCTATTAAAATATATCGTGACAACCCTATAAACTTAACCCTTGCACGGTTGTTCTATACATGTTGACATTAGGAACGAATTCATTTAAAAAGAGCGTATGAAAGCATAAATAGAACGAGACGGATTTAACCCTCTGAGCGCTGGAGACAATTAAAACGCTGAAAGGACTTATCGCTAAGCCGGGCGCGGGCGATAGATGGCGCTGTACTGAACGCCCGTAATCTGGGGATATGCGATGATTTATACGAGTTTTGTGAAGTGTTAAGTGCGATTGGATAGGGTTGCGCTACACGATTACACGAGTACTCTCGATATTACAACACTGGAGCAAAAATAAGAAATTTAATTAGTTAATCGACTTTTATCTAGTGTAGTGTAGAAATTGCTAAATGTGACGATATCGACAAACTATAGTAATCTAAACGTTACCTTAAGTCTGAAAGCTATCTTACTAATATTATAAATGCGAAAGTTTAGACGGATGTTTTTAGAATTTGTAGCCTAACTGTTGAACGTATCTCGATTAAATTAGGCATAAATGTAGAGGATAGTCTGGAAGAACGCAAAGGCTACTAGTATTGTTTTTTTTTAATTCCACGCGGACGTAAGCTAGTAACCAATAAAATACCTATACTGATATAAAGAGTTTTGTATTTTAATGCAAATTGCCTTTTTAAAAATTCTCTCACCATTAAATATATATTTTTACAATTTTCAATTTTACGTCGACGAAGTCGCGAGTAAAAGCTAGTCATTTATAAAAAAATATTACAACTTAGTATTACCGATCCCTTTGTTGTCGTAATAACCTATTTATGTTAGTCGTTTCTTTAACTTTCATTCACATCATAAGTCACATAACTTCCTTCCAACTTGCTGTACATATCTAAACATATGTAAATAAACAAAAACCTGTCTATTGACTAGTTTCGCAACAGGTCGTAAAGGTAGCGACCACATTCTTGCTGTGACTAAACCATTGCTGGCTATTCAGGGTAACGAGAGTGATTCACAACTCATAAACGGTAGTCAATAAAATGTTCGCGACGTGAATTTGTAATCGTGTAACTGAGAGCTGTAATGTGTAATGGAGAAGTCATTAAATTTTTAATGGTAAATAGTGGTTAATCAATTAATTGCTGACCGAATTAATGTATTCACTTTTATTTGTGCACTGATTTTGTTGAGAATCAGTAAATTCAAATATGACGACTGATAGATGTATGAAAGATTTTTTTATAGTGTAAATGAGCACGCTGCCACCTGAAATCGCTAAAATAGCGCTGCCTATAGACAAAGAAAGACGCAGAGAAAGAGTATAGTTTCTTTACTTATGCGTCTCATCCCCAGGTAAATCCACTTACCCCTCCCATCCTTTCCTTGTACAAAAACGGTGGTAATATAGCAGTGTGAGTGCGGCAATAGTCCTCTGTGAGCAGTAACTTAACTAAAAAGCAATCAAAGTAGAGTGCCTCCTCTAGATAGCTGCGTCATTCGTAACTCCATGGCTACGTCAAAGGGGCGGCTTTAAAAGGTTCCGTTTTGGAACGACGACAGAAAGTGCAATGCACACCTGCACGGACAGACAAACATGTATACACTACACTAAAGGTACTGAGGTCTGTAAAATCTTTTGATGTTTTCTTTGTTACATACGAGTTAAAAGACTGATTTTGTTTAGAGTTAAAACGATTTATAAAGCAATTACAATGACAATAATTTATTAAGAAAAAAAAAATTGTAAAACCACATCTTTCTAATAAATGCGAAAGTTTAGATAGAAGGATGGATGCTAGAGTTTGTAGCCTAAACGGCTGAACGAAATTAAATGAAATTCGGTACAGATGAAGAGAATAGTCTGGAAGAACACATAGGCTACTCACTTTTGTTTTTATTCCACGCAGACGGAGTCGCGGGCGAAAGTTAATTTATGAATATTACTTATTCGTACACTTACGCTGTAGTGAATTCCGTAACTAAATATCAAATTACATTCTTTCTCTTAATTATCATCTATACAAATAAGAAAGATTGATGGGCGAAAGTTTAGATAGATGGATGCTGTTATTGCTTGTACCTTAAACTGCTGAATGGATCTCGATGAAATTTAGCACAGATGTATAACATACTCTGAAAGAACACAGGCTACTTAGTTGCTGAGTTTTTTTATCTTTCGTGCGGACTCCGAAAGCTACGATAACATAATTGTGAAGCAACAGATTACAAGAGCAGATGGTACATTTTCCACTCAATAGCATAAAAGTAGTCATCAATTTAGTTTGCGTGCGGGAACAGGTCTGAGCTGAACACAAGGCCGCGCCCGACGCCGCTCAATTGTGTAACGACACATAATTGTTCTGTAATGGAGGCTCACATTGTTATAAATAGTGATCTTGACTTCTACATTTAGATAATACTTACCTAGATAACTGTACTGCGGATAAAAAAACCTATAGTGAATTAGTGAAGTTGCGAAGTACATCGTAAACTTAAATCTATACTATTATAATAAAACGTAAACACACACTTCTTTGTTGCCTAAGAATTCAGCAATTGCAGCATATTTTCGAATAACTCTTTTTTTTAATAAAATGCCCTACACTTACGTCACGCTTTAGGTTCTATATTTTCATGCCATTAAACATAGGAGTAAATATTTTGGATAAAAGCCCTAATATGGGAAAGAGACCATAAGTTTTTGCCAACATCAAGGAAGCAAGGTTGCCATGGTTTGACAACATTTGCATTTGATAATTTGTCAAATGTTTCCAATAAAACGATTTTTTTATAATTTTATGCGGATGAATCGCACGGGAACAGCTTTCGCTCGCGACTACGTCTGCTTGGAATTAAAAAAAAAAAAGTAAGTAGCCTATGTGTTCTTCCATCCATAACATCTATACCAAATTTCATTGAGATCTATTCAGCAGTTTACGCTACAAACTCTAACAAACATCCATCTAAACTTTCGCATTTATAATGTTAGTTAGATTATGTTAATAATGGAAGGAATGTAACTCATTATTTAACAAATGACAAACTCAACAAGTACCAAAACACATCATTCAATTCTAAGTAATAATAAATATAAATTGAATCTCTGTTCTCGGCATTTGGGTGTTAATTCTTAGAGGTATGAGTCATACGATCGTACGCACTACGCACGGACCGTGACTGTATTTATGTAAGGAAGTTAGATATTATGAAGTTATGAATGAAGGTTATATTTTTATTACGTTTATAGTAATACTAGCTGTTCCCGTGCGACTTCATCCGCATAAAAATATGAAAATTTCATTTTCTTGTTTACATGTGTCAAATTATCAATTGCAAATGTCAAAATGATATGACGCTGAAAAACCGTGGCAACCTTGCTTCATTGATGTTGGCAGCAACTTATAGTCTCTTTCCCACATTAGGGTTTTTATCCAAAATATTTACCCCCTAATTTTAATGGCGTAAAAATATATAGCCAAAAGCGTGACGTAAGTGTAGGGCTTTTTATTAAAGAAAGTATTATTCAAAATTATGCTGTAATTGCTGACATCTTAGGCAACAAAGAAGTGTGTGTTTACGCTTTATTATAATAGTATAGATAGATTAGAACTGTCTATATATATATCGGAATATTAATTAAATATAGGATACACGTAAGTAACATTTATGAAGTCAATTCTAATATTTTTGTAACAAAAACTGTACCTAAAATTATTTACAATCAATATCTAAAGACGTTCAATTCTAATAGTTTTTACAGAACAGTCTAACTATTCAGCTACAACTGCGTGTAGGCAAAGTTAAAGTTGTGCAATCGGACGCACAATTTTAACTGAAATACGACACATCAGTTAAAACTGTCAGAACTGAGAGTATGTAGCGCGCCCTAAGTTATTTTCACTGATACTATGCAGTTCTCTTTTTCCTTTTCTTTGCCAGTTGCCTTAAAGTGAAACTAACTTAGACATATAAATGTATAAATGTCAGAGGTCAATTAAAAACATTGTTCAAACACTTTTTTCCATTAAATTCTTAAATGGCTACATAACATTATAAAAAGGCATTTTGACAAGAAACCGGAGCCTTAACTTTGAAAATCTTATAATAACTTTATGAATAACTAAAAACTTTTCTGTTGGGTTTTTTCGTTAGCGACGCAACTGCGCCCCGACTTCTAACTAAGTGGAACTTTGACGGCCAGTTATGGTAACTAGCCAGACATGCCACCCTATGCCACCCAATGCCACCCAATGCCACCCAATGCCACCCTCTGCCACCCCGCAGGGGTTCATGAATAAAATCATCCATGTGTTTATTAGGGCGTGTTTCAATAGGAAGTTTTTCAATACGCGAACATCCTACGTCAATTTTAAGTCCCGAAACCAGAATATATTCGTATCGTTATTAGAAACAAAACAAACAGTACTTTTATTGTATTGCTATTTCTTAAAAAAAAAAAAACATTTTCATATCTTCATTTCTCATAAAGTGACTCAGTTATAAAACTTGCGAAAATTATGGCACTAATGCCAGCTGGCGAAAACTAGTTTTAAATAACAAACTCGCCTGCGACTCGGTCGGCGTTGAATGAAAAAAAAAACAAAAGCAAATAGGCTATGTGTTCTTCCAGACTATCCTCTACATCTACACCAAATGTCATCGAGATCCGTTCAGTAGTTAAGGCTACAAACTCTAACATCCATCCATCCATCCATCCATCCATCCATCCATCCATCCATTCATCCATCCAAACTTTCGCATTTATAATACTACTAAGATATAAAAAAACCTTCAAACACTAGATGGATAAAGTATAACAAAGGGTTTTAGCTTAACCCAAACTTTTCTAAGTACCATAAAGATCGTCTACTATAGCGCCCCTAGTAGACAATTTCCGCAACTCTGACAAACTTCATCTAAACATCTATCGACCGCAGCGACATCTATTGTTATAATAAATCGGAATATTGTCGCAACACTACTTGCATTACGCATAACATTTTGACTGGAATACGTAATTGTTGTCAAAAAATCGATAATATTGCGTGTTGCGTAGCCACACCCTACAAGTGGTAAAACCCCCTTGTTTTTAATTACAATGTTTACTACGGTACAATTGAATTGGAGTTGTGTTTTATACTAGCTTTCGCCCGCGACTCGGTTCGCGTGGGATTGAAAAAAAACAAAACTGAGTAGCCTAATTGTTCTGCCAGACTATCCTCTACGTCTATGCCAAATATCATAGAAATCTAGATAAAAAATAGAATAAAACAAAATGCAGTTTTAGAGTTTTCTTTTTAAATTTATAAGAGTAAATAATAAGCAAAACAAGTTTAACTAGAAACTATTTAAGACGTCAATAGCCTAATTTCTAAGTTGGTTAGTAGTCACGTAGTCCCGAGTTCATATCTTGACTGTGAACCATATCCTTGAAGGGGTGTTAAGAGCGCACACCTGCAACTAAACTATCGCACAACTGATGAGCGATTGTCGTTTGTTTCGCAGCCAATTCAACTGTTTAGTTGCACAATTAAATAGCGAGTAGTCTCTATATGCGCTCATAGGAATCAAAGCGAGACTAAACAGTTTTGCGATAATTTAGTCAAAGGTGTGCGCGCTTTTAGAATAGATACGATATATTCTTTAGTAAATTTTAACGAAATCTAACAAACACAATGTGACCCCCCGCACGATCTTGCTAAATAATTGAATAATAAAGACATACAAATCGAGTTATCCGTATGAGTAATAGCAAATACATCGGCGATATCTCACCGTGTTTGTTTTGGAAATTAGTGTGATATAACGTAAGCAACGAACATCTTCACGACCGCGTTAAAACATAGTAGTAAATAATACTATTAAACTTTACTACTTCAACACTGTTAACATTCAATCTTACGACAGTACATCCACTTAAATAATTATTGAATAAGAAGCCTTACCAAATGCAGAATATAAATTTATTGGAAACTGGTCGATTCTAATTTAAGCTCAAATAGGTTTAGTTCATCACAGTAACTGTTCAATTGACGTCCATTGCGACCAGATAAAGACTGTTTACAAGGACCTTGTCGCGGTCACCTCGCCCCTGACTCATTGTGACTACACTATCATTGATGGAACATTTTATACTCTGTGGTCAGAAATATTGAAATATATTGTTTATTTCGACTAAATTTCAACTCTTTATGCCAAAAATATTTGATTAAACCCCAAATAAGAACGTCTGGCTATGACTTTTCTTATAAAATATTTTACTTCGAAAGTATCGTATACTAATGTGTATTTTGTTAAAAAGTATGTTAAAAAACAAGGCCTTCATTTAAACTCAACAAAAACAACATTACGAATACTAATAGCAAAAAAGAATAAAGTAATTTGAGGGAAAAAACACAACAAACTACCCCTTTTTAAGTATTACCCGTTTTATCTCCCCTCCAGATCTAAGCTCACCCTCCCTTAGTGATTATAACTCTAGTCTTTTACGTTACATTTTAGTAAACAACAAAAAGCTAGACATAATGCTTATTTAATAAAACCTTCTTTGAAATACATTACATTTTCTATTCGAACGTTTTTTTCAGGCTTTATCGTAATTAGAAGTAAATATCATTCTCAAAAACTGCAACATAATTGCATTAGAACTAATGATGTACAAATGAATTAACAATTCTTTTTACTATCAACAGTTTGATTAATTAATGTCCAAATATGACGCAGATGACAGGAAAAAAATCTATAGAGTCATAAACAGAATCCGCGCTGATGATTCACCGCGGAAAGGATCGATCAGAGTACTATATCGCCGTTAAATAAAACCGCCGTCCGCGGCGCCGGCACGCCATTCAATTGTGAAACTTGCGCGGGACGGACGTGCGCGTGCGGTCGCTACACATACAGATCTTATCACACGACATGGCTCGAGGCGAAGGTTTCCGAGTGCTGCTGCACGTGCTCAATGGTGCCATGCTGGTGCTCGCGTTAGCACTAGCCGCGGCATCCATCTGGTTCTTCTGCCAAGTGTACGAATTCACCAGCCTGAGAAACAGCAACCACTACCTCCTCGACTACAAACTGTACTGGCCTCAAGCTATACCCTGGATCTTCTTAATCGTCAGTGTGATAGTGTTGTGTGTCAATTCGTGCGGATTCTCCGGCGCCAAAAAAAACAGTCGTAGTCTACTCGCAGTTTACATAATCAGCATGTCTGTTGTTGTGTTGTTGTTGATAACCGCCGCTGTGATATCACTTGTATTCGCCGATAATAAGTCTACGGATGACTTCGTGAAGGACACCGTGTGGGACGTGTACTTCCAGGCGAAGACGGACAACGAGGTGGCGGCGTCGTTTGGCAGCATCGAGCGCAAGCTACACTGCTGCGGTGCTGACAGCCCTCGCGACTACAAGAACTGGAAGGCTGAATTCCCGATGTCCTGCTGCGACGTCTACTACCACGGCTTCCTTGACCCCTATACTATCGAGTGTGAGTTTACCAACAAGCTGGCCAACGAGCGCTACGGCTGTTCCACGGTAGCCGCGCAGTACGCCAGGATCGCTATAAAGGTGATGTCGGCAGCATCAATATTCATAGCGTTCATCGGCCTTATAGCTATAGCTATCGCCGTCGGCCTTTACAAATCCCTAGCGATCAGACCTCCGCCGATGGTCGTGCAATATGAATCCGAGAGTAAAAAAGTTCTACTGTAAAGACTCTAAGTGAAGATCTGATGTGTTACTTGTGAGTGATCAAACGCCAATGATTGCGATTGGCTGATCGTAATAATTACGTCATCTTACCTTTTAAAACGACAGGTTGTTACTTTGGTCCAGCGCGTGTTATAACGCATGCGAATCTAGTCTTTATCGACGGTTACGTAGACGATATAAGGCGGGAAATCGCGTGTTACAGCTGTGACCAAATTTTGCAATATTTGTAAGTATTTATTGACACACTTTAGTGCTACTTAATATAAGAATGTGACCTTCTTCTTGAAGATGTTTTAAAAAAGACCACTTGTGTAATTTTTAAATCAGTGACCAAATAGATAAGAAATATTGCAGTTTTAGAATTAAGATTTTAATGCATTCCCGCCGATGAAATGTTTTTCCCTTCTCACTGAGAGAAAGCGACTAACTTCTCACGGTTATTGAATAATCGATGTCAAAGCGAATCTCTAGAATTGTTAATTTATAAATAGCATCCGATTTACGACATTGTAATTATCAATTACACAAATATGTTGTAACAGCAAATAATGAGCTTAAATGACTGTAATTAATAATAATAGTAAAAATAATTAATGTGTATTAATAAGACACGCAATGCTTGCTTTGAAAAGTTAATTTAACTGTACTTTAGGCTATGGTAATTAGTTATTTAGTCGTTAATGAATTAACTGTAATGGCAGAGTGTAAGTGCAAAAATCTCATAGCGTATAAGTTAGTCGTGTAGAGCAGGCGGTTATCGTGTCCACCTTCTACAATCGTGTGCGCGCTGACTCTGAAAGTGTGTCAACGATAAAGCTCAAATTCGCGCAAAACAAATCCCCGAGCGGCGCCCGCGCACGCTTTATAAAACTAGTTGCGTCAGCGGCGCGCTTTTCATTACGAAGGCTGCTATCGGAGGCGACGGTCGACAACATGGCTAAGGACGAGCTGATCAAGGGTGTGCTGTACATCCTCAATGTACTATACGCATTGTTCGGGCTGGTGACAGCCGCCACTGGCATCTGGTTCTTCGTGCAGCTTACTGAGTTTGTGACCCTGAGGAATACCAATCACTACTTGCTGGATTACCGAGTGTACTGGCCGCAAGTAGCACCATGGCTGTTCATCCTTCTGGGCTTGTTCGTCATGATGATAGCGTTGTGCGGTTGGTGCGGCGCCAACAAGGAGAGCCGAGGACTGCTGGGAATTTACGCGATATTCCTCATCCTGATCGTGATCGGGCAGGTGATCGCAGCCACGCTCATCTTCGTGTTTGTGGACGGCGAGGACACCGACAGATTCATAAAGGACACGGTGTACGATGGCTACTATAACTCGCAATCCAATCCGGACGTGTTCAAGGCGTTCGGGCGCATCGAGAGGAAGCTCCGCTGCTGCGGTGCCAACGACGCTCGCGACTACCGCAGTTGGAGGAACGACCTACCGCTCACCTGCTGCCAGGATAGCTATTACCGCGCCACATGCGAATTCACCGACAAGGAAGCCAATGAGAGGCTCGGTTGTGCTAAAGTTGCCTCTGTTTATACGAAGATTATTAGCTCGTCCGTTGCTGGCGCTTCCCTTATAATCTCGCTGCTGGAGATCGCGGGTGTGGTGCTCGCCTGGAAGCTGTTCAACTCGCTGCAGGAGGTGGAGCACTACATTACGGAGCGCAAGGAGGGTGAGACGGAGTGCTAGCACTGATGCCGACCTCAGTCAGTATTAATTGTACCGCCGATTTGTACCATCTTAGTTAGTAACTCGAATACGACGCGACATCGACACGCCTGTAGTGACTTTACTAAAAGTTTTCACTGAACGCTTTCACGGCGCTCCGCTCACGTAGGGATGAACTTCGTTTCCTTCGGGGAAGGAATTTAGGAATCTTTGTCCCGGTTTTTCCTGATCATTTACATGTCACATCTACTTATGTCACCCTAGTTACCATTTAAGTGATCTAGCCATTACCGAGGTATCAATTAAGTTGCGAGTTCATTATGCAGTTATTCAAAGGCCAATTAAATACGCGTTTATTTAAATGTTTAGGTTAAGTTGTTGATTTCTAAAGTGTATCTGTGCATTGTGTGGGGGCCACGCCTAGGGTCGGCTGTAACACTGTCTTAGATTGGGCTTAATCAGTAATTTCCTCGTCTGATTCCATGATTCATTACCTGCCTTGAGTCACAATGGTACTCAATTGCATCTCGTAATCTGTCAACTGACCTTCCCCCCTCCCTGCCACACTATGTTAATGTGATGTGTTCATTGCGCGCGCGGCTTGCGCAACCGCCTAGTGAAGTGCTAAAAGAATCCATGGATAGCTACTTGAGATTTTCGATCGTGTCCCACTTAAGAAGGTCTCTTATGTGAAATTAGTGACCTTCGATCGACCAACTTATAGGCTTTATTGCGACGACTTACGGTTCAATATAAATGTTTGGTATTTGTTTACAAATCGACCATCGATGTATGTTAATTTTTACGCAACAGTGTGCCCCCGCCTTAGGATTTCGTCATTTTTATTGTGTATTCAAGCGCCGTGCTATTGACAGGTGTTCGTAGTTCTCGCGTTGTGTCGCAATCATTGCGTATTTATATAGTTATTTAATGTCGTCTCTGTATGTCGGTCCGTCTATGTAATGTAGTAGAGGAAAGTTTCCGTCCGTATGTTAACCGTGTTTGTGTCTGAGGACTGAACGATTGTCGAATGTAGTTGTAAAAGTTGTAATCGTTTAGTTCCGTGTGCTAATGTTTGCAATCCGCATGCCAAAGAGAATGTACCTACAGTACACATATGTATATATTTTGCATGCAAAAGATATAATTTTTATAGCAAGCGCGCGTCACACCATACATTATATTTAAGACATATTTTTATAAATAAAAGAGATATTATGTAAAAGTCGTACCTAGTCTTAAGCCATTTCGTTTTTAAAGAAAATAAATAAACATTTTTTTATAAAATAATTTATTTCATTTCCCTGCGAAAATCATCTTGAAGCTGTCTTATTCTTGAAATTCTAACAAATTGAAAATCAATTACATCTGACTATCCCAAAAACAATAAGAATACTTATAAAATCTACAGCTTTTACAAAGCTAAGTTATTTTTGCAATACGTTATTGACTTATTTACTTCGTTTGGATTAAACATAAAGGAAGTAATGTTAACGTAATATAATATCGTGATTTTATTTAATTATACAATTGTATGCAATTACATAAAAACGTGATTAACAAAAACCACGAACTATTTAATTGTTAAATACGCAAATTATAATAGATTCCTTACCGCATGACTAACTGTGAACAAGACGTAGATCAATTTATACGAGTATTTAGGTATTGATAATTCAAGACATTGAAATAATTTAGATGAATCATATTTACACTATAAAAAGGTGAGGATTATAGATGTACTTATGACAAAATTTACGTACATTATTAGTAACTACTAGCTGTTCCCATGCGACTTCATCCGCATGAAATTGTGCAAATTTTATTTTATTGTTTACATTTGTCAAATTATCAATAGCAAATGTCACAATGACATGACATGACATACCTTGACAGTCTTGCTTCCTTGATGTTGGCTGCAACTTATGGTCTCTCTCCCACATTAGGGTTTTTATCTAAAATATTTAATATTTAAAGTTTAATGGCGTGTAAATATATAGCCTAAAGCGTGACGTAAGTGTTGGGCTTTTTATTAAAAAAAGAATTATTCAAAAATATGCTATAATTGCTAAGATCTTAGGCAACAAAGAAGTGTGTGTTTACGCTTTATTATAATAGTATAGATTTTACTCTCAACTTAAATTCAAATTATACTGAATAACGCAAAAGAATAATCAAGTTATACTATAGATGTCCATCGCATTAATTTAATTTAGGGCGCGGTTGGGCGTCATAAACTCCAGAAGTCCTTGTTAATCTCCCCCCAAAGAAAAAAGAAGGCTTCATATTTGCCCAAGGCGCTACTACCTAAAACCAGTATTGTTTAAAGTATATTTTAAATGGCTTTCGTTATGGCTTCGGGCTTAAAAAGTACTAAGAGTCAAGGTAACCACTACAGTTAACAGTTGACAAGGTAAAGCGTTACAACACTCCATGCTTGTGACACATATAAGGATATGTTAAAGATATAGAAAAAAAAACCTTTATAAGATTGATGATTCAGGTTTAAAATATATTTTTTTAATTTCCTTGAAGTCGTCATCGAATTCATTGCACCATAGCGATGAGGAAATTAAAAAAAGTTTGAAGTAAGAGTTTTATCAAATGGTTTTGTGTTTAAAAATGTATGAAAAGAACATTTTTTATCTGATGGATATAATTAAACACTTACGACCGGTCTCAATAACGCATCCTCGATCGTTTTTAAGTGATCTCGGATCTAAATTTCAATCCAAAAATTACTAAACGTATTCAATAACCAAACCACAGATTGCTTTCCGAAAATGCATTCTATCTACTAGAGGGCTTCAATCTCTATCTATCTAATATGTAGGAAAACAGAATAACTCTTAAGATAAGCGTATTTCCCGCATTTTATTATTAGTCAACGTGGTTTATTTTTACTCAAAGGTAATCCCACATTATCTCTTTATCTTGTCTGATTTAAAGAATTGAACTATAAAAAAAATATTTGTAAAAAGAGAATACGTGGCATTCTATCGATATAACCGTGGGTTAATTTAGCCCACAACAAATATCTCTATCTAAGAGAGAGATAGAACAACATGGATAGAGGTTAGAATGTGCCCACGGTCATAAGCAACTTAAACTAATTGTCTAGCATTAATTGGCACATAATCTATATCTATTCCTTTATATCTATACATGTAATAAAATTGGAGTGTCTATTTGTAATATGCTAAGAAAAATTCAAGATTTCGGAAAGATGATTTGTGTTATTGATAACGATTTAAAAGTTTTTGTCTGTCTGACAGTAAGCCGCGTTTGTTACGGGTAATCTCCGAAACGGTTGGACCGATTTCGATCGGACTTTTACTGAAGGGTAGCTGACATGGACGGGCATGTTATAGACTACTTTTTTTATCTTAATATTGCGTGGATAAAGTCGCGGGCAACAGCTAGTTTTCTTATAATTTCATTAGTTCCGAGTTCAAGAAATCGTTACTTTATCGCGCCAATTTCATAAGTTATGAATCACTTTTTGTAGGCGACGCTTTCCTCTTTCCTATTACTACGCAGAATTTTTTAAATACATCTGACTCGCCATAGAACTTATATATCTATCTTTTTTTACTAAAAATTCTGAGAAGTCGATTAATTTTTTTCCACTTCGAATTATACGTGACTGTTACAATTCACAAAATATCGTGACTATGTTTTTCTGTTCATCTAATTCATTCAAGCGTAAAGTGATGCTCAAACTTTATTATCTATACTTACTACTAACATTATAAAGAGGAATGATTTGTATTTTTGTATGTATTCATGTAACTCAAAAGCTACTTGACCGATATCAAATTTTTACACCATTTAAAATCTATGTTCCTGAGCAACGTTTTTACTATTTTTTTTTTTAATTACACGCTGGCGAAGTCGCGAGCAACAGCTAGTACCAAATAATTTAATCAAGGCGAACTATTTCGTTCCATAAATTGGATTAACAGCCTCCCATTAATCATTCCTGTCTACCCATCATCAGCTTCGGCTTAGTCTGTTATTTAGTAGAGTTTAAACAACGTTCATTACTTTCAAATCACTTCTCACTTGTGTACTACGATAGTAGTAACGATTTGTGATTCGGCTATATTCGGCTATACTCTGCTATAGTAGCCTATTGCGAGCCATTGATGCTATCGTTACAAAGTTTGACAATCGCTGTACAAAACCGGTTTGTTTTCGTTGCACAAAAAAGTGTACGCGAGAGTACGAGGTGCGTTACTACGTTACGAGGCCATTCATCTTATGGTAAAATGACCTACTTCAAGTCATAACAAACGTTTTAAATTCTTTAGCCAGTTCTGTCAGTAGCAGTGTCTTGTACACTGCCGAGAGTTGTCTCTCTTTTTTGCATAAGGAATGAAAAGGCCGAGAATATGATACAAGGCTTTAAACAAATAAAACCCACCCATTTGTTGTTGTACCACTTATGTTTGTTTAAAAAATGTCTAGTGTTTTATGGGCATAGATTACGTAGCTAACATGCATACTAATATTATAAAGTAAAATGGAGCTTTGTATATCTGTAATAAATGATATTTAAAAAAACATTTTTAAGTGATATAGTCGTAAATATATTCTCGAATTCTATCAACTTATTTATTGAGTTTTCAAGTTAATTGTTTAGCGAGAACATTTAGCTGCCTGCGAGTCACTTAACGATGCTAACAATTAACACAATATCGAAATTTTAGTACTAATAAATTAACTATTTACGGTTTATTTCCACTGTCGAAAAACATATATATAGACAAATTATATATGTAAAAGAAATAGACAAGAATCATGTTAAGAATATCGGCTGGAATACAAAATTCCAAACGGCAAGCCAAATAATCTAATAGACATTAACAAAAAAAAACAAAACAATAAAACTCTGAGCCTGTATTTCACTCCATCTTCAATAATATTTCTTCAATTTCGTATTTGTACAAGCATCGATAGCTTACCTCATATAACACTTGTACTCACGCGTATAGTACGCGCTGTAACCAGGTCACAGACCTGTTTACCGCGCAAGCCTTATCAACTACAACATATTGCAATACTTGTTAGAGCCTCCACAAACACACACCATGTCGAATGTATCTTGTGTGCCAATTAATGGTGATTACAATACATTCACTGAGTTAGAACGCACCTGATGTGCGAATGTCGTACCCGTGTGGCTTCACCCGCATGAAATTATAAAAAACTTTATTGCAAATGTCAACATACCAATTACCTTACTATGACAATCTTGCTTCCTTAATGTTCAGCAACTTATGGTCTCTTTCCCACATTATAGTTTTTATCCAAAATATTTTCCCCCTAAGTTATATTGCGTGAAAATATATAGCCTAAAGCGTGACGTAAGTGTAGGGCTTTTTATTACAAAACCGACTTCCAAACAAAATACACTAAAAACAAAACAAAATGCACTAAAAACAAAACAAAATATTCTCAAAAAAACAGTACACTAA
>NW_013524879.1:84987-114246 GCF_000836215.1 Papilio polytes
AAAAAAAAAAATAAAAAAAAAAAAAAAACATACAGACGAATTGAGTACCTCCTTCTTTTGGGAAGTCGGTCAAAAAGAAGAATTATTCAAAAATATGCTGTAACTGCTGACATCTTAGCCAACAAAGAAGTGTGTGTTTACGCTTTATTATAATAGTATAGATAGGTATCAAAGCGCTACTAAACAGTTGTGCGATGTTTTAGTCAATAGTGTGCGCTTTTATTCAAGTATTTAACATTATTACTATATTTAAATTGAATAAAATGTAGATAGATAGTGAAAAAAAACTCTCAAGAAAAGAATCTGATTAAAAAAAGCGCTGCATCGATTTAAAGAAAACAAAAATTATCTTTCCTTAACAACAAAAGAAACCCAATGAAGATGTAAACCATCTAATTAACGTGAAATTGATAGGAGAAATCTACGTTTTTCATAGTTCATTCAAATTCAGGGCATCTCGTTTGGAAAGCGTCCGCTAAGTGATTCGACGTAACTTTCTTACATAATACGTCGATAAAAAAATTTTCATATAAAGGCATGTTCGAATTTTTTCTTAGTTACTGCTTAACAGTCCCTTAGTAGCTTTCGCTTTCCTTAGCGACCAAACTCTAAGTAAAGAAGTTAATTTGCTAAGTTTTTTTTAAGGTTATTATTGCTGTTGTAAAATGCTCGTAGTTTAGTGATTTTTAAGAACTGTACAATAATGAATGAATTTTCTGATATCTAGAAGTATTATCATCAACTATACGTCCCTAAAAAGGGACTCAAAGCCTACATATAGAAGGGATAACTAGGCCAATCAACCTGTACTGTGGATTGACTTCACACATATCTTTGGATTTCTTCGCCGATATGCAAGCAACACCATGTTTTCCTTCACCGTAAGATGAGTAAATTATATACAAATGAAATTCAAAAATAGAAATTCATATTGGTACAGCGGGATTCAAAGCCAAGACCTGTAGTTTAGAAGTTAAGTGCTTAAACCCCTAAGCCACCGAGGCTTAAGAAGTATTACGTATTGATAAATGCAGTTTTACCCTACTAAAAATACAGACAAATTTAAATGAGTCATTCGAAATTACAGAACCGATCAGTATTCTTAAAGCAACTGATTGTTTCTCGAAACAGCAATAAGGTCAGAAACAAAATGAGCAAGGTTCACCTTCAGGTAAGAAAAAAAAATGTAAATTGACTTTCAAAGATATTAAAACGAAAACTTAAAGAAAGAAATACTAAATAAACCTTTTCAGTTCACTATTTACTGAAATAAAAAATAAACTTTTGATAATTCAATCAATTATAATAAAAAAAATATAAACTCAATCGTCTATCGATTGGTCAAACACAGTTGCAGTTACCTATTGAACAGGACAAAGACATGTAACTATAAAATTGTCTGTACGTCCACTGTACACGCTATTGATCATTGTGTTCATTGTATTATTCAGTTAAAGGACTGTACTGTAGTATTACTATGTGTACATTTACACATATGTTTAGTTATACAACCATACAGTTGAATTGGCTGCGAAACAATCGACAATCGCACAACAGTCGTGCGATTGTTTTGTCAAAGGTGCGCGCCCGCTGTTAGTAACTATTTTATTTTATACATGTTTTAGTTCACCACTTTGTACTGATTTTTTATATATCTCTAACAGCCATCATTTTTAAACTTTTTAACAAAATTTAAACATACTTTTTATGTTTTCTTTTCCTACGAGCCCACATACAATGCCGTAAAATTAACTAATCATAAAAAGCTTTTCCACTATCCAATGTTTTTAATTTACTGAAATTATTGAGTTCCTTTGTTAGCGAAATTTTAATGAGATACACGAATGTTAGTTATTTCAAGATAACTTGTGTGTTCGTTGTTAAATATTAATTCTGAGCGAACATTTTCACACGATTACGAATAACTTGGCATGACTTCATCGCTTTAAACAATCAACAAGTTATTTTGCATATATTTTTATTATTTTAATCTTAAATTTTCAATTAAATTGAAAAAATCTTTAGTTTAAAGTATGGTGCAAAAGATACTTTGATAATGCAGTGCCCACGAATTAATATATGTATTTGTAATTTTTTAATATATAACTTTTTAATAAATGAATTCAAAGCTCACGAGCTATGATAAACGTCCTTCACTGAGATACTACCATATGACGGCATACTACGCTCCTAGCCACAGTCTAGTCAAGTCAGATGAACTTCATATAAAATAACAAAAATATATGAACGAAATATAAATAAGACTACAAAGTAGCAAGAGTATTGTAGTTTTGAGTTTTATTACTTCGTAGCTTCTAGAAATATTTTTTCTATAAAATCTTTAATATCCCATGTAAATGTTACTTGATATTTGCTCTATAAATTCCCATTGTTCTGTTTGTTGATATACTGTGGCATTAGTACTACGTGAATACGTTCACGGAGCGTCTGTGGGTCACCATGACCTCATCAGGGTCTCCCTCCACGTCCCCTGACATCTTAGAAAGTCTGTATATTTGTAAACAAAATTACGTAAATCTTTGTAACATTATATCTAAATGTAGGAAAGTGGGACGAGAGCTTGCACTATGTAGTAAAAATAGGAACAATATTGACTTCGCAACAAAAGCAACCAAGAAACTTTTTCTAGAGCTTTGAGGTGACTTTTGTGCATCTTATTCAATTAAAACAGACATTTTTATCAACTTAAGCGTTGTATTTTTTAGTTTGTTAAATAAAATTACTTACTATTACAATGTAATTACACTTGTTAATTCTCTACCAATCTCCAAAGATCTTTTTTTAATGCGTGCGAACACCTTTGAGTAAACTATAGGACGACAGTTTAGTCTGACTTTGATTCCTATGAGGTTATTTGGAGCGCAAACTCGATTTTTAGATGTGCAACTAAGCAGCTGAGGGCTGCGGAACAATCGACAATCGACAGCAGCTCTGCTATAGTTTAGTCAGAAGTGTGCGTCCGCTCTAAATGTCTACGTTTTATACATGTGTTTTAGCATTAATTCGCTTTTGATTGCTAACAATTGAAGCGGCGAGTTCTCACACATAATTGAATTACTAAAATAAGAGCTCTGCCACGCCTTAGTTTGACCAAACAACGTAAAGAGTTACATGTGTTAGACCCTCTTGAGAGAGATTTACGGAGCAGTCGGCGCTGCGATGCAGCGGACGTGACAATTACATATCTGACCATATTACCACCACTTAACTCCGCGACCGACCCGCTAATTCAATCTTCGTAATGAATCGACTGTGATTATAGTTATAAGCGGAGCGATTAGCGAATATTAAACAACAGAAGAGAACCTCTAATTAAAACAATTTTAACAAGAATAACATAATATTTGACTTTACTAATAGCACAAGTTTTAGATAGAGGCATTTATATTAAAATTTACATTAATACATAATTTGTTTTTTTTTTAATACATAAACAAGAAAAGGCTATGAATCGTTTACATTCTAATATCTATAAACTTGTGTTAACAAAAATTGTCAACAAGCTTCAATGTAACCGCACCATAAAACTTTCGCCTGTCCAGATCGCGTCATATTCCCTGTGTCAGTGCGTTGTGCCGCGTGGGCGCCACCTGCCGGGCCAAGGTTCAATGGCCATCACTTGCTGACTGACTCACTCCATCTACAAGGAGCACGTGACAGGAGTTTGTACCCTAGATTCACACTACGTTATATCGTAAGATAAACAAGCTTTCGACCGTGACTCCGTCCGCGTGGAATTAAAAAACCAAAGGTGAGTAGCCTGTGTTCTTCCAGACTATCCCTTACATCTGTACCAAATTTCATCGAAATCTTTAGGCTAAAAACTCTAACAAAAATGCATCCCTAAACTTTCTATTTGATAATAGTAAGATTTAGTATATTATTTGACATTCGGGAAATAATGGGAAAAAGTAGAAAAATAGTTTTTTAATGGCGACTTCGTCCGTGTACAATTAAAAAAAGCTTACTAATGTTATAAATGCGAATGTTTAGAATAGGTGTTTATTTTTGTGACTGTAAGGGGCTTTAAAGGTGTAAACGCTCTTATATCTATATAACAAAAATCTTAAAACTAAAGTAGTACAAACCTTATCAAAGCTTTTTCAAAAAAAATACTGCTTAGTTATGGTTTAACAAAGTAAGTAATACAAAGGGAGCTCCGAGGTCAAACAAGTTGTTTATTGGAAGTAGGTTTACACACGAGCTATGGAACTGCATTGTCATTGTCATTATGTAACTTAGTACATACATAATAACACTAAGCTATGTTCAAGTTAGTATTACAACTTGAAAGATTAATAACATAGCTTTGTTTTGATTAACATAGTAGTTAAGCGCTACATGTTATATAGACACGTTGTATACTTAAATATAGTATTTATATGATAGAATAACAAAATGTATTTATCTTTGTATTCAATGGGATTTTTTTTTATATTTTAAGTTAGCAAACGAGCAAACTTCCATCTGAATTAGCTGAAATTGTGAAATAAGTGAAGCCATAGACATCCGTATTTCCTGATGCGTTGCTTCATTTAAGCAACATAGGAGGGGTTGCATAGGAAGGGGAATTATCCTCCACTCCTCCCTTCCTCTTCCCTTCCTTTGCTTGCAAGAAAAGGGAAGGTTAGAAATAAAAATAAAGTAAGAAAAAAATTCGTTTAATCAAAAAAACAACTGGAATTCTGTAGTGCTGCGGTGTACACCGAAGCGTCTTTTTTCAATGAAGGATTTATTAAAATTTATAAAATAGTGGTATTTTTTTATTAGTTAACCTCATTTTTCTTTATGCTTAGAATGTGTTACACATACAGACATTACCGGGCTAAGTTACTATGCGAATTAACTACATGTCAGAGCTCTGATCACCACAAGGTCAAAAAACCAGTGACAATTACACTTAATGACACGTCGTGAGAACAAAAACTATGCAGATGTGACACTTAACTTGAGTATGTTGGCGAAGCAAGAACATTTTTTATATACTTAAGTACATTTTTTCTAACAAGTTAAATAAGTAAAGTACTTATTATCGTTATTAAACTGAACCTTATTTGAAATGGTACAAAATTGTCGAAGGATTTTGAAATAAAACCCATAGAAGTGTTTGTTTCGCCCTTTATTGCAGCAGGTCAAGTTCGGATCAATTTTTTTAACTATTACCTTTTTGCTGTAAGCTTGTAAGCTAATATGAAAATAATTTCAATAAATTCAATGCAGTTTCGACGAACATAATTGCGTTAAATACCTAATTAATTAAGAAATAATCCTGTTGCCTTTGTCTTTTAAAAACAAGATGAATTCGTTGAAAAATGTGATTCAAAAAAATAAATTAACACACAAGTACTCTTTGTTTGAAACTTCCCAGGCTTTTTGTCTCTTTAAAATTGCGAGATTCGAAATAACTAAAATGTATCATGAATTTTATAACAAAGTGAACAGAGAATTGTTAAACAGAAATAAATTCTTTGGGAAAATATTCTATGAGATATTCTTCAATCTTCCAACAGCAAAATTAAAGTGACATTAGATAGAGCTTACTTAGATGGTCACAAGATTTTTTTTTTAAGAAAAAGAAATTCACATTCTCTATTATATAAGCCCGTTACATACGCTCAGTTCTAATTGAACAGTTAAAACTGTTCACTAATAGATCATATTTTGCTTCCACACGCACAGTTTTAGCTGGACAGTTAGCTTTAGATATCATGAACAATTTCCACATCTGTTTTCCATTGAAACATGTTTCGTGTAGTCCCTTCGCGCATCAGTATGCGTGCGGGGTCGGCAGAGAGCGTGTTGTGTCGAGGAAGGGGGATTGTGCAAATAATTTGAAGGGTTACATTAAATATGGATTTATGTCGTGTGAAAGATATACGAAAGCCACGATTTATAGATATTTGTGGTCAAGATTTACGTCGTTTCCATCTTAACGTATTTTTATATGTAGTTTGGAAACATGTTTCTATAATGTTTCCTAAGTCGAAATGCATGCTATAATTCTACTAATCGCTGTTTGTTAGATATTTTTATAATCAACGAATACCGGTTTTCTAAATCATTAATTAATTGTTTCTCGTTTTAAAAACGGTATTGTTTCATTATACGTCAATATGTTTTTTTAACTTTGTAACACGATACGAACATAGTTTTAAACAATTTGCGCGAAGAAGCATGACTCATACAATACATACTCTTATACATATATAATTAATTTGTTTGTCCACCGACATGAGTCACGTCACTCAGGTATTTAAGAATAGATTAACTTATGTCTTTTGAATCACTTGTGCATCAGAAACGAGGGATATACGATACACATTTTTTAATTCTCATTTTTGACAGAACTAACGACTCACTCATTGAACATTAAACAAAACCAACTTCAAAAGAAGACTCTACGAACATCCTCGGGCAGGCCTTCCTGTGAGTCGGGCAAAAAATGCACGCAAGACAATTGTGATACTAGTATGTTTGTCAACTAACATGTAGTTGTAGGATTCGAACCCACGCTGGTTTGTGCACATTCGATATTAAATGATAATATTTTATAACGACAACATTGTGGAAATATAATTTGATGCAAATGTATGAGTCATAATAATTCCGTAAAACATAAACAACGACACGAGTTTATAACTATGACTCATCGGAGCACCCATAGACGTGACCCCATAAGGTTTGGATATGATAGGCAACCATGATAAAGGAAGATAGATTTGGTATCTCCTAACATTTATAAAAAAAACAGGCTTTCGCCCGCGACTCTGTCAGCGTGGAATAAACCTAAAGTAACCTATATGTGTTCTTATGAAATCCGTTTATCAGTTTGCTACTCTAACAAACATCAATCCATCTAAATTTTCGCATTTATATTAGAAAGAAGTAAGATATAGGAAGATACAATAACAAATTGTTATCGAAATATATTCAATTTCCGCAACAAAATTGTTATAAACCAAATATTTTCTTCGATAAAATCTTTTACAAATTGAGGAGTAAAACTGAACTTTGCAAGTTGTGAAAGTAAGCAAATTGCTAGCGGCAACACTCCGCCAAACGTGACACTTTGACAGCTGTCAAACGCACACCTGTCATAACTCGTACAGAGTATGTGAGAAATACAGTTCATATTTTAATAAGAAATAAGCTCTCGTAAATTCTTCTTCGAATGCATATTAAGGCAAGCGCTTAGTGTAGATTTCTAGATCTAAATTGTGACGGGAATTATTAATTACAAACTCTTTTCTTATTATTTTCATATAACATATTTCTTATTGTTTTTTGTACCGTATTATTTATCTGCTTTGAAGGTTACCTGTTTGAATTAATTATTATAAATTATTCGTGACGTAGCTTCACAGACATTTATTAATTATCATTTTGAGCAAAGTCAGTGACTTAATATTCACATTTTAATGTATATTTACATATGTTAATTTTGTTAAGAATAGGTATTTTATCTTTCATTTTGTTATATTGTCATAAGAGACATCTATTGGATAAAGTAAATATTGCGTAGAGTTCAAACTAGCAAATCTAATGATTAACGCTAGATGGCGTAGAGTCCAAATTTCGTGTTTCTTCTAATTTTTTTCCGAGACGCGAAATTTTTATAACTAATTTCCTGTACCCAAATTATACGTATAACAAAATAATTTAATTTGATATTTGGAAACGGCAACAGCGATGCAATTTGTTGTTTAAATATGTAAATCTAATGAAAACTCATTTCATAGCGTAGACTATTTGATTTATTAGTTTAATTTTTGCGTAACATTTATGAGTTGGTCCGCTAGATGTCTCTTATATAAAAATATTCTTGCAATTTATTTAAAAGCTTATTATCAATTGAAAATAATCTTTTGGTTGTACTCGAAACATTTTAATGAAAATTTTTGGATACATGAGAAATATGTTATTAAAATTAACGGTTAACTTAATTTTATGGGAAATCTCATTATAAAACGATTTATTAACACAGTTATAGCCGACGAATGAAATTATCTTTAATTTCTAATTATTAATTTATCAATTACATTTCATTATAAATGCAAGTTTTGCCAACTTACTTTATTTAGTATTTGGGCTCTTGATACATGAACATAGCGTGATTTTTTTTTTGTCTCTGCTTGAAGATATTTATTGAAATGTTTTGACGCTAAAGTTGGGACAAAAGATTAGACGAAATATTTCGTCGCTACGCTAAGTGATGTCTAACAATTTGCATGTCTCCTCCGCAACTACTCCTGTTGAATATAAAAACAGTATGTCTCGACACTAAAGTCACTGTGAGCAGCACTTAGTGTGCACGGCGCGGTGTGCACACGTGTTAGCATGACTTTTATAATTGGCTAAAATCAACATCTTCAACAATTCACGTCTCGAGTCGTAAGATGCGATTATATAGAAAAAACTAAACAAGTATAAAATTAAAGTCATTCTCATTCTGAACGACCGCAAGATAATAAAGTATATAAGCAGTGATATCGATAACGCTGCTCATTTGATAATAAGAATCCATCGAGCCATGGCGTACATGTACGTGGTGTTAGCGGCGGCCGCGTGCTACCTGCTATACCACTACGTGACGAGGACCTTCGGCTATTGGAAGAAGCGTCGTGTCAATGGACCGCCACCCGTACCGTTGTTCGGCAGCCTGCAGGCCTCCGTACTGCGCAAACAGAACACCGCCGTCGTCTTCCGCGACATCTACAAGCAGTTCCCCAACGACAAAATAGTCGGCATGTATCGCATGACGACGCCCTGCCTCCTCGTTCGGGACCTCGACATCGCCAAGACCATCCTCATTAAGGACTTCGATTGCTTCTCGGACCGCGGCGTGTCCTTTAGCGAGCGCGGCCTCGGCAACAATCTGTTCCACGCTGACACTCATATATGGCGCGTCCTGCGCAACCGCTTCACGCCCATCTTCACCTCCACAAAGCTCAAGAATATGGTGTACCTGATGGAGCAGAGCGGGGATAGGTTCGTGGAGTTCCTGCGACAGCAGTGCGCGCAGCGGCAGGAGCAGGAGCTTCACGCGCTCATCCAGCGCTACACTGTGGCCACTATCTCAGCGTGCGCGTTCGGCCTCGACTTCGACACCATCACCGACAAGATACACGTGCTGCAGAAACTGGACAACATCATCTTCTCGCCGTCGTTCATCGACGAGGTGGACATGATGTACCCGGGCATTCTAAAAAAGCTCAACTTGGACATCTTTCCGAAGGAGATATCGGATTTCTTCGACTCGCTGGTTACGACGGTGGTGACGCAGAGGAACGGCAAGCCGACCAATAGAAAGGACTTCATGGACCTCATCCTGGAGCTGCGGCAGCAAGGCGAGATCCACGGCAGCAAACGATCGGAAGATGAACAAGAGCGCAAGCTGGATTTGACGGACGACATTATCGCCGCCCAGGCGTTCGTGTTCTACGCAGGCGGGTACGAGACTAGCGCTAGCACCATGTCGTTCATGCTGTACGAGATGGCGCGCAACCCCGACCTGCAGGACAGGGTCATACAGGAGGTGGACGATGTGATGAGGAAGTACGACGGCAAACTGACGTTCGAGGCGCTCAACGAGCTCAAGTATATGGAGCAGGTGTTTGACGAGACCCTGCGCCTGTATCCCATCGTGGACCCGCTGCAGCGGCGCGCGCAGAAGGACTACCAGATCCCCGGCACCGACGTGACGGTGGAAGCAGGTCAGATGGTGTTCGTGACGGCGGCCGGCATACATCGCGACGAGCGGTACTACCCCGACCCCGAGAGGTTCGACCCGGAGAGATTTTCCCCAGAAAACTCGAGCAACAGACATCCATGTGCCTACCTGCCCTTCGGAGTCGGACCCAGGAATTGTATCGGTAAGTGTTTACCATAAAGTTAATTTTAAGTGATATTGAATAGAAATAGAAATAATTTTATTGAAAAATAAGAGATTAACAATTACAGTAACAGTTATACCAACTAAAAGATAAATACTAATTATGGTTAATATACGATTAATCTGAATCGAAGACTGAATGTAATGTTATTTGTTTGTTTTCTTACAGGGATGCGATTTTCTAAAATCCAATCAAGAATGTGTATGGCAAAGTTCTTTTCTTCGTTCCGTGTGTCGGCGACGCGCGAGACGCTGCGCGGGCTGCGCTTCGTGCCGCGGAGGTTCATCCTCGGCTCCGACAACATAAAGCTCAACATTATACCCAGAAAATTATAAATAACCAAATATGTTATTATTGTAAACTGTTAAGTTTGTTTTAATAAAGTTTTTTCAATAAAAAAAGCGTTTTATTTACTATTTTGCTTCATCTTAAATAATGTGCCTTCATAGTTAGTGCTTTTAATCTGTTCTTAATAACACGTAAAAAAATCATTAGCTTTTATTATTCAGTAGATTCGTACAATTTTGTTTGAAACTTAGCAGCGCCCCTCGCCGGCCAGATGTCCTTTGACTTTAAATTAATATAATTTAGGTACGTAAAACATCATCATATTATACATTTTGCTGTGTCATTTCCAAGAAGTTCGGACGCACCTAAAGATATATTTCCGATCTATTTAAATATCTAATCGCAGTGTTTAAAATTATCTCTAATTAAATGTCAAAAAGATTACATATTTACTATTGTGTTACTGAGGATTTATCTATACTTCTTCTTCTTCTTAAAACTTTGTATTTTTGTATTTTTGTATGTATTGAAATAACTCAAAAGCTACTGGGCCGATTTTAAAAATTCTTTCACCATCAGAAAGGTAATTTAAATATTTTGGGTAAAAACCCTATTGTGCGAAAGAGACCATAAGTTGCTGCCAACATCAAGGAAGCAAGATTGCCAAGTTTTGTCATGTCATGTCATTTTGACATTTGCAATTGACAATTTGACATATGTAAACAATAGAACAAAATTTTCATAATTTCATGCGGATGAAGTCGCACAGAAACAGCTAGTTATGATGTACATGCACATGCACATTTGGTCGATCACGTTACGAATAATAATTTCGCAACTGTAACGGAAATATTCGTGATAGACCCTCTTACAGATGTTACGCGGTGTAATGGGACATGTTATATGCCCGAACATTTATAAGTAGAACCAGTAAGTCGTGTTACGGGCAACCATTGAGTAACGACAATGATTAGCTAGTTGAACTTCTTACTAACATCTTATAAATCACACATCTAAAACAAGATTAATAATAATATTTGCAGTCAAACAGAATTAAACTTGTTTGTTAATAACTTAAAGCGCCCACATTTGACTAAATTATCGCACGACTGTTTGGTCTCGCTTTGATTCCTATGAGCTTATATGGAGGTGGACTGCTCGATTTTTAGTTGTGCAACTAAACAGTTGAATTGGCTGTGAAACAATCGACAATCGCACAACACTGTGGGTTTGTTTGTCAAAGATGCGCTCTTACTTTATTTGTTTAAGAATCTATTTTTGTGCACGAATCATTGCCGTGCCGTTTCGAATACAAAATAGTTAGGTGACTTAATTCATCTAACAGTTTGCATAGTACATTTTTTATTCGCTAAATATAGATTTCTTGCATGACTCGAAAAATAAGATTCAAGTTTTATACTTTTAAAAGTGCTTTGTTTGCATGACGTTTGATATTATTATTTCTTAACTTTTGACATTGCTTTGTCTCATTTTAATCTTGCTTGGAAACACAATTAATTGTGTTTAAATGTGAATTGTTTAGATTCTTCATGCGACCTGCCGCGACCTGCCTGCAGCTACAATACTTACGTTCTAATATTCTCAATGGGATTTATTAGGTTAATATACTAATATTATAAAGAGGGAAGATTTGTTTGTTTAATGTAGAAAACTACATTATCACTGACTGGAGTAAAAAAAAACTAGTTCAAATAAGACTACATTAATTGCAGCTTCCTCAACATATAGTCTTTATCGGCTTTAGGCAATTCGAAAAAACTGTAAGAAATAAATCGTTGGCATATTTTTACTCAATTTTAACGTAAAAAGGTAAGTGATATCTTTTAAAACGCATCAAAGCACTGAATGCGTCATTTATGCTCTCAATGCGTCTTAAACGGCCTAAAATAATTAATTAAAATACAAGTTATTTTCCTTGTTTAAGCACAATCAGTGCTTCCACTGTTTACGTAACTCATAACAGACGTTACGACTGAGTCACAGCTTTGTATATAACAGAAGATTCAAGTTTATTTGTCACTAGAACTAAAGCAGTTACAATGAATCAAACATTACTTGTCCTGACTCTGGTGTTGCTGGTGGTGGCCAGCGCGAGGATGCTGCCGGAGCCGTGGTCGGCGGAGGTGGGAGCTGTGAGGAATTTGAAGGGAGGGGAGCTGCCGCGACGACGAAGGAGCAACTTCCACTTCCGCGGCTACTGGTCCTGCCCCATCGGCTATATACGCAGCCCAGCCGCTTTTTGCGTCGAGTGCGGAGAGTAAGTTATATTATTTTAGATACATTTTTACTTAGAATTTATATCCTTTTATTGGATGATACAAGTCAATTTAGGCCAATATCAAACAAAACGTTCATTTTTTTTATAATATAAGGTGGCAAACGAGTAAGCAGCCACCTGAATCCACCGAAATGGAAAGCGACCGCTGCCCATGAACAGCCGCAATTGCAGATGCGTTGCCAACTCTTAATCGACGGAGGAGGAGACGCACGTAAAGAGGACTTTTCCTTTATGATGCGTCTCCTCCACCGTCAAATCCACTTTTCCTTCCCATTCTTTCCTCTTAAGAAAAGAGTGGAAAGGGAAAGGGACTAATATTAGGCCTCCGGCACCAAACTCATCAGACGAAACGCGGAATTGCTTCCACTTCACGCCTGTTATCTGTGTGGTATTACACCGGGCGAGCCGACCCATTCGTGCGAAGATGTTAAAGAGGGCTCTACCACTGTTAAATTTGTAGTTAATATCAACCAATGCCTAGTATTCCATAAAGGCATCGGACTAAACTTATTTTGTGCCCGACTTTCAGAAGAGGAAAGAATTTTACTTGTATGTCGTATTCATGAAAGGAGCTGATGTTGGCGAGTTAAATATCATTTGTTTTTTTTAAAGGTATTAAAAAAAATAATAAATACATATAATTTCAGATACGAGATGATCACTGGCATGCCTTGCGACAGCATCTTATGAGGAGTTGGAAGAATTTAAACGAGGTGTTATCGAAGCTGCAATATTTAACTAAAAGAACCTCCAACAAGAAAGCTTACTTCTGTGTGCTGTTTCTTAGTGCTCTGACCAAATGTTAAATATCCACACTACGAGTACGCTGAAACAAACCAATCAAATACAATAAATATTTGTAATAACATTTACTTAGTTTTATTTTCGCATTTCAATATTGATTTGTTCGTGTATTTTATATCTAGGCAAGATAACGTTCAGTGCAAAGTCTGCATTCTTACAGTTTCGACATTACATCTGAACAGTAAAACTGTACAGTTACTTACGTCTGTAGCAAACATTTTTATCAGTTAAATTGTTCAGTTCACAGTTATACAAGCACACGTGAGTTTAACTGTACAATTCAATGATCAGTTAAAAATGAAAGCGTGTAGTGTATAAAAAAATAGCCAGCTGAGAATCAAACTGCAATAGTACGTCGCTACGTCGCTACGCAAACGCTTCGATAAGGACTCCTTGAGGTTTTCCTGTTTACGTTTTAAGTTAAATGCAAGCAATTACATTTACTGTATTGGTTTTCCTTTTCCCTACAAAAAGAGCTTTAGGATTATAAGAGAGGTTATGTGGCTAAATTAGAAACTCTAATCACATCGTTGATTCATTTTTTTTGTATAAGTTTTCTCCTGGCGTTGTTTGTATTTTTGTTAGAACAATTTTGCTAATTTCTAAAAACTTTCGAGAAACATTATACTGTATAAATTATAACACGGCTAAACTCACCTACAGCTTACACCGAATGTTGTCACGTGAGTTTAACTGTGTTATAATTTATATAATCTTACTAATATTGTAAATGCGAATGGATGGATGTTTGTTAGAGTTTTTAGCCTAAACTGATTACCGGATCTCGATGAAATTTGAAGTAGAGGCTACTTACTTTTGTTTTTTTTTTTAATTCCACGCGAACGAAGTCTCGGGAGAAATCTAGTAACATATAAAGAAACAGTTCTGACAGTTACAACTGAACAATTCGGCTGCTCTGTTTTCTTTGACTTTATTGCAAATTTTACGGAACTCACTTTGTGAAGGAAATTTTTTAATAATCATCGTCGGGAATTATCAGATTAGATAAGTGTGCAAGTCGTCTTACAAATAGATTGTTAATTATTTGTTTTCAAACTGTTTTTATACTGATAATTTTGTTAATATATTGTATGCGTTTTATCTTAAAGGTCATATAACCTGTGAATAGATAAATTGAATTTTGAATGGAATTTTTTTTCGCAATTTTAAAACACCTCGCGCACACCTTGGACTAAACTATCGCACAACTGTTTAGTCTCGCTTTGAATCCTATGAGCTTATATGGAGGTGCGCTACTCGATATTTAGTTGTGCAACTAAACAGTTGACTGCGAAACAATCGACAATCTCACGACAGTTGTGCGATAGTTTAGTCTAAGGTGTGCGTCTGCTCTTAAATATTAGTATAGAAATTTAGCACTTCAAGATCAATCTATACTAATATTATAAAGAGGAAAGATTTGTATTTTTGTATGTATTGAAATAACTCTAAAACTAATGGGTCGATTTTTTAAATATTTCAACGTTAGCAAGGTAATAATATACATATTTGATTTATTTACATAACAAAACATACAAAATAGAAATCATTCCTCTTTATATTAGTACTAGTTGTTTATTAAAAAATTAGTAAAAACAGCTTATGTTACAACATAACCTATTTTTAATTATTTTTTTAATTTCACGGGTACGAAGTCACGAGCAACAGCTAGTACTAATATAAAGTAGAATTATTTCTATTTTGTATGTCTTAAAATAAATCAAACACTAGTAGGCCGATTTCAAATATTCTTTTACCATTAAAAAGCTACGTTTCCACTGAGTAACATAGGCTATATTTTTTTTAAATTCTAAGTGGACGACGTCAGCAACAGCTAATAAGAAATAAAACACAATATTCGTGTAAAGGTATTTATTGATACCACTATTTAGTTACAATATTGTCTACAGGAGTGCAAGCGACGTCACATCCATACATCCATACATCCATACATACATCGTGTCTGCGCTTTACATTCAAAATCACTGTCTCATACAAAATACATCAACAAGTTTCATTTGCTGAATAACCGTACATTTAGTATAAATATATAAAATAGTGCAACAATGTGTAATTTGGTCTACACGCAGCCCGCCTCAGTCGAATGCAATACAAATGACAAATTATAACGAGAACATATAAATTTAACATTTATAAGTGTTAAAAATACATCCAAAACAGACTTTTTTGTGTGAATTTAAATGAACGTAATTAATTTTCTCAAATAAATGTTATTTTTAAGCAGAGTATGTATTTAAATTTCTCATTTGGATTGAATTAGACATACGTAATATACAATATGTTCATACAAACGAAAGCTGTTTGAAACACGCGCAAACTAACACATCTATTTATATGCATTTTAATAATTTTGTAGCTCTTAAGATATGTATATAACTTGAAGGAAAAAGCTGTGTAATTTATCACATGATTTAATATATTTATATAAAGCCTAAAAAATCTAGATTAAAATACGATTTCTACATAAATTGCCTAACAAGCACATCGATTATAATAAACGTAAAAAAAGCACAAATTACTATAAATATATTTTTTTATAAAATAAATGTGGCGTGTATCAAACAGCTGACGTCATCAGCTCCGCATTATGGCAATAACAAGGTACGTGGGGTTGTGTTAACACTCGCAGGTGATACCACCAACTCGAGACTGAGTTTTTACACTTAAAAACATAGATATCTACAAACGGATTGGAACTATCTTAAATAACATTATTCAATAGTTTTTAATCATGATTACAACAACAAAGATAAAAATCGAAATATTTACAAATAAATGATTAGACAAAACTCTATCTCGAGTCAGGATTCATTAATTCTAGTAGTGGAATTACTGCCGCGAATATTTACAGCGAAATACAGAATATTGTCCAGAATAATACTCCCGACGAGACTCCCGCCCCCTGCGGCTAAGGACACGTCCCCTTCCTGACAGACTCCGCCCCCTGCGGCTAAGGACACGTCCCCTTCCTGACAGACTCCGCCCCCTGCGGCTGAGGACACATCCCCCTCCACACAGTCTCCGCCCCCTGTTAACCCCCTTGCGGCCCTTAGCGCATTTAGCCGCCTTGGACGTAAAAACTCCGCTCTTTATAAACATATTATTTACAATAGTAGAAGCGGTTCAGTCCTACATATATAACACAGCGGCTCGCGACATCAGTGTGGAAGTAAGATACAAGTGAGGGACATTAACATATACAATTGGTTCTTTACTAAAGGTGACATAAACATCGCGCGTCAGCGAGCGCCCCGCCTCACTCGGGATCAACCTCCGTTGCTTGGATGGTCCTGAAACAATCATTTTTATTCAATTCAATAAAAAAAACTTTAAATCATGTGTAAACCTATTGAAGGTAACGAGAGGAGAGAGGAAATACATGAAATGTAAAAACAAAGTTATACCTGTAGAGATCGATCCACGTCTAGCGCCTTGGGGAAGCAGATCTCCTCAGTCATTTGGTAATCTGGAATTGTATCAAATTATATGTGTGAAAGTTTAGATGGATAATTGTAAAAAAATGTCTTTGGAACAGCTTAAGGAATCTCGATAAAATTTGGCATTGTTATAGAACATAGTCTGAGAGAACGTGTAAATCACTTTATTTTGTTATTTCTAATTTCAGGCAAAAGTAAAGGGTAGTACTAAACATTATCATAAAGTGTGTGTGTACCGGTGTGCGCGCGGCGAGCCTGCGCGCGCAGCGCGTCAGCGAGGTCCTGGTGGCTGGCCAGCTGCTGGCGCGCGGCGTGCGCGTGCGCCAGCTGCGGCGGCGCGTGCGCCAGCAGGCGCGCCAGCGTGCCGGCCAGCGCGCGCGCCGGCACGCTCAGCCGCCGCGCCAGCCGCGCGCCGCCCGCCGCCTGCAGCGCCTCTGTACACAACACATTCATTATTAGTCCGCCTCTAATTAATAAAAAACATGGCCTATGTTACTCACTGATAACGTAACTTTTTATTAGTGTAAGAATTTTTCAATCGATAAAGTAGTTTTTGAGTTATATCAATACATACAAAACATGATTAGACCATAACCCACCGAAGGGCGGCTCGACGGGCTCCCTGGGCGGCAGCGCGGGCGGGGCGAGGGGCGGGGCGTGGGGCGGGGCGAGGGGCGCGGCGGGCGGCAGCAGCAGGTCGTACACGCCCTCGTCGCCCTCGCCCTGCTCCGAGGAGCGCAGGCAGTCTTCCAGCTCCGATAGCTCGTCTGGTCGCTCGCTGGACATTTCCAAGTCTTCTGAAAAACAATTTAGCACAAATTAGTTAAAATTAACTCTTATTTACAAATATTAAAAATGTACAAAATTGTAAAATTGTACAAAATGTTGTACAAATGCCCTACCGTCGTTCTGGGCGTTCGTATCGTTGTGGTGTGCATGCGGCGTCGTGCTGTGCGCCTGCTGTGGCGTGCTGTGCGCGTGCTGCGAGTGCGCGGCGTGCGGCGCGCGGCGGCAGGTGTCGCAGCGGCCGCTGCGCGCCGCCATCGCGCTCGTCTCGTCCACCGACAGCGCCTTAGTCAGCAGCTCCGTCAGTTGGTTCGCTATACATATTACAAACAAAAATCATCAACTTCCTCCTTATCCTACTCTCTTAGCTACGCCACTATAGGTTCTTGTTCTCTACATAACTCTATCATACGTCATCTCAGTCATCACTCCTTTTTTCACGTCACCTTTCAGGCAATTCATCCATTTTTAAGTCTACCTCTACCTATGTACTTCAACACTCATATAAATATATGGACAAAAAGTTTTGACAATATTTAGATAAATTTGTATTACTGCTCACCTTGCTCGTGCGCGGCGAGAAGCAGCTGGTGGATGTCCACCTCGCCGTCCGCCGCTCCCGCGGTCTCCATATCCGACATATCTGCAAACAGAGTCATTTAGAACACTGACACTGAGTGAGTCCATCTCTGTGTGTGCCAGTGTACCGTGCACTGACCGACTTGTCCGAGCGTGTCGGCGACGGCGAGGTCCGCGACCTGCGCGTAGCAGTCTGCGGGCACGCCCAGCAGCTCGCCCACGATGGTGCTCTTGGCGCGCAGCGCGCGGCTGATCACCTCGTCCAGCCGCCGCAGCCGCTCTGCACACACACACACGCACACACGTGTAGCAGCACTTCAGTCGTAGAGCTTTAACTTCGCACTACCAGTTTCTCCCAAATTAGAATAAAACCACAAACTTGACACTGACCCAATCCGCTGAGGGAGAGTCATAAACAAGAAACAAGACAACTTCGCACTATCCCCGTCCCTCCGATGTAGATGCATAAGAAGAGGAAATATCCTTCTTATGTGTGTCCTTTTTTGGTTATGGGTAGGCAAGGCTTCTGCTATTGCGAATATGAATGGGCAGCAGTGATATGGGGGTGGGGGTGTACATACCCTGGTGCGTGAGCGCCTGTCGCGCGGTGTGCACGTGGTGCGCGGGCGCGCTGACGGTGAGCGCGTCGCGCGGCGCCAGCGCGGGCAGCTCGCCGCAGTGCGTGCTGATGCGTCCCACCGTCGCCCGCCGCTGTCTGCACACGGAAAACCCAAAATAGAATAATCATAACAAAAGTTTAAAGTGGTAGACGTCAGAAAACATCTTCGCACGGTAAATTCGCCTCCTTCTGCAACGCCACGACCACACAAAAGGATTTTAGTACATTCCCCACCTCCGCCCTTTTCATAGTAAGTAAAATAAAGGGAAGAAAGCGAATCTAACAGAGGAATGGACAAAGAAAGAAGAAATATCCTTATATCTCGTCATTCGCTTCGCCATTTCAGAGAATTCAATGAATGAGTAGCATATTTGGCACACTATCACAAAAGTAGTGAACTCGCCTGCTGGAGTCGTCGGAGTCTCCTACCCTGGAGACATCGTCTCTCTTGTCGTCTCTGTCGGCGGAGTTGCGGTCCCGCTCGGCGCGCTCCGCGTGCTCGGCGTGTTCGCTGTCACGCTCGTTGTCCCGCTCGGCATGCTCGGCGTGCTCGCTGTCTCGCTCGACGTGCTCGGCGTCACGCTCGCTGTCCCGCTCCTCGTCGGCCGCGGTCGATGACGACTTCTCGGACGCGTCAGATGGATTTCTTGACACGTTTATACCTTTTACATAATACGAAATGACTGTTAAGGGATTTTTTGTGACAAATTGACATATTTTAAAAATAAACGTTATTTGTAAATGCAATGAATTCATCGGATACTTAAATGTAAACCTCAACATCAGGATAACTATTCTATTTATTCTATATTCTATAATATATCATTACACCAATAAATCAATTTTTATTTTAAATGTATCCAAAGTATTTCCTACCAGTTGTATACATTTTTATTCGGTCGAATTATACATATTCAATTTTTGTATTTATTTGTACACGTTTATCTCAAAAAATACAAATCAGATTGGAATAATTCTTTATACACATGAAAGAGAAATTAATATAGAAGGTCATGGAGTATACAACATCACGCTAATGAATCAGAGAGGTAAGCAGAAAGTAAAAAGGTGTGTTACCGGAGTCGTCGTTGGAGCGGGAATGGTGGTGCGCGACGAGGGGCTTCAGTTCCGTCAGCTTGGCCAGCGGCGCCTGCTGGATGTGCTTTACCCACCTTCATACACACAGACAAACATACAATATTATGTACTGATTTACAGTGTTTGTGTGTATGATGTATGTCGTGTGACTCACGTGGCGTACTCCGCGGCGGTGTTGGCAGACAATTCGTGCATCTGCACGCCGTTGATGTTCATGAGGAAGAATGTGTTGCGCACCGCGGCGTTCGGTCGAAACAGCACCTTGTCCCTGCACACATACAGTACATTTTGTATTGACATTCATATGCAGGATGTATGATGACGTCATATTTTCGATATATTAATCGATTGACATCTTGACAGGTTACAATATTTGTGAAACTTTCCAACGTGTAAAGATTTTAGAATTAAAAAGAATTATGTAGACTTCTTAGTATGAACGTGTCTAAATAAATGTTAATCTATTTTATAAATAGAGAACTAGAACGAGACAACTATGTAATTAGGTTATCCGCTAACGCAAACATTTATTTAAATTATAACTCATACTATTATAAATGAATGGATGGCTGTTTGTTATATAACATCTCAAAAGTGATTTAAAGGTAAGTGACAAATATATGTTTAATTTAGAGATGGGGTGTGGGGTGTGCGGCGCGTTACCACATGATGAGGGGCGAGAGCGGGCCCTGCTGGCTGGGCTGGCCGATGGGGCGCAGCACGAAGCGCTCGCCCTCGCGCTGCAGCAGCACCAGGCAGTCGGACAGCAGCAGCGCCTGCGCCAGCGACGTGTTAGAGTGCGTGTTGCAGCGGGGTGTGGCGGTGTGGCGGTGTGGGGGGGCAGGCAGCGGGGGTTACCAGCACGTTGAGCCGCTTGGAGGAGTCGTTGCGCAGCGCCAGGTCGCCCTCGAGGCGCAGCGCGCGCGCCGTGAGGTCCAGCCGCCGCAGCTCCTCCCACTCCGCGCCGCCCGCGCGCACCTCCAGCTTGCTCTGGATGCTGCGCAGCCTGCAACACACACCCTCACACTACACCACTCCAGCTCGCACACTTTTATATAGTAAAAAGGAATGATTTGTATTTTTGTATGTATTGAAATAACATAAAAACTTCTGGATCAATTTTATAAATTCCTTCATCATTAACAATCTATGTCTATATTTTTTATTTCACGTGACCGAAGTCGCAAGCAAGTATATTATAAGAGCCTACAATATACTAGCAATCGCTGCCCAGACATCCTTAATTACAAATGCGTTGCCTATTCTTAATCAACAGAGGAGTAGCACATAAAGAGGATATTCACCCAAATCCACTTTCCCTTCCTATCCTTTCTGTACAATAAACTGGAGGAAAAGAGAAAGGAAAGGGACTAATATGAAGCCTCCGACACGACACTCATCAGACAGTACATGGAATTGCTTCCACTTAACGTCTGTCTTGTGTGTGGTCATGGCAGAGCGGCGCTGCTAAGGCGGGCTGCACACGGACCTGTTCCTGTTCTCCGCGGTGCGTATGGCGGTGTCGACGGTGTGCAGCACGTCCTTGGCGGTGGCCAGCGCGCGCCGAGCCGCCTCCGCGCCCTCCGCACCCTCCTCCGCGCCCTCCGCCCCGCCCTCGCTCACCGTCTTCAGCACGCCCTCCAGCAGCAACTGGTACTTTGTTAGCCTGTAATGACACAATAAAATGTTATACTATGTTGAAGCAGCAATAGCCTGTTGGTTAATGTACGGATTTCCGATCACGGGTACAAAGTTTCAAATCCCGCTATTTGACTATTGTAAACCATATCCTAGCACAAGTCTACAGCTTAGTTGGAATGGTAAAAGGAATATTAGTAAATTAACTAAAATCTGCTTATAGTTTGTGTGTGTCAGAGAGAGAGAGAGGGGGGAGTGACCTCTGCCAGACGCAGGCGAGCAGGTCGCGCAGCTGCAGCCGGCCGCACAGCGGCAGCTGCTCGCGGCCGCACAGGAACTGGTGCAGCTCCTTGTGCTTGCGGCGGCGCTCGCGCAGCGCCTCCAGCGCCAGCCGCTGCCCGCTGCAGAACTGCGCCAGGCACTCCGCGTACCCCGCCTCGCCCAGCTGCGCAGCGTTGAGCCACACCTTACATTAGTACTGGCGGCTCCCGTAAGGATACATCCGTATCAAATTATAAAAACTATTTATTTTATTGTTTATTGTTTACATTTGTGTTTCAATTGCAAATGTCAAAATTAAAAAGCACAAATGACAACTAAGACCTTTCACGTTGGATAACAATTACCGTTACCATGGCAACCTTGCTCCCTTGATGTTGTCAGCTTGTAGTTTTCCCTTTCCCGTATGACAATTTTTTCTAAATTATTTACTCCCCAAGTGTAATAGCCTAAAGCATGTCAGAAGTGTAGAACTTTTTATTGAAGAAATAATTATTCAAAAACATACTATGACTGCTGAGATCCTACGCCACAAAATGTGTTTACGATTTATTATTTTAATATAGATAAATATAGATTAGTAGTTAGTGCAGTGTAGGTTGCCAATGTGAGCCACATGGCGGCGCCTTCTAGAGCTCACTGACCGTGTTGAGCAGCGCGTCTGCGACCGGCCGTATCTGCACGAGGTGGTCGCGGGCCAGCGCGCGCGCCGCCCGCAGCTCGGCGTAGAGGCGCGCGTGCCGCTCGCGCACCTGCTGCAGGTTGGGGAACAGCGCGCGCAGCTCCTCCGCCGCCAGCAGGCCCGGCGCGCGCTGCAGCGGCCGGTGGAACACCGTGTCCAGCACCTTCAGCCAGCGCACGTGCGACCCCTCCGACACGATCAGCTCTGCGCACACCACACCACACCTCTCACAACTTCCACTTCGCCCGCCCTCGTAGCTTAATTAGTGACCCCAATTGACACAAAAGTAATGAAGACCGTAGTATCAAATATCATCCATCACCCTAAGTTTTCTTATCTTACTAATGTAGTCTAAATGGCTGAACGGATTTCAATGAAATTGGACATGAATAGTCTGGAAGAACAAATAAGCTACTTACTTTTATAATCACACGCGAACGGAGTCGCGAGCGAAAGCTAGTTTATAACGTAAATTACATAACTAGGAAACTTTTCAACAACTTGTTACTATTCTGGCAAAGCAATCAATCTTTCAGATTTAAAAATATACGTCACGTAGGCGTCGAATGAAATTCACGAATAAACGCTGATTCAAGAACTAACTACAGATATTTTCTAGACAATGTACATTGTTAAAGTCCACTGACATCACTGTGTTTGTGTAGTGAGGCAACACTACACATGACTGACATCTACAATAAACATATTGTCAAATACATCAACAAAATTTAAAACATTTTACAATTATCTTTTGTAGTCATTGTAGACAAAAATAAAGCGAAACTAATTTACACTAACCTAACCTGTCCGTCTGTCAATATAAAAAGTATCACATGATGGCGCCTCAAATTTGACTTTTTCATATTTTAAATGTAACCAATAAACTCAAAAACTGCTGAACTGATTCCCGAAATTCCTTTAGCTTTAAAAGGTACAATGTCGATGAGTAACATAGGCTCTAAACTTAGGTCGGAGTCGCGGGTCAATGGTCAATGCTTACAATATAGATTGTAAAATAAGTCAGTTATCAGAGAATAGGCAGTCTCCCCCCCCCCCATTCTACTCACCATGTATGACCTCCTGTCGTTTCCTCAGCCTGGCAGAGAGCTGCATGGTGTCGAGGAGGTGCGGCGGCAGGCTATCCGCCCACTGCGCCGCCAGCGGCTCCTCCTCCTCTGACAGCTCTGATGAGGAAGCTAAGTTACTGTCACCTCACAACATGCTTATTACAAACATACAAACTCTATCAAAATTTAATTTAGCAACAACTGTCCAGTAGTGTACCAACCTTGCTGGTCAGCGGCGACCGTGTTACTCTCATTACTTCTAGAAGATAGACTGGAGCTGCTGGAGCTGCCAGAGGGCGCTGTCGGCGTGCCTGGCTCCAAATCACTACAATATAGAAACAAATATTTCAAATACAAAATGCTAGAGAATACAAAATTTATTTCACTCATTTCTTTCACCATAAGAATGTTACATGAGATCTTCTAATTAGACTAAGTAATACATTTAGATGGACATTCAGCAAACTACAAGAAGCAATAAATAAATTCAATTCAATTGCTTTACATGTATACAAGTTCACATTTAACTGTACGAATAGTACATTTTATTAGTTAATGAAACTATATTACCGTGGTAATAGATGATATCAAAGTTTGTGAGGGAAGGAAACGCCAAAGCAAACATGGACGGGATGTTGATCGTCGCGGGTAATTCTGTACTCGACTTACTGAGGCACGTTCCTCGGACACCATACCGCAGACAAACCCATTTAGAATTGCTACCAATTTTATTTACAAACCAACAATAAATCTTGAATTATTTTCAACTTATCCATCGTATTTTTAATTAATAATTCATTATCAATAAATATTGATTTTGACTTTGAATGACTCATATAATAACATCAGGATAATCTAAAGTGCTTGTACAATATGACAGTTGCTGTCAGCCACTGAGTTTAGTTTAATTAAAATCTTCAATCTATCGATGTGATAGCAGGGTGAGTTATAGGGTGTGGGAGGGATGTACACCCTTATACAACGCAAGGCAATCAGCCTCTACACGTCGAAATTATAAAGTACATCTACGTCAATGTTAATACATTGTAACCATGAATAATACAGTTCTTTGAAGAAGTATTTTTTGTCCTTAGATATTAAATTAAAACATGAAGCATATTTAATTTGTGTTTTTTGTTTGAAACAGTTTGTTAAATATCCAGTAATTATCACAATCGTTGTGTTCGTTTACGATAAATACTAGAGTAGACACGCCGTCGCCGCACAAATATTCAACAATAGATAAACAATATCTATTACACATTACTACATCATCGGTTAGTTTGTTGTTGTATTTGTATTCGAAACATTAACTTTTTTAACTTAACTACACCAATGTTATTTACTTCCAATAACAAACTAACTTACTCCGATTTCGGACTTAAATTTGCACAACACTTTTCGGTTTGCATCACACTGTAATGTTGAATCAAATTGAATATTGACTACAAGAATATAAAAGTCTTGTATTCAAATAACCACGTAAACATTATCAATACCTTTCTGACAGTGTCCTGCGAGCCAGCAAGCCAACGGCTGGGGGCTGCCTGCCCGCGGGTAGGGACACGTTGCGGGAGACACGCGGGGGTGCGGGGGTTGCCATGGCGACCAACACACCCTCTCACAGATAGATAGCACTAATCACTCACGCATCACAATTCACGAACGAATCACAATTTTGCTCACTTTCTATACGCAAAAGTAAGTTGCTAAATCTGGATATCTAAGTTGATTTTCTATAATTAAAAATGATTAGTACCAATAATAAACGTTCAGAGATATCGTATTTCGTAATTTAAAGAATCGACTGAAATTTGTAATAAATGATCCTGAAATAAATCATCGATATTGCTACACAAACGTAAGAAAACGTATCGAAACTTTCCGAACATCTTTCATATTACATCGTAAAAATATTGTTTGAATCTCGTAAATTTATCGACCATGATATCGACTATTTATGTTTAGAACCTCAGCGATGCGCGTAAAAATATATTTTAGTGACTTGTGCATGTTTTATAACCGCGCGTACCGACTATTATTACAGAACTGACTGAAGAAAAATTTCAAAGAAATTTCAAACTAGAAAAACGTACAGATGTGAGAACATATGTAATAGGCATCTCACCTATATATGAACATTTTTATTTATCTTTACTAAGGATAATTGCTTTTTTTCATTTTATTTTTTTTGTGCAGTAAATATGCTCTACAACATTGAACACTTGCTATCACTTAGTACAACTGACGATATAAATAAAATAATAGTTAACGGATGCATTTATCTGTGTAGAGATTGCTATATGGGAAATTTAAAAATGTTACCAAGTTTAATAATTTTGCTTTGTATAGCTTAATCTGCTACAATCACTTACGTAGCATAAACATTTTTTATAACCATATAAAAAATAAAACCACTAAGGCAGGCGACATATTATACAGGAAAAAAAGGTAGTTTTATTCAAATAAAAACTACAGGAAGTCCCTATTATCTAAGTTAGTACCCATAGAATAAATCAAATAGAGCCATTTTAGTGCTTAAGGCCAGATTGGCGGAAACCTAGCTGTAGGCAATGATTAGCATTCTCTTTAGGCTGTGTTTACGCACATGTCCTAATTGATTCGCTTTATTATTTATGAGTGATTCTAACGTATGAACCATTTATAATATAATTTTAAAGGCTTGACTTTTTGCATCGAACTTTCTGAGACAAAAAAAAAAACATATGAAAGATATGAAAAAATTCTTCATCCCTTACTATTATTTAAGTCGATAATTTACAAGTTTCTTATTGAATAAAATATTTAAATACGTTCTTTATAAACTCTACACAATTGTAACATTGTAAAGATACATTTTAATACAAGATAACTTAACGGAGCCAAGTAATTATTTAACTTAAAACATTAACTTCACCCACGACTAATTACAAACTAATTAATACTTGTCGCGGTGAAACTTCGAAAGTGGGTCGACAGAGATATCTTCTAATATCTTTTACTTTTTAAGAATAAATACGTATATTAAAAAAAATTCAATATGACTTGTTATGTACACTTTATACATCACGAAGCATGTACTATATGATTACTGATATAGAGTTTCAATATATCTTATTTCATCTCAGCAATAACAATTAAACAATACTATATGTCTCACGACTATGTACTCAGCTTTTGATTTGGCACGTCAAAAACAAGAGTATTCTACTGCGTGGCGTGCCAACTAAACGCGGGTAAAACTACCTAATTGCTATGAGGAAGTCAGTTATCTATGTTGTTACAAAATGCGGAATAAATGCAGTTGAGTATGTAATAGTTAAAACTGCAGTTATAATGCGGGTAACTAATGCTAGATTCGCTTAACTGTCACGATTAACATGAAGTTATGAATACGGTCATATTTACAACTATATTTTCGCTATCAATGCATCTTATTTACCTATCGTTTAAAATAATATCTAAGTAAACTCAAATACTCTGCTAATGGGATGATTATAGATGAAATAATTAAACATAAGATATATTTGTCTAAAATCGATGATTTCAACTCACTAGTAAAATTATTAGTAAACCAACAAGGTAAAATAAACTAATATCGTGGTTATTTTACACCATTCTATTATTATAACACTGATAATTAACAATTTAAAAACAACAAAATAATATTGAAACACTTCACACGCTAACCGTAAAATTCTCATATATTACTATTCTCTCAAAATTAAATTATAAATTCACTAAAGACATGATCTTTATTCTTAGCAGACGCGAACTAGTGACGTCACATAACACGTCCCCTCAGCGAGACTGCGCGAAGTAAACTGAACTAAAGAACTAACTAATGTTCAGAAAAGCGCACGAATGTTTGTTCACATAAATTGTACTGTCTACGTCATAACTGGCGATCGAGAATACGTCATTACTACAATAGAGTTCGATTCTAAGTACTGAATAACATAATTTTATGATAAAAAAAGAAATTATCCAATAAACCTTAACACTGGTCTATTAAAGCTAACATAACTGCAGTTTTGATAACTGTAATTTGTAATTTGACTATTGTATTATGTGCCATTTATATTTGGTGAAGGTCATATTCATGTATCTTTATTAGCTACAAGCGACACCGGATTAACACAATTAATATCTCTACGAGGAATTAAATTTCACAACCGCTATGTAACACATAAACTGTCATCCACCATCGTCACCAGCTCACTATATGTCCCCACCGAGGGGCTGGCCCACTGCGGGTTGGTCGACTTCACACATATCTTTGAATTTCCTTGCCGATATGTGCAGGTTGCATTAGGATGTTTTCCTTCACCGTAAGAACGTCGGAAATCCGTAAGAAAAATCGAAAATCACATTGGTACACGGCGGGAAAACTGTTATCAGATGACAGATCAGTCAGTGACAACTGTCACATTGGTAAACTGTCATCCAATCGATGCAAAATTTTTACGATTACAAAGTTCTTACTTTGTTTCATTTTAAACAAGAAAAATTGAAGCTTGGTGTTCCAAACATGGAACACCAAGCTTCAATTTTGACTAACAAGTCAACTTGTGGTAATATTCCAGCTGTTCTGTTTGTAAAGGGCCGGCCCCGTACAGTGGGAAAGTTACACTGAACCTACTGACGTACAGACTGTTTGCGCTGCAAACTACGTAGTTGATGTACTGGTAGATATACAAGTATTGTGTCTGGACAATATTTACTTATAATGTTATTTAAGAGTAATACAAAATTGAATGTTTTTTTGTCTTTATTTATAGTACAAGGCGCAATATATTCCATCACTAGCTGTTGCTCGCGACTTCGTCCGCCTGTAGTTTAAAATGGTTATAAGTGGGCTACTTATTCTTAACGTAGCGTTTTACTAGTGATAGATTTTTTTTAAATCGGCCCAGTGGTTTTTGAGTTATTTCAATACAAACAAAAATCCTTAAATACAAATTTTCCTCTCTATAATATTAGTAAAATGACTAAAATAACAAAATACAAATATTTCTTTTATTAGAACTAGTTACTTTATACTGTAGTCATAAAACTAGGTACTTTTCCTTCAGTCATCATCATAACAAGTCCGCCATACAGGTAAACACATAAAGTCCAAGACAACTGAAGGCTTGGCGGCGTGACGTCACGCCGTGAAAGCCTTTCCCTGTGTATTGCAATTTATAGCTAATTTGTTATTTATTGAGGTCACAAGTCGATTTTATGATTTTTCTAAAGAAGTGGCACATTGATCAACGCAAAATAAAATTCCCTCCTTCATTTACAAAATCGAAATTAATATAATAATAACTATATTCTATTTTCTCATGTGCCAATAAATTTAAACTAATTTGACAGACGCGGAGCGAGACAGACAGACAGACATTGATAAGTGTCCATTAATCTGTAGACAACGAAATAATTTTAACCACATTACATAACTCCGCCTAACAAAAACTAATGTCTATTTTTATTATATTCAATATTTACTCATTTATCTTTGAATAATCAATGTACAATAGAAATTATACAACCTTTTTCCTTTCCGCTACGGCGTAGCAGAAGCCTACGTCCGTAGCTTTGCTACGAGATAGGCTTCACACGTTCCGTATTTTTATTTATTTCCATCGCACGTCTACAGTGTAGACGTGCAGTACAGTGGTAGAGCCCGCTTTAACATCTTCGCACGAATGGGCCGGCTCGCCCGGTGCAATACCACGACCACACAGAAAACAGGCGTGAAGT
>NW_013524879.1:117159-180384 GCF_000836215.1 Papilio polytes
CGTAGCGGCGGCAGCTAATTTATGTGGGTTATCACAACAGCCGCCGCTACTGATGTTTCAAACAATAACATACAAATGAAATTCTACTAAACTATAAAAATATCGAATGCCAAATCAACGAAATATAAATATCGAATTATACAAACACATCTTATTCTTTGAATTGAAACTATTTACCGGTTAATGTTTTAATATTAGAGATGTTGATAAAATTACTCGGAAAGATTTTTTAATTTACCACAATATTAGACATAGCTGTTGCTCGCGAATTCACCCGCGTGAAATTAAAAAACATAGTCTATGTTACACAAAGATAAATTACCTTTTTATTGGTGAAATACTTTTTGAAATCGGCGCTGTAGTTTTTACGCGCATCGAATGCGTAAAAATACAAATCTTTTCTCTTCACAATATTAGTAAAGATCAATTGCTGTACCAAGAGCAACATTTTAGACCTCAAGTTTTTTTTTTATAATATAAGGTGGCAAACGAGCAACCGGCCACCTGAATCCACCGAAATGGAAAGCGACCGCTGCCCATAAACATCCGCAATTGCAGATGCGTTGCCTACCCTTAACTGACGGAGGAGGAGATGCACATAAAGAGGACATTTCCCCTTCCTATGCGTCTCCTCACCGTCAAATCCACTTTTCCTTCCCATCCTTTCCTCATAAGAAAAGGGTGGAAAAAAAAGGGTGGGACTAAAATTAGGCCTCCGGCACCACACTCATCAGACGAATCGCGGAATTGCTTCGACTTTACGCCTGTTTTCTGTGTGGTCGTGGTATTGCACCGGGCGAGCCGGCCCATTCGTGCGAAGATGTTAAAGCGGGCTCTACCACTGTTGAAGTTGGCTGTTGAAGTCAAGTTGCCAAAATAATAAAAAAAATTTACTTCAAGGCGCCTTACTATTCCCGTTATAATAGCTGCCACAAAAATACAAAATAAGTAGCCTAAGTGTGTAGAAGAACTGGCGTTTTCACAATAAATATTTACCTAAATCCATAACCAACTGAAATCTAGTTCTAGGAATCTATTAGAGGTGATCTGAAATTATCTTTGTGTTATTTACGTCACATCCTCATGCGCACTGACTCACGACAGATAAAAGCCGACTCTAACGCAAGAGCACATTAAAATCTGCAAAACCGGGAATCGATCGCATCGCCCGGACACCGGGACAGGTGCCAAATGCATTGATGTTTGTTACGTACTCAAAGGTACACACCTTGGTCAAGGTAAATAGTAAATTATATAAACATATCGACTCCGTTAAAGTTAAATTTATATACATACTAGCTTTCGCCCGCGACTCCGTCCGCGTGGAATAAAAAAAAACAAAAGCGAGAAGCCTATATGTTCTTCCAGACTATGCTCTACGTCTATGCCAAATTTCATTAAGATCCGTTCAGCCGTTTAGGCTACAAAGTCTAAAAAACATCCATCCATCCATCCATCCATCTAAACTTCCGCATTTATACTCGTAATATTAAAAATTACTGGACCGATTTCAAAAATTCTTTCACCATTAAAACTTACGTTATCGCTGAGTAAAATAGACTAACATTTTTACTATTTTTCTGTTTCACGTGGACAAAGCCGCGAGCAACAGCTGGTTTTTCTTCTCTTTTAAAATTTTTTCACATAGTACATTCATCCAAACTTTAGTATTTATCAGTAAGAAGTATGATTTATTGACAATTATTTTAAACACAGAAGCTATTAATTATAAATTATTTTTACATAACGCGAAATATTTCTGGGCCGACTATTACATTGTGATTCACGATTTCCTGAACTATTTCTTTCTAAAGAGTCAGAGATAAAGTGACACACGAGGATACATAAATAGATATCCTACTGATGTTTCCGACATCGGCAGTTGCAGTCTTCTGCGAAATGCTCTCCTTCAATGTTGAGTAACGCACCTCGATCTGCTGCCAAAATAGCGACATTGGCGCCAAATTATTCTTTTATACAAAAAATTGAGATATTCATTTTAATAAAGATACGCGCAGATAAGATGTTTTCCTGTTTATAAAATCTTTTCATCGCCTACGCAACTGATTGGTATACGATAGAATCTTATTTTCAACTTAAATTGTCAATAAATGCAACGCTTACCGACACAAGTGTCTTATTTAAAAATTTTGTATAAATTAAAATTGTGCATTTTAACTAGAAATCTAAGAAACCTTGAATACCAGAAGGACTATAAGAAATGCTTTAGTAGACACTAGATAATGTAACTAAACGCACAGAAGACTCGGCCGTGACCCATCGCCTATTCCCGTGCTGTGGCGTGCCGTGTGTTGCAATCACGAAATCAGAACAATTTCACGGACTCGTTTACCAAGACGGTTTACGTTAACTGAAATAATTGAACTGTAGTTTTTGTTAGCAATTAGTTAATTTCTCGTAAGTCTACTAACAAATTTTAACTGAATATTTACATGTTAAAAACCTATGAAGGTGTAATATGGCCGAATATTTCAGTTTTGCCTTTAGCCACTTCCTTGGCTGAAATATACGTGAATAAGCTAGAGTTTTTTTTTTTTCAAATATTATACCCGATTGGAATGCTGTGTAATCGATCTCGCACTTTGATGCCGCTCACATATCTCGTAAAATCATCGTTAATTATATTTATGTTTAATGCCTCGTTTTATTTGAAGTGGCAACTGTTCTGACGCAGCGAACGCGTCATCAACGAACGGTACACAGTATTTAGACATTTCTAAAAAAAATTCCATGCGATGGTTACATTTTAAGAAGTATACGAATGACTGAGTGATGTGACTAAAAATTACTTCAGTAAGAAATATTGTTTATAAATGTTACGAGCGAAACTGAGAAACACCTTTTAGTGATTTCAAAAGAACATAACCATTTATGAACTTGATTCGATGTTTAATTTTGGCCAGTACATGAGGATAGTAGTGCAAGGCTGGCATGGACTGCATTCTATGAGGTTATATGGAGGGGCTCACACTGAATTTTTAGTTGTGCAACTAAACAGTTGAATTTGCTGCGAAACAATCGACAATCGCACAATAATTGTCCGATTGTTTAGTTAAGGGTGTTCGCCCGCTCTTAGTGTTTACATTACGCCAATACGCTAAAGCTGATTTTGGCCACTTCTGGCATAATATAAACTAGGCATTAGTTACCTATTACGTCTGCTTAATTCGCAATGAATAACATTTAACCCAAGGTTCACAACGAGGCAATTAACATCTATTCTAATATCATAAAAAGAAAAAAATGTATTTTTGAATTTTTGCACATATTGAAAAAGCTCAAAAATTAATGGGACGATTTCAAAAAGTCTTTAACCATTAAAAAGCTACGTTATCAGTGAGTAACACAGGCTATGTTTTTTATTATTATTTTATTACACGCGGGCGCAGTCGCGAGGTACAGCTAGTTTAGTATAATCGTATTTTTGCGTAGCGACACATCAATTAGTCAAAGGCGGACAGTACGCGACTAAATCCTCTTATCAATGATAAGCTGTTGTTTTGGTACATGTGCAAATCCGCGGCCGAAACGCACTCGACCACCCGCCACTTACCACTCGCTATATCTCCCGCCCACGCCCGCGCCCACTGACAATGTTTATCCTAATTCAGATGTTATATCTCGCTACTGAAGTACGTTACGTTGTTTCTATACTATTGTTACGCAGTGAATTTCCTTATCTATATCTATACTGATATTATAAAGAGGAAACATTTGTATTCTGTATGTATTGAAATAAAAAACTACTGGGTCGATTTTAAAAAATCTTTCAGTTAGATAGATAATTTATCTGCGATTAGTACTTTAACTTCACTCGGACGAATAAGAAATAAAGTAAAGGCCATTAATTGGTAACTAACCATGTCTCTTAATGGTTTTAGTATAACATCATCATCCGCTTGCACTTATCCCTTATGGAGGGTCGGCACAGTATGTGCTGCTCTTCCATACATCTCTATCAGCCGTCATATCTGAATCCACTCCTTTCTTAAGCATATCCTCTTTCACACAATCCATCCATACTTTCTTCGGTCTTCCTCTTCCTTTGTAGCCATCCACATTCAATCTCAACACTTTCTGGTTTATGTCCCCATCAGTTTAGTATAACAAATCTCAAATAATTTGTTTACAAAGACTAGTATTTTAGAACCGTGCGAATTACTGATAGAAATTATTGTTTATTATTAAGGATGCTTACAATATGTATTTTTATATGATATACTCCATTCTCCAAGCCTAATTTACGTCACTTGGCACGCTCTCTGGCAGAGTCGCTCCAGCTGTAAGTTCCGTGGCGCGGCTCCATTCAGTAACTCGTCTATCTCTACGTGGTAAAGATAAACAAACGCGAACTTTTCAATAACATGTTTACTTCAAACCTCCATTCATACAGAACATAAAAGCTTTAAATTTAACTATTTTTTTTAAGTTCGTGATAACTTTTTAAGATTTCAGTTATAAAAAGCTTCCTTAAAATATTCAGTGATGTTTTTAAGATAAATTCCAAGTATTATCACTAAAATTTCAAAAACCATGAACGAAATTTTTTGTACAGATCGGCAGTGAAACTTCACGGTAATTAAGTAAATTCAATGTAAGCCTCCCCGACATTAATTCGTCGAGCCCGCATTGCGCTACTGCATTGCGACGTCTGCCCACCCCACCACACCCTATTGTCTTATATCTGACAGTTTACAGCTGAACCATCCGAATTCATAAAGTGTTTACTTACTATGAACAATACCAGCATTGTTTATCTTAAAATTGCAAACTACAGCTACGAAATAATTATAGCAAATCGTAAACATCGAACAGTTCTTAGTAAAAACATTAATATGTCAACATCGTTAAATATATACATGGAATACTCAATCCTTTCATAATGAACAGAACTCTCAGTAATTCGGAAAAGCTACATTAATATACAATGTTATTAAATCCCAAGCACATTCCACAAAAAATCACGAATTTAAGACATAATTAATTTATAAGGAAATTAGTACAAAACTTTACAAAACACGCAAAAATTTGTCCCCAAATATCAAGTAATTCGTCTGCGGAATTCCGCAGCGCGCAGATTCCGACAAATTCAGCGAACATAAACATGGTGACATGCGTTTATATTAAAATTAACACGGTAGTGGTGCAAGGCACAGGCAACAGGCATCGCAACATTAACGCGGAATACGAATCATGAAAACATGTGTCTTATAACGTGGATTTGACGGCGGAGGAGACACATAGGAAGGGGAAACATCTTTATGTGCGTCTCCTCCCCCGTCGATTAAAGGTAAGCAACGCATCCGCTATTGCGAATGTCTATGGGCAGCGGTCGCTTAGCCATTTTGGCGGATTCAGGCTTGCTCGTTTGCTACTTCATAATATATTTTTAAAAAATTCTAGTTGAAAATATATATGATAAGAACCTAGTTAAAGCTTGCCGCCAATTTACAATAGAAACCACCTAACATCTTATATAGAGTTTCATGACTGTCATCATCCGCTATCGCTCATGTGTCGCACCACACGACATCGCTTACTTTTGGCTATCAGCCAGGGCGGCGAGCGATGCGTCTCCCGGTGCAATCCCCTATCGTACACTTTATGTCCACGTATAAAAGTTTGGGATGTTAAGGGACAGGGTCACTGAACTAAATCAAGTGTGAAAAAATATTTTGTGCTATACTAAGATATATTTCGAGAAGAAAACACATTGAAACATGTATGACAACAGAATAATAGTTAACGAAAGATTTTAATATAATTTTATTTGCTACTTACTATTTTATTTGGTACTCGAGTGTAAAAATCTATTAAAAAGGCGCAAAACATAGAAGTTGCTCTTGACATAAACAGATTATTCTCAGTTGCAAAACTTTCCAGCGCCACTGAAGTGTTATTTAATATCCCCGCTGTCAAACTGTCAAACAGAGAACATCCTCCCCCGCCTGGAGCTTCCCCATCCCCCGGGGTGCAGACCGCTCAGTTCTCCCCCAAACGGAAATGTCTACGTCAGTTACTCGATAACAATATTCAAAGCTGTTTAGTTTCAAACTGTTGGTTGCAGCTATTGTTATAACTTAACGCGAGAATTCTCTGTCAGTTTTATCGTATTTTAATACATTTGTTAGTTGTGTTTAACAATAAGGGTGAGAGGTAAAAATCTACCTAACTGGTCATAGTCTATACTAATATTATAAAGAGGAAAGATTTGTATTTTTGTATTTATTAAACTCAAAAACTACTGGGCCGATATCAAAAATTCTTTCACCATTAAATAGATACGTAATCAGCGAGTAACATAGGCTATATTTTTCATTATTTTTTAAAATTCACACGGGCATAATAAACGTAGAAAGAATTTACCGTCAAACCTATATAGAGGAAATTTCAAACATTTTAAAAATCTTATCAAAATCTACCAGACATATAATACCGTAATTTTTTTGTATGTAAATACATTTTCACGTACATACAGATTATGTATTAATGTTTTATATATCTATCTCCGTGTTACATTGCACCGGAGCCACGCTTAGCATACGACACCTCACCGCTCATTGTCGCCCACATATTGTCTATACACGAACACCCACATACTAACACTAGTGTTGTTAACTGTCGATAAATTAATATTTACTAAATATTCAAAAGATACAGAGATGTAGCACTTATTAAAATAAATCAAATAAAACTGCTAACTTCAAGATATTAAAAATACTTGAATTGTTCTTGACGAAATTCAAATTTGTCTCATATTATCGTAGCTTAATGTAATCAAAATTTTATTGTAGATAAAAGTAAATAAAATATCAACGATGAATATTAACACTAGATAAATATTTAATAAATTACTTCTCGTTTATCGATAGTTACAGAACATCGATAATTTTGTCAATCCCTAGTTGCAGATCCGCATAACAATAACAATCGACAATCGATGATATCAACACTAGTTTTTGTGTACAATATGACATTGTTATGTATCCAAAACGAAGTCAAAATGATGTCATAAAAATTACAATTCGAAAATAATTAACGAGCTAAAAAAAATATAAAATTTGTATGAGAAATACTTTATTTAACCGCTGACCAATATCCCTTAATAAAGTTTTCATACAACCTTATTAAAAATTATAAAAATAATAGAAAATTTTTAAATACATCACCAATACGATACAAAAATCAAATAAGCACACCAGAAATAACAACGTAAATGCCTAAAAATCACTCGATTCACTAAAATATTTTTAATTATCTAATTATAATTTAGCAATACGTAAAATTGTGAAACTGCGATGCGTTCAGTTTCGCTCTCCGCGCTATACTGAAAACGCACACCTTCAATTCGCTGAAGACAACCTACACCAGTTTACACAGACCTTCGTCATACATACATCACCAACGATACGATAGCTCACATTAAAACGGACATAAACTATCCTATCCAAACAATTGATCCCTCCAATTCTATACGTATTCTATAGAACATTATGTCCAATTTAACTTGATCCTTTACGCTGTTGGTTATTGGGCTTGAAATGAGTCTACGTAAAATGGATAATCTCGTATCCATTTATATCTGACCTCTGTTCGACTAGACATCGTGAAATTGTAGTTTTTACATAATATAAGACAAAGGAAAATGAACCATATTACTATAGCCTTATAGATTTTATTACCATGAGATTAATAAATTAGTAAAAAATACGCGACAACGCTTAAGAGATAAAGTTCAAAATATCTATTAAAAACCAGTATTTAGTGATCAAAATTGAACCTTTTCTGATTGAAATAAGGTTAAATTTCGATTGTAAGTTGGATACGTCGTTCTACAGTCTGGACAAACTATACCAAAGCATGAGATAGTTTCAGTGCAGTTAGAGAAAATGTAAAAAAAAAAAGTGTCTACATTTCTGCTATTTGTAGCTTAGGAATTTGGTAGTTTAAACATACAAAATATCGTTTATAATGAATTATTTGAGAAAGAAAATTAAAATCTAAGCTATTTTTTAAAGTAACATTCTGATGGTGAAAGAAATGGTAACAATATATTCGATTGTTAGATCTAGACAGTTCTAGTATATTGCTATATTACAGCGGTGTAAACACGAAACATTGATTTGCCTCTATATTCCCGTATTTGCGAATTCTAGTTGTACATTTGTTTCGCGTCGTTTACTATTGACAGACATGTGAGAGACATAAGACAGTGTGTTAGAGGTAGATGCTAAGGCAGTGTAGTGTGGTACTGACTGGTTGTGGTGCGCGGTGAGTCTGTTGGGGTCTGAGGCGTTGCGGTGTTTGCCGCGACGTGGCGCATCCCGCTCGCGACAGCTCTCCGCACGGTTGACGCCACGCCCGCCACCACCTCCACGCCAACTGTATTACAAATTAGTATACAATGAAATAAAAAAATATACACACCCTTAAAAATCATATTACATGAAATTTAAATTAGCGCCATCTATTGTACGACAACAAAAGCTCAACTCAATTTAACGTTACAAGACTCCAATAGATGGCGCTACTAGTACACAAAACTTACTAGTTTTTCTTAGTTTTTATATCAATACAAACATACTTATGCTCCTTGTCGGGTTGTTCTTTGGCGATATCAGAGTTGTCGGCCTCCGCCTCCGCCGCGCTCGGCTCCTCCGTGGAGCCCTCGCGTCGAGACTCGCCTGTAAATGCAATAATAAACATTTTTAATACAACATTCGTTAAGTATTAAAAAAAAAAAACATATCTCGATATATCTTTCTAGACAATTTTAAATCTACAACAAACAAAGTGAGAAATTGAATAACAGGGCATAAAATCTGACAATAATTACATCAGTGCAGTTACTTTATAAAATATAAATTATTAGTATAACTAATTTAATTCAATAAATACGATTTGACGTATTTTAAAACATCTATCACACGAATTTAGCAGATGTTTGTAATTAAAAAATGAATGGAGTTTTAAAAACACCAACTAAGTGGCGTAATCTTTATTCTACACAATAAACATAATATCGAAACAGTATCCGTAATGCTTATAGAGATGACATCAGTGGCTTAAATCATACCCGCATCAAGCGAGTGTACAGTCGGCTGCATAAATATGGACACACTTACAGGCTTTACAAATTTGCATGGGCTTTCGGTTTCAAAAATATGACTACATGTATCCGTCAATAACCTGTATTTATGGTCAAAAATATAAAATGTATATTGCATACACATTTTTGAAACTACTGGAGGCGTATATAAGTTTTCTAAATGTGTATGTGGCTGACTGTACACTACATATTTATATATATATATATGTGTGTATGTATTTTATGCAAGCTAACAAATAGCAATAATTACACATAATACATCTTTGACGAAGATGTGAACAACTACTCGCCTTTACTAGGCTTGTGTGCAAAGCTTCACTAATAGCTCAACAGATGGCCTTATTTAGTAATTTTTATTAACAACTGACTAGTATGTCTAAATTCATATTAAATATCAATTGTTTGTAATTAACAATTATAAGTCACAGGTGGTTGTAATATGACGTCATCTACATACAAACAAGTACTGTGAAATATTCATATGATAAAACCCATAAGTTTCATCCAACAACAAAAAAATAGATAAACATAATACGTATAAACAATAAATGGTATTATTTCCACAGAAAAAAATACATTTAACCCCCTGAGAGGCGGTAAACGAATTCAAAAACGTAATGTCCAACGTCATAGTAATAATTCTATTTTAAAGAACATTTTTCTTAGACAAAAAGTCATATATTTCACTACGAGAAAAACACAGTAATGTCATTAACACGTATACGTAACGAGGTTGGGATAGTTAACCCGTTCTCATTAACACAAGTTGTAAATAATGCTAAAAGCTCTACTGAAAGAATACGATCGTTTTATAATTTAGTAAGCATTTAAGTGAAAAATTGGCAAATAAATAGTTTGCCAAACTTTCTTGAAATTGACTAGCACAACACTATTTAACGTCACACAATCGATGGCTCCTGCGTAAACTATCGTATGTTTTGAAACGCAAAATTTTGCAAGACAAAACTTTACGATGCATCAACCATGAACATACGAAAGACAACCGAAATCTGCAATCCTTCTTTATTTTGATAATAATTACATATTCACACATTAATTAGTATTTATCAAGTCAATTTTAAAACACACAAGTTGTAAATCGGATAACTGTGGCTTACAATAGTCTACGTAGGAGCCATAGAAATATAGAAAATGTGAAGTTTACGTAAAGTTAGTATAAGTTAGATTTATGAATAAACTTAGTCACATAATGGCGACTCATGTTAATTCCCTTAAATCAACAATACGGGTATTTAAATTAACCATTTTGACTCACAACACTGTAAATAAATTTTCCTATAGTTTGAGAAACGTTTGATCTACTTTGTGTAGGAAATGTCGGTCGAGTCGCAAACCATCGATGTAAAGGAGCGGCTATGACCCAAGAGATAGGAATTTTGACACGAAAGCTATGTTAATAGCATAATATTTACTACGCCTAGGCATTGAATACTGTTTATAAATAAAATTAAGTATTTTGGTTATAGAAAATAATAATAATCATTTATTTCAGACATCAAAGATCCATAAGGTGTTAGTGTAAACTTACAAACATACAAAGCACATACAAAAACACTTTATGAAGAGGGAGAAAATAGTTTTCTTACGAAAAACACAATTATTACTAGCATGAAAAGGTCAAAGTGTTTATTTTTAAACACTTATAGCTAGAGTTACATGACTTTGAATCACGGACCACGGGACGCTGGGGACTGAATCCCTGGGTACGATATCGCGGTCGTTCACTCCACTCTATTGCCCAAATCCCACTCGACATAATTCCAGTGCGGGTTCGACGCCGCACATTTAGGTCGGACGATTGCTATTTGCTAAAACCAACAGCGAAATTTATGTCAAACGCTACTCAATGAGCGAAAACAGGAAATGTGTTTAACATTAACGTATATAAATTGATAAATAGCATATACATTGGAAGCATCACCGAATTACGGAGATTTGACTAAACATAGAGCAAGGAAAACACAATATTTTCTGCAACTTATGGAAAAGATATCAGAGTAAATAGTCATAATTACTGACTCAGTCTCATTTACTAACAATTTAACGTTAGCAATAAATAAATATTAACTAGCTGTTCCCATGCGGCTTCATCCGCAGATGATTATAAAAACTTTATTTTATCGTTTACATTTGTCAAATAATCAATTGCAAATGTCAAAATGCCATGACATGATGTCAAACCATGGCAACCTTGATTCCTTGATGTTGGCAGCAACTTATGGTCTTTTTCCCACAATAGGTTTTATCCAAAATATTTACCCCTAAGTGTAATGGCGTGAAAATATATTGTCTAAAGCGTAATGGAAGTGTAGGGCTTTTTATTAAAAGAAGAGTTATTCAAAAATATGCTGTGATTGCTGACATATTAGGCAACAAAGAAGTGTGTGTTTACGCTTTATTATAATAGTATAGATAACTTTACAGACAAACCTTTCAACCAAGCCAATACTTTTAAGTATGCTGAAGTATTTTAATGCTTTATTATATTGAGAATTATTTAAATGAAACTCATTAAAAGCAATAAAGCCAAAAGCAGCAGGCGCCGGTCGCGATGAGATCGTTTCTGGGAACCTCGGCTGGTACATATTTATTGCCAACATAGCGGCAGATGATATCTGCACACAGAATCTTGAACACCATGTCTATATATAGAGATTTATAAATAAAATAAAATAAATTCGATTTATAAAACAACGGAGAAGAGATTTAAAGATTTCTATTAATAACTATTACTAAAGGTTCACTAAATTAATTAAAAGCCAGCAATCCTTAGATTTCATCTATTCAATTTAGTATTAACAGAATAAAACAGCAAACACTAAACGATTAGAAGATGCGTCAACTGCCTTTTGTTGCCAAAACTTAGTCTATCATTATACAAATGATACACAAGATTAAAATAAACTTGGACAGTGCATCTCAGAGACAACCAAAAATAACTCGAGTCGGGAATCAAACCCGCGCTCGTTGCGTCCAGGAGCAGTCCATGAGTCACTGAGCTCAGAGAACCCTTTGTTTATTCCTGTACTTCCTTTACCAACGGAAGTGCTTTCGCGTAACAATCGGATGACGCGCCAATAAACTAAAGGAAGAGGGGACTTCCCTAATACTTTCCTAATTTAGCTTGCATAACCTTATCCGATTTTATAGCTTCTAATTATACAAATGTATCAATACATATGCCGTTGCCCGCGACTTCGTCAGTGCAATATTAAGATAAAAGTAGCCTATAATATGGCCGTCTGACAATCGGCCCAGCCGTGTCAGAGATTACGCGGAACAAATGCGGTTTGCAGACAAACAGATAAAAAAAATATTAAATACTTCGTTATTAGCTACGCAAAAACATCATCTTCCTGAAGTATGGAATTTTTCTTTTAATTACTAACAGACACTACAATTTTATTATATGTAAAGATATAGATAAGCTCCGTGTGGTTTAAACACACGATTAATTTACAATCTAGAAGTTTAAATTTAAACTTCTCGCTTCATTCAAACATCAAGCACATAAACTGGCTTCAACAGATGTGGATGTACAGCATCGCGATGTATGAGCACAAAAAACAGCAGCCAGTTGGCCCATTGACCGTGTGCAGAATGCGGGCCCCACTGCCACGGGCATATATCAATGGAAAATAGGGCTGCCTACTTGTGTCTAGGTAGACATTTCCAGAATATTCCGAGGTTGGAGGCAAATTGATAAGTTTCCATAAGATATAAACAATGTAGTAAGTTTAACGATAAAATGTTTAGACAAAATAATATTGATTTCGATTAAAAAACCATCCCAGAAAAAAATTATTACTTACTATTTTGCAAAACTAATTTCGTAACTTTCAATTTATTTGATTCCTAAAACTCAAAACTTTTAAACAACCAGGTCCAAAAAATGTTACATTATTTATTATCTACTATTGTATAAATATTACCAACCCTAGTATTTCCAAGTGACATAGACTGTAGCATAAACGATCAAGAATGTTGGGGTCAGGGCCGCGTATGAATGACAGACTTAAAAAAAACTCGCTACAAAGTGGAACACAAGGAATTAACCATCAAGTAAAATTACAACTCAAATCTTTAAAGAACTAATAATCGAACTTAATCCAATTTTACTAGCAAACGTTCATAATAACAACACGTTCTAGGAAACTATACGTTTGCATCGCATTACTAATCGCTAATAAACCAAGTCAATTCCAATCACATACAATTGTACGAAGCAAATTTAAGTCACACAATAGAACCAGCTTACAATCAAGAGACTAATTATAAATCCGCAGCAATTAGGACTACAGACAGCCGAATCAAAACTCAAAATACAGCAATAACTGTAGAAACACAAGCCAACGTCGCCCATTTTATAGCATTTCCAATCGTTTTATTGCTTTTTGACCGTTTTATTTTGCACGACCGTTTGGAAGCGACACGTGTGAGCGATCGCAGACTTTACAACTCACAGAATAGTTTACTTCGAGACATTGTTTTCGGACACGGTTTGTGTAATAAATTTCGCCTTTCATGTTTTCATCCAGATTTTATTTCCACGTGACGTCTGCGTTTGTGGTTAATGTGATAGTTTGATTACAAAACAGAGGCGTGCAGAGAAACAAAACATTCTCAGGGTTAAGGATGGTAATTTGAAAAAGCAAGTAAACAACGCTGTTATTTGAATAAGGTTGATTCACCGTAATGTTTAAAATATCGTTATCTCTTTCTGGTCAAAGACAATCAGAAAAAAAAACGACAAATATAATAATTATAAAATTGCTTTGACTACCCAGTCAGGGTAAGAATAGAAGATCGCATCATATTTTTACAGAAAAGCTAATATAAAAACCGCGTAACTGTCTTAGTAGATCGCTATTACAGAGTAATTAGCAAGACTGGTAACATTAGTATAAACAGAATTGTTTCATAACACCCGATTACACAAGTCGATACAACGATAGCATACTGTACAAACAATAACCAGAAACTAAACATAAAAAAAACAATAAAATTAATTGACGTACGTTAAAATTAGTACAGTAACTGATAATAGCCTAAATATCATTCTAGATTAACAAAATTACGTGCCTAACTCGACATGATCAGTACAAACGTTGCACTGAACATACATAAAATTAAAGGTGGCTTTTAATTTATTATCAATCAGTATAAAAGCAAAACATGCTAATTTAATAGATCTGGAATGTTCTTGAATCTGTCATAAAATTGACATGAAAGAAAAACCATCAAGGATCTGTTAATTAAATCAGGTCAGTAAATAAAACCATGTGAAGAGGTTTGCAAATTAATAATTTAGATCCAAGGTTGAGTAAAAAATAACCTAAAAATAATTAAAGTAAAGCAATTGGTATTTAAACCAGTTTAGAAGCCGTGGTAGAAATTTGTTTAAGCAAACATTATTCAAATAACGTTTATTACCATACGATCATAAAATTACCTACCTTTATGCGTCGATGTGCTAAACAGCCAGGAATGTTGTTTGAATGTGTCTGAGTTTCTTTTCTTCTGTATTGGCGGCGTGTCCGCTATACTCGATTGTCTACTTCTACCACCGGTAGATGGTGCTTTCACACTCTTCTTCTTTCCTTTCTTTAAAGTCCCACTATGTGATTTCCTTAGCGTATTCACTTTTACCGATTGACTTTTCCCTCTCACTTTGCTTTTACTTCTAGAAGTTTGTCTACTTAATCTTCTCCTATGTTCCCCCACCAATTTTGGTGGAGGAGGGTCGTCGTCTGAGTCCGTTTCGACGATTGGCACAGCTTGACACAGGGACGAATGTCGGCGTTCTTCTTCCAGAAAGAATTTGGTGTAGTTAAGAATTTCTTCCGTCGTAGCGATCCGGTCAGCAATTTCTAAAACAACTTCCACTGATTTGGAAGAAGTCGGCGTCTTCTTTCTTCTAAGAAAGTTTAATGCGCTGACTGATGAACCTTTGCTACCTTTTCTTGGTTTAGATATATCTGTCGCGCTGCCTTTTCTGCTTTCTGGATTACTTTTATCCTCTTTCTTACTGTTCTTTCTAATCTGATCTAGTTTCATAGTAGACCCATGTATTGAATCTCTATCTTCTTCGCTCCAGAGAGATTCACGTGATTTTCTCTTATCGTAGTTCTTGTCTAGATCTTTTTTGGTGTGATCGAACCACTCATCGCCTAGGTTCTTGACCATTTCTAGGGGGTTGGATAGTGACATTGTCTTGCGATGTCCTCTTTTCGTCTTGGCTTGTTCCGCCTCCTCGTCGGTGACGGCCAGCTTGAGGGACTCCTTGCTTATGGTGGGTGTTTTGCTAAGCCGGGGGAGAGCGTCGTCGCTGGCGGACACGGCGTCACTGTGGCAGTCCGCGGACTCGTACAGCGACTCGTCACTCTCGTCACGACGCTCTGGTAACAATATAACTTATTTTTATTAGACTATTGCACATACTTGGGTTTCCTTGCCATTTTAGATGTCAACGCTAATAACATAGAATTCATTTGCCAAGTAATAATATATTAAATACTAATAAGAATCAAATATTACACGAAGTAATGACCGATTACAAAGTACCAATAACTTTCAATACCTAAGATGAAATAACAAATAGAATAATTCGATAGAGTACGGAGCAAGGTTAGTAAAAAACTAGAACCTATGGTAATTAATTCAATTCCTTTGCCTAGATTAGTAATCGTTGCCAATTACAGAAACAATGGAGATTACGTAAGTCCGTGCCATTTTATTGCGACTCCAGGCCGCAAGAAAAACACATCGCCTTTAGCATACAATAACACGGCGACATAAACAACATAACCTTTGTCTACTTTCTATTTAAGACGTTACTGACATGATTGTTATAGAAACCATTATTTAAAAATTGAAAATCATAAAGTATAAATTTCCCATATTACAAGAATAAGCCGTGAATTCGGACTGATTCTGTAATTATTTTTTACTATAAAATCGGACAGATATATTTTTTTCGATGATTATAATGTTTTAGATACTGCACAAATAATCCTATAGTCTTTGATTGTTATAACGAAAGCTAATACTTACGCAAGAACACAATCCCAAAAGACAGTTGCTACTGAAAGCGAAGTGAGTTCAACCTTTACACTTGTACACTTTCTATACAACAAAAGACGACTTCGGATTAAGACGAGAAAGCAAATCTATGTAAATAGTCTCGTGTCAAAATAAACAATGCACCCGCTAGCGAAAGCGACTTTTTTCACTTTCCATTTCCAAAACATATTTAAACATGCGTAAATTACAATGTAACTACTAGTCATGAGAAATACTAATGATTTAAAATCACTCATACACTAAAGGAAAAATTGGTAAAATTGTAAGGTCCACGCACAAATGTTGCATTTTAGGCTCCCATTCCAAAACAAACAGGAAAATTATAACATTTATCCGTGGTATTTCGTGAAACATAGAACTTCCGTGATATTTCTGACACAGTGTACGTCACCGTCTGTCAGATGATGGGATACATATTGTGCTAGCGGTAGATCAAAGGCTTCGTGTAATTGTACGCTTGTTTTCCTTTCTGTATTCCTAGAGATTATATTTGTTGTTATTTTCTACATATTTGATGAGACTCCGACTTCAGTTAGATAAGCGACGCAACTTCAGCTGTCACATTTGTTAATTGATCATTTTAATTCAAGAGTCTTTTAGATTTCGTTGAGTATACGATATTTACACTTGCAATAAACGACTGAGTGACAGTAAAATTATGATTCTCTTATAAATTCCTATAACACTACTATGGTTTGTTTTGTGAATGAAATGCCACAGTTATAATGAATAAGGGATCGTATTTATTTCTCATCCTACTGTATATACCTGCCTTCATTTACATCCATAAACAAGTTGGGAAATTGTTCAAACTCTCACATAACTATCCGAAACATGAATAGTTTACTTCAACCTGAATTTCTCAGGATATTATATTTCATACACGAAAACATTCACTATGGAGATTCCCATAGCCGAGGTGAGATCACACGGGCATTATCAACACTGCCTTACGTCTGTTGCAACACAGAACACCTCACCTTACGCAAGCCTAGACCTTATCTTGTGTTATTTGAAAGGATTTATGGATGATCGCGTTTGTAGTTCTACGCAACATGTATAGTTTGTTTACATAAAAGATTTATTTGTGAGTGGTTTTAAATATTTATAAGGAATCTCACTAGTGACTTACTTATAGAATAAATATCTAAAAAGCATATAACAGATGGAACAGATACCCATTTAAAGGGCGATAATTTAATGTAGATTTTCTATCTTCCTTGTACATTTTGAAATACTAAAAAAGGCTGAGACAAGTACTGCCGATAAATTACGCAGTAGACAAAGCATGGAGCGACATCTAGCTTTCACGTCAACTGCAGCGACCTTACGCATATGGCAATCCGCGAGAACCTGTTCTGCAAGCAACAAAGAATAAGGAAGTCTACTCGATGGTTATGCGTTCCTTTGTTAACATAAATATACCATAACTGGCACTAGAGCTCATATCTTGATTGGTGATATAAATTCAACTAATGTAATTGCTTGCGTAAATTAAATGCTAGAAAGATCTAGTCACATCGTTTAGGACATCGTGTAGAAAACAAAAGAATATCGACGATTGAAAAAACAAAAGAGAGATCATTTTTAAACAAGCAAATAAAAAGAGAAAAGAACTTTTATCAATTAAGTAAATTCCCAAATATAACTACGTAAATGTATTTCTTAATATCATCATTCAAAATCCCCAAACTCTCTCTAAATTCCTTGTAAACTAATAACGTGACGTCATTACATCGGCGCGATGGTTTTTTAGTAATTTTTTTGCAGCGCGCACTTTTATGAGCTGGCCCCGGGGGGCACAAATTGCAATTACGTTCCGAGACGAGCGAGGAAATAAGAGGACTTAATGCGATGGCGGACCCTACCTGCTGCCTGTCTGCACTGCTATAAGTATCTTACGGATATTAGAATAACAAATTTACAAGCTAAAACTACGAGACAACTATTGACATAAAAATGAAGGATGAAATTTTAACAATCTCATTGTTAGAATCTAAATTACAGACCTATTAGTTATAGATATCAGTCTATAAGTCCATCAGCATTGTGCGCAGTAGAACTTATAAAAATAATGTTGCAACAACACGATCCGCCATCCCGTTCTCTCGCAGGACACTGAGTCATATCTTGTGATCTTTGCATGCACACGTTTTATCTTCGAGCCTTTAGTAATCAGTCGCTTGCAGTTTGATCTGGACTTATCTATATCATTTACAAACTCGAGTCTGTACAAACTAGCATTAAGCACTGGAAGCAGAAAATCTGCGTAACTTTAAGCTTTCGAATCAGTTCAAAGTCATGACCTATCCAAGGTTTAATTTCGCCTATCCCCTCAATTCGTTAAATCAAAACAAACTTGAGTATTTCTTTAGTATACAGTATTCTATTTTAGGTCATGCAAAAATGCTATAAAAACTCGGCCTTGTCTGCTCGAGCTTTACAGTGATAAGAAAGTTGAATCACTCGCAAACAGTTAAAATGGACTTTACAGTTATAGCCAAAGAGCATTTTTTACATTAGCTGAACCTACTTTATGAAAAAACCAAGTTCGTTATAAACAAGATGGTGAGGTAATTATCTTTAGTTATGAGGCCAGGAACAGCGGGTCAGAACTTTATGTGCAAGTTGAAGGTCTTTACGTGCAAGGAACCTTTCCTGAACTAGAATTTGACCGTGGCTTATCGCGTTAACTTCACAGCTTCATATCTCACGATCAACCTTGCTGGTACTCAATGAATCATTACTTATTGGTTTAATTTCATATTTACGATGCACGAAATATTCGCTACTGAATGCTACTTGGACTGTGTTTAGCTATAACTTAGTTACGCACGACATAGATAACACAGAAAATTTGTGATTACCAAATTCAATTTAAAATGTAATTGGCCATTACTACGTATTGTTATATGAAAAAATAATAAATACCTGATTCCGGCAAGGAAAACCCATACAATTGTAACAGAACACTATAAATAAAAGCAATACATACCTAACGATACCCTAATATCTAAAATATCAGAGTACCGTCTTCTTTCCTTGTCGCTCTCTGTCGAGGTCTCCCTCTCGCTTGACTCTCTAGTGGGCTTCAGGAGGACGGCCTTCTTCCTCCTCAACTTGCCCACCACTCCATTCTCTAGAGGCTTCTCCGGCACCGGCTTGGGTTCCCGTTTGAACCACATCATTCCTACCATCAGTTCACTGGTTCACAATGAACCTCATTTGTTTCTTACACTCACACTTCAGTCCGTCTCACTTTACAACACTTGGAGAAAAATATTTAAGAATCCTTTTCACTTTCTATGTTATTTAGTCCGTTGATTCATGTTTAGTGTACCTAGGTCGCACCTTGGGGAACACTCAGTCGCAACATGTTTTGGCAATGTATCCTGAAATTAGGATATCTGTAAGTGGCTGTTGGCATCGAACTTCGAATGCATTCCGAGACAATATGGTATATATTTCAGTCGTATACTGTCACCCTGCGCGTACGCATTCTAATTATATAACACACGCAAATAGACCTCACGTTTTGTTCGTCACATTTTGTTACAATACATTCTGACTCGACGTATTGTCGATGTCATGTCAACTCATGATTGATGGTTTATGAATTAGGGACTATCTTATCATCATTTTATACTCAGAGACAAACAGTTAAATTTATTTTATCCTATAAACGTGGAACTACAGTATATTTAGATTAATCTAAGCAATTTTTCCATTAATGTAGCATAAAGATTTTTGTACGCAAATTATTTTTGGAGCGTAGAACGTGAGAAACAGCACCTGCGTTGTCGACTTTGACTTAATTAAGCAATTGTTTCAAATTGTGGCCTTTAATTGAAACTGTTTTCGCGTTACGTCTCGCTTGCGGCGAGGAACGTGGCTATAACAATGCCATGATAATTATGCAATGGCATAAAGTAAAAAATATAAATATATTTCGTTAAAACTTCCTTAATCCTATTTTAAGTGGACTATTTCTCTGAAGTTATCCACACTAAATTCAAACGTTACTGTGCAATGCAATAAAAGAAACCAACAAAATTACATATAAATTTTAACGGAAACATCAACACAAGACATTCAACGCAAACCTTCAATCGTCATGAGCAACAAATCGACCGGTCGAGTCTAACAATTGGCAGAGGTCGCACTGTAATGGTTTCCGCAAAACAACGGCGATCCTGTCACGAAGATGTATTGAGATGCGTTGCTACTGCAGCGACTGCGACCTCGTCGGACTGGGACCCTGGACTGGCGGTCTGAGGTCGACGTTTCCAATGGTATTACAAGAATTTACAAAGTCTGAGAATGCCTCGAAAATATGCAATACAATTTCAATAAAGATAAAAGATAAACAGAAATTAAAAGATAAAAACAAATAGGTACTAGTTGATAGATAAAAATATAAAAAAAGAGAAATCTTAATTCTGAGATTAAAGAGACAATAAGAACAAATTTTACAAACTTTGGTAAACAATAAACCTGAATGATTGACCAAGAGTTTAATTTCTATTTAAATTAATACAATAAAACGCAAGCCAGAGCTGACACAATTCAAAATACAAAAGCAATATGGATAATTAAGAGGGCGCGGTGATGGGAGCAATAAACTGGAAGTGACCCAATTCGTAACACCGCTTCCTGACACCGCTGGCACGATGCTGGTGATAGCTTTAATAAAAAGGCAACAATAATTCATTTATTCTTAAAAGATTAATGGACAACAACACAATTAGATATTACTTGCTATATGCAACCTAATCTCCCACTTGCTTTCTGACTACTACATCGCTAAGCAAACGCCAACGCGCTAGCAAACGGAAGGGCGGGAGGAAGCGACCTCCGCGCTTCCGACGCGATCCCCGGTCCAATTGCCGGCTGACCGAATTGTACAATATATTGCTACATCACAAATTACGTAGGTATTGAAAAAATTAAACAACGTAAATGTTGACATAGGAACACCATTACGTAAATAATACGAAATTTCCATCATTCTAACGTTAAACGTCTTAGAAACATTTATTTAATAAAAACAGTAAACGAAAATAGATAAAACGTGTCCAAAAGTTATAAAAAGCTTCCGTTATAAAAAAGGCTCGGGGTGCGCCAGACGGGGCAACACTTAAAAGTGCGTTAACTGCAAGTCTGGCCGGCGAGGGGGGCTCGCGCGCTCCGGGGATTATACCGCACTTACATATTTGTACACGTAAAACGCTACGTTTTAATTACAAAATAAGCTAAAACCTAAATTGTTTTTTTTTTATATTGTTATACTATTAAACAAATAAACCCTACACATCATCGGGGTTTACTTTAGTTAAGTATTGTAGATGACTAACAAATTGATATATAAAATACAAACTGCACGTCATTCTATGTACCCAAGAGTTGCTGTGGAATACAGGGATGTTACGAATGCTAAGTTCAAACACGTAATAATTCCACTGATAACCATGAGGTAAATACTATATTTATAATTCAGCTATTAATCATCTAAACGAAGGTCGCAATACAACTTCAATAAATGGCAAGTTCAATATAATAAAGCAATTTGTCTTATAAACCAGACAATAAATTAAATAATGATTTACCGAACAAGGAAGCCAAGAGAAATGTTCAATCCAAGGAAAACAAAATAAAGCTTTAACTACAAAACAAAAATCTAAAACGAGGGAATTAAAAATCCATGATCTATTTAAAGGGTGATTGAATAATTGTTGTATTCCGTAGATAATAAATTTGGGATCGATCTGGAGGATAGAATATTGACATCAGCAGTTAGACAGCTGTGTGTTAGACAGCAAGACAAATGACTGCCGTGACGGACGGTGAGATCATCTGCTAAATAAAGACGAGCATACCTCGTGTAAGGTCACATATTCTAGCTGGATAGTATCGTCGATAACAGACTATATTATGAAATTTCATGACGTCATAAGTCTGAACTCGTTGCATTACCATTTACTGAGAAAAATATTTAAGAAATATAAATAGAATATATTTCCTTGAATTACGAGATCATAGGAATCATTAGCCTAGCCATGCTGTTTGGAATTTGGGCCAGTCCCACCAAATTGTAAATTGTCTGTTAAAGTCCAACGATTTTGTTACCTTATCTGACAGTGACGTCTTTTTTGAGCTATCTGAGGCTCTATCAGCTAGTGGTGGGACAGACCTTTAGTCGTTGAATAGACGAATATAGGCACCTATCGCACTTACTTAAATAGTTTTAAAGGTAACTTATGTTATATTTCTCCCTCTGAAATTACTATAAATATTACATCTGTAATGATCACTTATTGTAGACAGACAATAGTATATCGTAAAGTTAGCAAAGCTATCTATTTGATAAGCCAGTGAAATATGATATTAACGCCGTGATATTCAGTGTCAAAGATTATCAGAGAGGTGCAATGGACATAGAACTCTTGTCAGTAAACAAACAATGGTAAGTTTAATTCATTGCCCTGCGACATCTATAGGACATTTTTCAATTATTACGTGTATCTTACGTAGACAGTATATTCAAAAGAAAAGCAAACAAAAATCATTGCCTAAAACTATACATCTAAAAGTAACGTCCACAAGAGATAATACACTATGTAAGTGTATATAGAAACGGATTCATTATCACAGCACGTGTCTGGTTGCGTGTTCATCGGAGGCAGACCCTCTTAGTTCAGAAATAACCGCGGACGCGCTTCCTGCCCTACAGTGCGCACCTGCGACCGATATAAAAAGAACCACCCTTAGGTAAGGGAGGTGACTACCTTTAAATAACTGAATACGCTTGTCATTATCATTTACGTGACGCAGAAATATATCGCGTTGTATTCAGTAGGGTGGTTTTTCCAATATTCACTTGTGAAAATTAATATCGCAAGTTTTAGTATTTTTTTTTACTCAAAGATACTAATGTTTTCAACTATTGCTACCAGTCGAATACAATTTGAACAATTTGTTTTACGATAGCTTTATTGATTTTGAAGTAATTTGCAACACTTTAGTATTCTTACAACTGACTACTCTACGTGTGTCCAGATTTGGTGGTTCACCACAAAAGGTAATCACATATTGTTTCTGTCATACATAATTAATTTATTACATAACAATAACATTACATAAGAGACAGAGTCTATTCTTGCTGCTTGGTGAAACGATACTTGAAAGTCTTGACTTGACCGTTACCATATGAGGGTAGAAAACTGACGCGCGGTGGGTCCAGATGTCGCCAGTTGTCTGAGACTATCGATTCTCATGCAATTTGACAAGACAATTTCACCTCAGATAAAAACTCGTCTTATCATACTCATCCTATCCATCTCTACGTAAAGTATGTACTCTTCTATGCATATCTAACACCTGTCATGTCTGAATTTATAGGTTCATACTTTCTTAAAACTTACACCTTTGTAGCCATCCAGAAACAATTTGATTACTTTAATTTCTCTTGCAAAATTCATAATTTAGATAAGATATTGAAAGAAAACAGCAAACAGTGATTAATGTAACTTCAAAGTGGCCAAATAACTCCCTACAATAATGTGCTAAGAGATATAGGTACTGTGTTTATAGTCACTTCTGTAATTCTTCTGTCTTGTAAAAAAGTTGGTTTTCATTGTAAACATTTTACATATTATCACGCTTATTTTTTTAAAACAGCTAAATGGAAAGCAAAATAATTAATAGTATATAACCACAGAAAACGAGTCGCGACATTGTTAAAATGTCCGCCAGAGGGTCTCAAAATCGCGCCAAAATATTAACACGAGAAAGCGACGCCAGCGCCACTCCAATGTCAGATGTTTTAAAACAATATCGATTGTTAAATACGAATGAAGGTCGTATCTACCATCTGGTATGACTGGTCTGCATTGTTTGTAGACTGCTGTTTGTCTTGCAGAAATATTATTATTAAAATATCTATCTGTTTGTCTCAGGTGAAATAAAATTACAGATAATATAAGATTTTAAATTGCAATTTACTAGGACAAAACTTTATAATTTTGTATAAATCACTGATTTCATAGATGTCTAAAGAACACATTATCGCCAAGTAACATAGACTACGTTTAATATTGTTGATTCGTTTCATTATTCTAAAGGAAAAAATCTCGTAACTTCTTAAGAATTCTTCGAGACCTAGAATCTAAAAGGAGAAATGATTAGAGATCGTTTTACGATGAAAAATGTTTGTTTGTGCACTAAAATATTGACACACATACGTCTGCAGGAAAACAGCTCGCATTCCGATCTAGACCAAGACTTGTCGATATCGTCTTATACTGAGTTATAGAAATAAACTAGTTGTTGTAACCTTGTTTCTACGCTCTACATTTCAGCTTTTTTTAGTAACGATATTTAAAAAAAATTGAATTTCATTTAGATTAAGTTCGATTTACACGCTGTCCTACTTCGTATCTTATTAATATAAATACGTATATTTAGATAGATGGAATAGTTGAAGGGATCTCGATTAAATTTAGACATAATGATATATTCTACATAGTCTAGAAAATCGCATAGGTTACTTATTAGTTGTTTTTAAGTCTGAAGCCGTTAGTAAAAAGTATTACATCATATCTGTTACTCGCGATTTCGCCGTCGTGAAATTAAAAAGAATAATAAAAAGTATAGCCTATATTACTCAGTGATAAAATAGATGTTTAAGAATGCAAGAATTTTTGAAATCGGTCCAGTAGTTTTTGAGTTATTTCGATACATACATTCCTCTTTATAACATTAAGTATAGAATACAGATACAAGAAATTTAACACGTATAAAGATACGCTATTTATATAAAATCCCCTATTCTTAGACAAGTTGATTGAATGGAGAAGATTTAGTAAACACCGGCCACTCAGCACACGGTAAGGAAGTTACCGTGAACCGTCTCACAGATTTTCACACAAAATATTATGGGAATCCGCGTCGGAATCTCACTATAGAATCCTGACACTTTGCGGAAGTTTAAAACTATTAAATGTGTACCTTTAAATACTGTAATTTTTTTATACATTTTAGAGTCTTATCAAGTGTGTATAAGTAATTAGATATTAGACAGCTGCATTGACCCAGTCGTGCTCTTTTACCATTATACCTACATAGTACATAATGAGTCCCTAGGTCATCATTATAGACAGGTTATTCTAGACTAGACTTTAACATTAGCATGCACAGCTGTTACCGCCTACAGTTTACAAACAAACGTGCATACAAACAAACACGGCTCAGCGGCGATCAACCGGCCGTGTATAAACAAGTTTGATTTCATTGTGTACAAACACGTAGACATTTATTACGATACATTCTTCCGTCATCACAAAATCGCTGAACATTTAAACAATAGCTTGACGTAGATAACACAAATCTCTTCAGACTAACAGAATAATAAAATATATATAAAATGTAATAAACCGAAACCTAAATAATGTTCACCATAGACAACTCGTATATTTCCAAACTATCTTTGCCGCGGCATATGAAAAAAAACTTAATAGTCTATGAGTTCTTCCAGACTATGTTCTACATCTCTGATAAATTTCATCGAGATACGTTCAGCCGTTTAGGCCGTAAACACTTACAAACATCCATCCATGTAAACTTTCGTAATCATAGTATTAGTAAGACAAGACTCATCTCAAAATATTCAATAACATCACTTGTACATAATTCAGAAATACAATTGGAAGTAGATATATTTTACTAGCTTGTACATCAATAGATGTATAGGCTACAGAGGTTATAAATGCTGCTACCACAAAAGGCGGCTCCTTTTGGCGTGGATTCGCGGAAATATATCGAGAATCGAGCATTCTGTCACGTAGCCGCGTCCGCGCTGATGACGGGGGAGGGGACAGGGAAGGGGAACTTCACAATAGTAAAGTTACAGTATCTCAATCCTTATATGAAATTGTTGAAGTATTCCTAACAGTACAGTAGAAGTATATAATAGTATTGAATTGTCTCATACAGTAATTTATTAGAAGGAGGCACTCAATTCGTCTGTATATATACCTTTTTTATTTTTTTTTTATGTGTGTTACGGCATAACTCCGCCGCTAGTGGATGGATTTTGATAATTCTTTTTTTATCCGAAAGGTAATGCTTGCAGGTGGGTACCATTTTTTGTTTGATTTTTGTGTTGTGTCCAGTCCCAAATATTAAAAGTGTTTAATCAATATGAATATCCGACAAATATTTTTTTAATGAGAGGGAAATTGAATAGTATTTTTTAATAACGACATAAACATTTCTATGTTATCAAACTAACATTTTCAAATGTAGATAAAAGTGGTTCTTATAACTTCAGATTACATTTAATTTAATTGTACGCTATTTTCAGTTATTTTAATAAATCGATCTCAATTTAAAAGGAAAATCAATTTTTCCAACTATTTATATAGTTCACTAACAATCAAGTTGTTAAATGTTTAAGAACTGTGCTAGTTATTTGCACTATTCTCATAAAATCTAGTGCAAGCCAAATTTCCTCCTTCACATAAATAAGCCGACTATCGATTTGCAATCGAGAATAATCGTAAATACATCCAGAGCTATTCAATAATACATAACAACAAATTTCCAAACCCACTTTCACAGAGAAAATGAAATAGAACATTCTGTATGAATGTTAGGACAGTAGAAATCATCGTACAAAAACTCTTTTAAAAATCTTTAGTATTAAAAATTAACTGAAATCTACCACAGCTATGGCGGCGCCCGCGTACACATGTGTCACAGCGGGCGCGGAAGTGTTTGCAAATTTGAATACATTTGATTGGCCAATAAACAAGCGATACGACTTGCACTGAATGTTAACCAGACACATCACCACTGCAATCATGCGTGATTTGGAACGTGTTTATAGAGGATAACAGTAATAGACAGGTACTGTAAGTTATGACGTTTTGGAGACAAGAAAACGGGAGCAGATATAACGTAATTAAGATTCTCTGAAGCAAGAAGCAATAAGAGATCATTAACATCTATGGACATCTGCAACACCAGAACTCAAATAAATCTATATTAATATTGTAAAGAGGAAAGATTTGTATTGTTGTACGTATTGAAATAAATAGCTCAAAAACAACTGGTCTGATTTGAAAAATGCTTTCACCATAAAAAGCTACGTTATCAGTCAATATAACAGGCTGTGCTTTTTAACTATTTTTTTATTTTCACGCAGACAAAGTTGCGTTCTTGAAATTGAAATTAACTGAGGTAAAAAAATCATTAGCATACCATAAGTAGTATTTAAGATAAAAACATAAAGAGAATAAATTAAATTAAATTGTGAAAATATTTTAGCTGCATTTAATACACATTACTTACTAAATACTTTATTACAATGTAAAACGAATCGTAACATTTACGTCGTAGAGTATAATTTACAACCACGCGAATGAAACTATTAAAATAACGACAGGCAAATTTAGATTTTATACAAGTACGTTAGAGTACATTTTGCAATAAAATTTTATTACACCTTTTAGCAAGACTTGCACGAGTCCTGAGCGGTCCTTGCGAATTTGGTTCAAGTACCGAGTTAACTATTCACTTTTAATGTTAAATGTATAAATATTTAACGAGTTTCTGTAAACAGGAAAATATGAAATGCAATAAATTTGTATGTAATGCGACAAACGTGGTTGTAGTTGCAATATTTCAGTGAACAAGGTCGACGTGGTGATTTACGCTTCACTCCGTTTTGTTACTCGAGATACAGCTGTTCTTACATGTTCAGGGTTCGAATTCAGACGACATATACATAAACACTTGAAATAGTAATAAATATCTGCTCTAATCTAATTAAAGTAACGATATAATATTTAATATTTACTACTGCATTACAAACGTAAATAAATTTAAAAATTACTTCGTTTTCTGAATAATTAAAAACATTTACTAAAATGTCACTACATTCTCACCCTTTCTAAGACTTAAAAAAAACTTCCAACCTTAATTTAAAACCCACATTGGTATTTTTTGCAGTAACTGTTCACTGATAATGATTGGACATGCACTAACAGCAATGCTATTCGTTACAATGACCTCAAGGTCGGGCAGGGGGGGTACTGACAGGTGGGCAAGCACCCCTTGTTCAGCACCGTTGCCCACACCTGTACAATACCTGTCACTATCACCTTGAGTTTACATACACGTACAAAAACATCTTCCTCTTTCATTGTAATCTAATTAAAAGCTAAATCTTTATTAATTAAATATTCTTTGTTATTCCGTAATAATCTGGAACATTCCACATAATCCGGCATCAGTGCACGGCCGGGGTCTGGAGGCATTGACCTCTGGGGCAATGAGAACGCGACCAAAAAACTGCAAACATCTCCGCGGACTGCGTCTTGTGATGACGTCATCCGGTAACTGAGATGTGCTGAAAACCCCACGTGGTCTGTCAAATAGTCCAATAACAGCTAATTGAGATAAAAACTCTTAGGAAAAATAGAGTTAAAATTGATAGCAAATTTCAGGTTATATAACTAAGATACTCTAATTGCAATATGTACCAAACAATCCGCCACTGTAAAAAATACCACACACCAAGTTAATATAAACACAATTCAAACTCGTGTTTCATTCGATAATTCTAAAAATAATGCTTAGCAAAAATTCGTGGTGGCAAAGATCTTAAAATTAGCGTTACACATTCGCGGACGTTAATTTACTTTCCATTTCGGAAAACTATCATTCGACACTCCCCAAGTGGGCAGGCAATTTAATTCCTCAACTGCAAATACATCGCGGAGGGGATGACCTCATCTTAAGCCCGCACCGCTGACACTATGACACATCGCGCCCAATTACCAGCTAACAGCTAATATGACCTAGCATTAGACAGTTCTAACATGAAGACGTAGTAAATTATATAGTTTGTAGCAAAACTTTAGTTCGGACACATTTAGTTGTGCGGGAATCGTATCAACCAACACGTTTGCTTCGATAATGCAATGTTCAATGTTAACTGATAGCCGCTTCCTGCGGGCACAGGGCACGTCACTATACACGCACCAAACATACAGACTAACAAATTATTCTGTTATATTGTACTTTGGGATTTACCAACCAACCATAAACAATTGCTACATTTGTTCACTCCAAAATTGGTATTAGACGTATTATTCAAGTATTTGTGTATCACATACGTTTAGTTTCAAACACCACCGCTACTAGTCTCGTGTTTAAAAAAGTCTGGTGGGCGCAGCTGATTGCAGTTCCGAGAAAACAATCCTGCCCGCATCAGGGCTGTCAATATTTACTATTATATAACCCATATAAAAAATATCTATTTTCAGTAGTTAAAAACTGATTTTATGTTCTCAGATTATAGTTTTTAATTACTCAGAATTTGCGCTGTTTCTATCAAAAATTTTGACTTAAATTATACGAAGCCTACCCTTAGGTGTGACTACGAGTGTAACCACCCAGGCCTAGTATTGGTTGACAAGGTAAATAATACAAGATTAAAAAGTACACCCCTGGAGTAGGGCTGTGGGCGCGGTCATTACAGTCAGTTATAGGCGAGGGATTACTCACTTGCAGCTTGACTTGACACTTGAATGACATTGTCGTTCCAGTCACAAATATCGACAGTTTTTCACGAAATACAGAAGATTTAACAGCGAAAGTATGAGATCCTTTACAATGTACAATACGCAATATATAACAGTCATCACACATGATTACAAATTCCACTTAACAAACGCAGCTAACATTTGTGTTTACTTTAATTGTTATACTTCAACCAGCATTAGACATAACTAAATATTGATAACTACTGAATAAAGTTTATTTATAAAATCGTTGCATTCATCGTTGGTAGTCAGCGCATTCCCTCGGGCTAAATCAGCCATTCCGTTCACCAGTAACGCATCGACCAAGATGCTTGTTAATTAAAGCAATTGTTGCTAGTTTACAATTAACTCGATTGCTACGAAAACAAACAAAAGCTTGACTATTCTCTTTTGTTTCCTGCGATGGAAATACGAACGTACATGGAGGCCCACCGAATGTTCCGTCTATCTATCTATCCGACCTACCTTCCGTCATACGTTATAACTTTTCTCTTATTTTTGTATATTTAATACATGAAACTTTAAAGTCATTAAGAGACGTACGAAATCGTTACACATTTTTCGAAATTTTTCAAAATAGTATACACATTCAAGATAAATAATTCATCTCATTTCCTAAATAAATAAATGTAAACAGGTTTAAAACGCCCACATGAGTTCTATCGCGTGAAATGGCAACAATGAAATTATAAAAAATATACAAACGCATACTTCTAAGAATAATTTAAAAAGCAACCAGCTCTAATAATATACAATGAACGAAATGCAAATTCTAGTTAGACTAGAACTGTAATTTAAAAGGATCATCATCATCTCGTTATCCTACTCTCGTAGTGTCGGCGTAACAGGTTTTTGTCCTCCAAATAATTCTAGCATACATCATCTCAGTCATCACTCCCTTGATCATGTCCACCTTTCACGCAATCCATCCCTTTCTACGTCTACCTCTACCGGTTCCACACTCATAAAGTTCTCCTTGTAACTTGCGATTCATCCCTCCACATAACATGCCCAACATGCTAACCTTTTACTCCTTAAAATTTAAAAGGATAATTGCCATATGTCCAACAGTGGGCAGACTAAGACTGTTAATAAATTGGCTTCCTAACCTTAAATTTCAAAGATGATAAAGCAAAGATAAGACATAGAAAAAACCGCTCTATTTTTGCTAAAGACCACAGCGTTTTATTTACATATAGTAATACGACATTGTTAAATGTAAACAAATAGTTCCGCATCACTGAGCATTTCAACTATTTCTAAACAAATCTGTTATTTATCGATTGTTTGTTTTAATTCAACTTATCAATAGAATTGACGGCGATCTTGCAATTGTTTTATTTACAGTAACAAGGTACATACTTGTACAAACAACTGTCGGAACACCTGTTAGAAAACATTGTTATCTTCCTTTTATTAATGGAGATAGAGAGAGATAGCAACACGTTTCTAACTCCGCTATGAATAAACACCACATACTCCTGAATCTGTTACCGCTATTTTAAGATATTTAAGATTGTCTATACACGCTTGTATTATTATTTTAAACATATCAAATAAAAGATAATGTCATGTGCCAGATCCTGACATTCAAACAGACCATAGAGCATTATAATTCATGAAGCATAGACAACTTTATCCGCAGCTTGGTGACTGGTGACTCAGCTGGGGACCGTTTCAAACGGATTTGCATACGTTTTTTTTTAATCTTTGCTTCAATCTCACGAACTTAACCACGGTTACTTTTTACGTCGACATTGTGAAGTTTTGGATCGATTTTTTTTGTAACTTATAATAGAAATTTCGATAGCTTACTGAAAAAAACAATCAGAATAAGTTGAGTAGAAACTCAAGAGACACGAACAAAGAAATATTGCTTAGATAATTTAAATTTTAATAAGAGAGAAACGCCATTTCAGAATTTAAACGATTGGCTTTAAATAAACTAATGTAACATACGATTGTTGCAATTTTACGTACTGATAAGCAAAATTTATCTTTCATTCATTACTACCGGTGTTGCTATCTCGCTCGTACAGTGGGTTTCCACAGCGTGCAAAACAAGTATAACTTGATCCCTCATATGGCAGTCAACACATAAGGAAAAAAATTCTGGTGACATTTACAATTTTATTTATAATTTCTTAGTATATGGAAATTATTATTGTTATTTGTGATTTATCCTTGGGAAATATAATAAAAGGAAACTAAGTAAGCTCACACTAAACACAAATTTGGAAATAATATGGTCCCAAACATTCTTTTCATTTTTAAAATTTAAATCAAACAATCAATGTTAACAATTGTTGTTAGAAACGAAGTTTTTTTCGCACGCAAAATTAAAAGAGGTTTTCAATAACCCGTTGGTTGTGGCACTGATTTGGGGTTCACAATAATTAGCTGTTTTCATCGTTTACAATCAGAATATTATGTACTTAGTACATATATCACGTATTTCATTATTAGCTTAGTTTAAGTTTGTTCAATAGTTCTCAGAACTTGTATATTGTACCAGAAAGGAATTTATTCCCTTAACTTATGAAAACATGTGTTAAATGTTGAGAATTCCTTGAAAATAATCGTCGGGTCACAATTTGTTGATGGTTGGTGTGCGAACAGGGCGACAATGCGACTTCCAGAAACGTGAAATAAACACAGTACCGTTTCTCGACGAACGATCAGCTAACAAAAGAACATCCAAATTCGTATTGCCAACAGCTACCTTACAGCACTTGCAACAAAACACTGCACAAAAACAAACACAATGCACAAAAACTTTTTCAACACAACTTTTAAAACTTCGTTCACGTCAGTTACAAGCGACGCGCGCTCCGAGACTGAACGATGAATCAAATGAATGAAACAAAATGAATGGATAAACAAGACGTGTGAGCGGGACGGCGACACACGCACCTGTGCACTTTAAATTGAATGATTGTTAAAACGAGACGGATATAAAACAATGGGTACATTAGAGCGGGACTTTGAAACAGCACTCATTATTATTTACTGCACAAAATGTTTTATTGCGAATACTTTAGAAAGAGTTTTAAACTTTTGTACTTTGTTTTTAAAATCGATATTTGTGTAACGCAAAACAGTTTAGAAGCTACGCAGTATTGTTATGCATAAATTAAAAAGTAAAAATTACAAAACAATTATTAAAATAGAATATAGACTTAACATAATAAATGGTCAATTTCGTTATCAAAAGAAATGAATAAATTCATTTTAATACGTTTTTTTTAAGTAATCTTACGGTCCTGGATTCAAGTATTGTCGTATAAAATAATGTTTAGTACGGATGTTTGGACACCCACGGTTACAATATGCCCCGACAGAGATGTATCACAGAGAGTGTCCAGTCGGACAGATCGCATCTGAGAACAGTCGCACTGTCAATTCTCAGAACATTCCGCCGGCAACAAACATCTCTGCTTTGATACTAACCTTCACGATGACACAAACCAGAGGAAGCGTGTTTATTGATAAACTTAGCGGAAAGCGGGAGAAGATAATATTTAGAGAATTTTTGTAACCGTTTATGTAATTAATAATAACAAAAACATTAAAAGTACGAGCGAAAAGTCAAATAATATGCAAGTCAAAACAGACTGTGACAGTTGCCTTTTTTCATTGCGAATCTATAACCCGCAACAGATACTCGTAAGAGACCGCAATAGTTCGGCTGTTCAATTAGAACTGAACAGTTTAATTTCTGCCTATACTCGCATAGTTTTAACTGTTTGTATAGCTGGATTAATGTTTTATTAGAAGTATGAAACTCTTGATAACTTTGCGTATAATAGTAATTTAAAAAACAAAAGCTTATTCTTCATCGCTCGCTTAAGCACTAAGCCCGCAGTATTGCAACCTCACAATCCGCGGGGTTTGCTTTAAAATACCCGTAGTAACTCTTGAACTTGGCTGAGAGTGGCTGCGTGGCGACGTCTCTCCATGCCACCGCAGATGACACTCACAATGACACATCTTGTCATATAGTGTTCTGTTCAAATTTTGGTAAAAGTTAAAATAATTTCAATTGACAAATGCAAAGTATCTTTATATTCTAAACTAGCTGTTACTCGCGACTCTGCCCGCTTGAAATAAGAAATAATAAAATACATAGCCTATGTTACTCATAGATAAATTACCTTTCTAATAGTGAAAGAAATTTGAAACTGGCCCAGTAGTTTTTAATGAATCGAATACATGCAAAAATCCAAAAATGCAAATCATTCCTCTTTATAATATTAAGTATAGATATAGATGTATTTATATTTTCCTCTTTATTAAATTGTAATCCTGTATCGATTTATTAAAGTTTAAAAAAAGTTCTAAACGCCAGGTGAAGAACATCTGTTAGCAAATTCGATTCCCGTTTGTTGTTGCTTTTTGAATAGTTTTTTTTTAATCGTGACACGTGTCAAGGGCTCGCAAGTATATTTTTCATTCATACACTGTATATTTTAAAAATTCTATTCCTTACTGTAAAAGTAATTTAAAAATATCCACATGTGTACAAGAAAGATTTAAAAGCTTCAATGAACGCCGGCTAGTGGAAACGTAATTCCACTAAATGAATACATAAACTATACGAATAGAATTTTTAAGACGTAATCGTGAGGCGCCAGTTGTTTTATATTTATCTAATGCTAATTTTCTAAGAGCTGGATTCATTGTATTTCTATTTATATAAAAAATTTGGATAGACAAAAAAATTATAGAATGTTCTAAAGACGTCTTAGGTCTGGAAAGACTAATTAGAATTAAAAAAATAAGCTTAGATCCATATTGTTAGTATCTTTGAATGTTTAAATTATGGTTCAGAGTAAAAAGTACAAATTTACATAATTCGGTCTTTTTTTGTATATTGTAAACTTCTGGCGGCGTTTTATTCCACAAATTACATGTTTACACTACTCTAAGGTAACGGAGTTCTCAATAATTCCCGCATTAACCTCAAATATCTTCAGCTAGTTCTGAGTACGTGACGTCATCACTACATTTCCCTCAAAATTCAAGATGAACATTGATTTTAGACAGTTTTCCTGCAATCTATAATTACAGGAACTTGCGGATTCACAGAAACTGATTGTAAAAATGTAATTATAAATACTAAGTAGTGGTACAAGGTCTGTAATAAACCGATAGCTGTTATTACAAGAATTACTTAATAATAAAATCGTTATCTTAGTGTTTCTACAATTTAAAAGTAGTACCAGAGATCGAGTAATCAAGTAAACAAGGGAAGATAGAATGTGGATACCTACAAAAGTAGAGGAAAACAAAAGAAATATGTATTGATTATGTGAAACATTACTGTTTGAGTTGTATGGAAGAGACATATTAATGCCGACTAAGAACAAAGCCAGTTTGAAGAGTACTCTCAACAAATTAATCTTAATAATAAAAATGCAAAAGTTTAGATGGATGGATGTTTGTTAGAGTTTGTAGCCTAATCGGCTTATCGGATCTCGATGAAATTTGGTATAGACGTAGAGGATTATCTGGAAGAACACATAGGCTACTCACTTTTGTTTTCTTTAAATTCACGTGGACGAAGTCGCGTGCGAAAGCTAGTTGTTAAAATATATTAGGGAATTTCAAAATAAAATCAACATTTAATTTATTTAAATGTCCTTATCTCTGTCGGGTGTAGATTTTCTATTGAATATTAACTAATATTTGTAAAATAACATGTCTCTATTGAAATCCAACATAACAAAGTTTTCCTTAAGCCGTCAGGTAAGGCGTGACATCATGTTTACTTGAGAGTTGACTGACCATCACCTTGTTATTGCAGGCTTATGTTGCGAATTTGACAGACTGTTTATCCATTTTAATTGCAAAGGGTTTTCAATCTCATGTTCAAGATAAAGTAAACATATTGAAATTGCATATATAGAGAGGAAAATAAAAAAAAAATAGTCTCTCGAGAAATCATTGAATACAATGATGTCATCAATAAACAGGTTCAAGCAATGATGCGATAAGTGTTTGATTTCGCAATTAGCTTGCAATGACAAATGATAGCTATACTAAAGAAATAAGTAGACACAAGTTTTAAAACATGATTCTGATTACCATCAAAGATAACTCGTACAAATTGACATAAAGTATATTTTCACTAATACGAATTTAGTTATGTTTTATGTGCAATATTTGTCTATACCATTAACACATGTAGGCGTAGGTCTCGGTCGTGTGAGGTGAATTAATAAACACACGTTACCTAACATATAGCAATTTAAATCCTCAACCACATTTGGATACCAAAAATTCAAGTGGGTTTAGAAGAGAAAGGATATACAGTGACAGCGACGACAATATTTTGTTATAAAAGTGTTGGCAATAGACCTGTTGCATGTTAACTGGTTTTGGTAGATTTACAAAATGACATAATTCCAGGTCTATCTGCAACTTGTATTGCGTAGGCAGTAATGACCACTTTGAGCAATGTCCAAATTTAGCTGAGCACTCGACCCCGTGTTAAGATAAGTATCACAATTTGTCACATTAGTACTGTTACAGAGGTCACCATTTATTTGGTAAAAAATAATACTTTACTTACAATAATAACGAACTTTAGAAAACAAAATATTTTAATGATGTTCTACCAGAATACTGTCCGTTGACCCGTGACGTCATAAAGTCTTCGGCAAAGATATTGCCTACGAGTAACAAGTAAAGTTGTCCAAATATCAATTTCATCAGATTTTAGCAGCTGAGAAGAGCGACATTACAGAGTTTGCGTTACTAGAGTGCAGTATGTAAACTGAACTTTGACACATCTCTCCTAGTTCAGTAAGATCGTAACAAAACGATTCCGCGAACGCGCCTCGAGTACGTTCCTAGTTTAATTATAGCCGAAGCTTGTTCGCCCGGATGTTTACACCGCTATACAAAAGGTTTCCAACACAACTATTCATATATTTATAACATTCCAATAACAAATCACAATCGGTGGCGCATTTTTGCATCGATATTCCTATTGTTTATTTAACGCAATTGTAATTAACAAACATACACAATAATTACAATATTACAAACAAACTGAGATATTAAAATAGTAAACCATTGGATTAACTAAACTTAGTTTGTCTAATTTTAGTCGTAAATATTTCTCAATAGTAAGAGCGAGACAGTTAAATAGGAATAGGGCAGCAGTTCGAGACATGGCGATATTTTTCTCGCTAATAGACGCTTCTTTCTATTAAGAGTTTCTCACTCATGGAGGTTGTAGTGACTGGACAATGACTGTCTTATAGAGGTATCCAGGTCAAATAGTCCATCAATACCACTAATCAGTTCTATAAACCAGTTATGTCTGGCAAAGAATGATCATCATCTTGCCAGAGCAGATCAAGTCATAAATAACAGTTTACGAAACTGTAGCAACGATTATGAATGGCAGATGTGTAAAAACTGAATGTAAATCACAAAGACAGCGGCGCCGTGGAGCCGCGCCTCAAGGGCCTTGGACCTGTGCCAGGTAACGCTGGGTTTACATTGTTACAGGGATAAGGGTTAATATGGTATGACTGCGAGATTAAACTAGAGAAAGCTTTTCCTATAGAGTTATCAATACTAATGTATTACACAGAAACAATTTTATCATGTTGCGAAATTTCGACATTATTACAAACTTGAAAAAAAAAAACAAATTAATTACATACACTAGTCTTTAACATGAGTATAATAAAACATTCTGTTTATCTATCCAAAAGTATAAAAACATTAAATCCACACCTTTACAATACGTTTTGAAACAACTAAATAAACCACAATTTTACTTGTGCGTGCGTACGTAACGAATCAATCAGTTTTCCGTTAGATACATGACCTTTAGACAGGACAAGGATATTATAAATACTTTGTGAGTAGAAACAAAACAAGTATATAAAATTTGACAAATTGGCCAGTCTGTCTGCACACAAGGTCATACTAAACTTCCTTGTACGGATAAACTGTTACATTGCGTCATTATTATTTTAAATGTTACTAAATAATTATCTTTATAAGGATTACTAACTTTTGCCTGCACGGAATAAAATTAAGTAGCCTATGTGTCCTTCCAGAATATATTCCGTTCATCCGTTCTTGATATCTCCTAAAAACATCTATTCACCTCAATTTTTGCATTTAAAACAAGTGAATACATAATAAAGACAGTTTAAGTAAAAAAAAAGTTATAATAATCGATAAAACTCTATTTTAGGTTCGCAAAACAAAAAACATTCCATATGCAAAGAAAAAATCAGACATTTTTTTCGTATGTCGTGAATTATAAAGGTCGTTTCCACTGCGACAGTTATATGCTTCAAGTTTGTGATTGACCTCTAATTCACCTATACATTATTAACTAAATGACTCTCAGAGTCAGCAGATAACGTCACCTTTGTGATCCGATTTAATAAAAATAGACTTATCTTGTGCATTTATTTTTATTGCAAAAAATATTTTTCCTTGTTTTTAAAACAAATGACCTCATAATGCGATATCAAAGAAATTCATGTCGAGGTAAAAACTGTCGTATTTTTTTAACACAACCCTTATAAATAAACCATGGATGTCACTAGGGCAGGATAAGCCATTTTAACAAAATCTATTTCGATTGGTAACTGGGTACAGTTCTAGATTTAATCTAGCTAATAAATATACACACGTTGTAAATGCATCAGCTGAGAGTATAAAAACATTTGTGGTAGACAGGGCGCGTGTCCTTGCAACAATAAATCCCTTGCCGGGCAGGTGAAGAACAGATGCTGTGCACACCTGTCATCGCAACATGTTTGCTTTACATTATCTGAAGATTCTCACATCACTAATATCCTGTTATATATCTTCAAAATAATATAGCCTCTTACTAATCTAACTTCTTACTAATATTATAAATGTGAAAGTTGTGTGGATGGATGTTTGTTAGAGTTTGTAGCCTAAACGGCTGAACGGATTTCGATGAAATTTGGCATAGATATAGAGGATAGTCTGGAAGAAAACATAGGCCACTCACTTATGTTTTTTTTTTTAATTCCATTCGGACGGAATCGCGGGCGAATGCTAGTACTAATATATATGCGAAAGTTTAGATAGATGAAAGTCTGTTGTTATGTACTTGCAAAACAGTTTTACAGGTAAAACATATTTAGAAATATATTCTAGAAGAAAACATAGGTTGATTACTAAGTTTATTTTTTTTAATTTAGCGAGAACTAAGTTGTAAACAAAAGCTAGTCAATTCATGAATGTTTACTTGTAAAAGAATGGTATTTAAAAATTGAATTCTACATATCAGCACATCTGTTTTTCAAGTGTTAACACCTGGTTGTGAGTGAGTTTAAAAATATCTCTAGGTTATCTGCATGAGGTTTGTTTCAAGTACCATTAAAAGTTACAGGTCTACAATTAAATTCACATATTTTCCTTACACAGTAATTTCGATAGAAACCGTTTTCCTGGTTGGAAGTTTCACACGAAAAAATGTTCAATTACCACTATATAACGCCATCTGCCGGAGAATCCAGTTAACGTTTTGTACCGCACTGGGTTTTATTACAAGAATTAAAATACATAAAAAATAATTAAACAGAACACAATTCTTTTAAATGACGATGGTTTTATTTTATTATTGTCCATTTTACGATAAGCATTTCTTTTTTTTTTAAAACAGCGCCAGCTAGTGTTAAGAGGATGAATTACTTAAATAGTTTTGCAATTCCCAACGCCTCTAATAGATGGCGCTGAAACTCATTGTTACATTTGAAGAACAAATTCTTCACACGTTTTTTCACTTTGTATAATAACTATTAATACTTACTTATCTCGAACAAAATATTGTCCATTTGTAAACACTTACCTGAAACAAGAAAATTAATATTAAACACTAATATTGGAAAAGAATTACTTTATTATCCGAAATTGTTAAGATCAAAAAGTTTACAACAATAAAATCCGCAAAAAAGCAACGAACACTTACAAATATTTGGAGAATAAGACATGTCTTATAAATTACTTCTAACTAATGAAATAACACAAAAATCACGTTATTGTCTTGAAACTTAAACTGATAAAAATTTTATCTTAATTATTACATTAATTTTTCATAAGAAAACTATAACACTGAAAAGTTTTCTAAAATAAATTCACATATGAAAGAAAAGCTACTCAGTGGCGAGCGAGATGCAACTGAAATGAAAATCATAAGGAAAACCTTTCGAGGTCCAGTGTCATTTACACTTAGGGCTGCCACAACACGAATACAGCAGGGGTTTATTTAAAAAAAGTACCATCTCAATTACAGCTTATTATAAATGCGAAAGTTTTAACAGTGGTAGAGCCCGCTTTAACATCTTCGCACGAATAGGCCGGATCGCCCGGTGTAATACCACGACCACACAGAAAACAGGCGTGAAGTGGAAGCAATTCCGCGTTTCGTCTGATGAGTGTGGTGCCGGAGGCCTAATTTTAGTCCCTTTCCCTTTCCACCCTTTTCTTGGGAGGAAAAGATGGAGAGGAAAAGTGGATTTTACGGTGGAGGAGACGCATAGGAAGGGGAAATGTCCTCTTTATGTGCGTCTCCTCCTCCGTCAATTAAGGGTAGGCAACGCATCTGCAATTGCAGATGTCTATGGGCAGCGGTCGCTTCGCCATTTTGGCGATGTCAGGTGGCCGCTTGCTCGTTTGCCACCTTATGTTATAAAAAAAAAAAGTTTAGATGAATGAATGTTTTATTAGTGTTTGTAACCTAAACTATTAAACGGATCTCGATGAAATTTGGCATAGATGTAGAGGATAGACTGGAAAAACACATAGGGTATTTACTTTTCTGATTTTTAATTCTACGCGGTCGGTGTCGCGGGTGAAAGCTAGTTTTAGATACAGAAAAGTTAGTACACAAAAATCCATATCTATAATAGAATTAAAACAAGCAATTCATCATATTTTTAAAACGAAATGAACGATGTGAGTTTGTTTTATTAAGCACGAAAAGACGCATTTGTAATTATTACACAGAAATAGATTTGTATCATTTATTGTGAACATTAAAATAATGTTAAAACATAAAATGTAATAAATTATTATCTTATTATGTTATCTAATGTGTAGCAACCCTATTCTTCGCACTCGACCTCACAAAGGCGTCGGAGTAAGAGAAATGTAGGAAAGCCTCTCCACTCAATTGTATCCCTACTATTGGAACTCGAACTGCACAATATATTTATTTCAGTTCGAGTTTCACATATAACTTGTAGTTGCAATATATAAGAAAGATAACAACAGAAATTATTTTTTATATTCTGTAAAAAAGTGTATCATCAAGCTGAGAATTACTAAAATATCCGCCAGACATTGCCATCTGTTGACAAAACCGCAAAAACAATTTCTTACAAGTGTAAAAAATAACTATTAATAATAATAATGATAAATGATAAATAATTAATTTAGTTATGTATATTCGAGTATCGCAAAGTAGGGGTTGTGAAGCTGGAACAATACTGCGGGTAGGTCCGCTCGCCACTACAACACAATGACTTTAATTAAAAAGCCATCGGCGATTGCTAACAGACATACAGACAAACAGCAGACTATCGTATGTTAGCGTACGCAAGATAGAATTGTTATCCTTTGTTTTAATTATTTATATAAATGTCGACAATTGTGTATCAAGAGTTCTATTTATTACAGTCAATAAACTATTTTTAATCGTGTTACAAGTTTTATTGGTTCCTAGAACATTTAACTATGGATCTATAATTCTTACAAACAATATCTGAATCACTTAAAAATCTCTTTGAGCGTGTGCACACTAAACTTACATGGAGCACACAATACTCGATTTTTAGTTGTGGAACTAAACAGTTAAATTGCCTGCGAAAAATCGACTATCGCACAAGTCAAAGGTGTGCGCTCGCTCTAACCTTATACCATATTCTTTGAAATCTCAGTTACAAATCTAATGACAATAATTGAATAATGACCAATATTTTAAAGCAATTACAGTTTATTTAGGTATCCAGTTTTAATTCGATCGATAATTCACACAAATAGCGTGGCTTTTATCGTCGATTCAATCCGTCCGGACGCGATGTAAAATGCATTGAGTGGATTTATTTCAGGCAATCAGGTCACATTAGTCGAAACCAAAACTGTGTCTCGGTAGCCACGACATGAAAATCTTTTATAACTCGAAGAGTTACAAATAATCAAGGAAATATCATCAGCCATTAGAAATATACATAAAAACAACTTCGAATAAGTCTACATTAATAGCAGCTACCCTTCCTAAACATAGCCTAGATTATCGGCTACCTAAACCCATTTTCCCTTACACAAAAGAGTAACATTCCAGAGCTTTTCTGGCGCAAGCTCTCGACTGTACATCCACTGTCATGGCCGTATATGACATCATACATCTATGATTTCGATGGCCCGATAAAGTGTAAAGGGCATTCTACGTCACGCTCCGCATTAGCACAGGTTTTACGTAAATCTGGCCACAATCACGTGCCTCTTGAGATCTGCTGCGTTACGTTTGCAGTACTAAAATAGAATTTACGAGCTCTAGAAATATGGGAATATCACGTTCATGACCTAGAAGACAAATATAACGCGAACTTATTGAATACCATTTTACCGAGACGGAACAGACCAACGGCTCTTTCGTGAGATGTACCATCAAGGATCAAATAAATAAATAAATAAAGTTATGGCAGTGCCCTCGACGATTTTAAACTAAAAGTTACATATTCGCGAAACAAATCTTAAGGAGTTTTTAAAATTGAAATTTCCAACATTTTAAAATCAGTCTAAAATTATTCCTGCTATACATCAAGAATAAAGACACAAGAAGCCGGATAGATAGGAAATCATTGGCAGCCGGATGTCCGGACGACTCTAGAATTTCTCCGACATTTGCTGACATCTAAACAAAATACTAGAAGTTTCTGTATCAACGAATCGGAAATTATTTCATCTGCAAGATAGATTGACCTAGAAACTATGTTGATTTATCTTCAAACATTTACAGGACAATCTAATATAGGTCATCAAAGTCCTAGGACTAAATCCAGCTAATTCATTCGCAGATACATTTTCTACATGTCTGTCAATAAAATGTTGCTGAAGTGGCGCATTAGCGGCAATGATATTTATACACTATCCATACGTCATAACGCACACGTCACGGGACAACGTAAACACTTCCCGTCGACCTTGACGATGTGTCAAGTTACACAACAATACAATTACGCGCCCGTTTATTAACGCAAAACCTGTGTTCATCATATCGCAACAATTATATTATTTCACTAGATGTTGCTGGCGACTTCACCCGCGTGAAATTAAAAAAATATAGCCTCACAAATAATTTTTTAACGCTGAAAGAGTTTGTAAAATCGGCAACTTATTTTCTTAGTTATTTCAATACATACAAAAATACTAATCTTTCCTCTTTATAATATTAGTAAAGATTAGTTCTAGAACTAGAACATAATCATAATATGGATAGGGTTGTCAACTTTCAATAAATGTAGGTAGGTAGGTAAAAACTGTATCCAGATTGGCAACCCTAATCTTGGCATTACCGCGTTACCTGTCTGCAGCTTATCCGCTGTGAGGCTGCGCAGGAGGCGCTTGATGCTGCGCCGGCGCCGCACGCCGGTGCCCTCCTCGCCGCTCATACCGCGCCCCAACCCCCGACACACACACACCACATTGCAGTCACCACTTGTCACAATTGTAGTACACGTAATATCTCATCACTACCTGTACGTCACAAGCCTACCCGACAAAGAAATAAATTCATTCATAATTTCAGATGTATTTACTTTGTTTATGTGCTAAATTAGAGTAAAGGTGGTCCAGAAAGACGCAATATTAGACAGTGTCCAGTGGCGAAAACATATCTAATCGAAATAATTGACATCTCTTTCATTCTCCTTCAAGAAAGTGAGATCAATATCTACAGACGTGTAGTGGAAACAGGCAGTATAATTTTTCACTCTATAGACACATAGATTCACTAACAAACCGATCTACATAGAAACTTCGCAATCTGTTGCAACCGAGCTTAGCAAATACCAATCTCGGTGCGGTTGGATCAACCCCGAGGGTTGGAATGACCGTCGCACGGGGATCGTCCCCCGGGATTACAGTGGAAATGTCCCGATGCATGGATTACTGTACACTAATTCATTACATATGTTTGTGAATAGTAAACTACCTATATCTAGTTAAACAAACATTTGAAACTACAATAGCCTCCGTTAGTGGCGGTTTAATTACTCTGAGTAATGTTTCTACGGTAAATATTATTTTTTTGCTAAGTAATTGTCGGTTTATTTCCATAAGCATAAACTACATGACAGGACGCTAATGAGCTAATTATACAGGGCAGGGATGCGGTGTCAAGTGCTAATAAAGGAAAATTTGATAGACCTAATTTATTGGACCGCTCGCTCGAGTACATCTATTTGCCAACACTTTGATCACACGACACATTGCACCCTGGGGGTAACTGGGGTGGGTTGCTGACCGTACACCCCATCCCTAGACACCTGAGTTTGGAGCGCGCTTGACGCTATCATAATTCTATTTTCATTGTATATCCGCCCATATGAACTTAGAAGTAATTTTTCCTAAAGTCAAAATTTTCGGATCAATCTCTAGGGCAGAATATTTTTTTTAATGGTAAACAATTTTGTAAAATAACTACCTGTTGCCCGCGACTTCGTCCAAGCAATTTTAAGATAAAAAAGTAGCTTATAACATTCCTGTCTATGTCAGGTACCCTTCAGTGAAAGTCCGGTGAAACCCGCCCTGTCGTTACAGAGAATAGCCGGAATAAACGCGGCTTGCGGACAGACACACAGACAAAAAAAATGCGATTTTCGTTAACAGCATCGCAAATACATTATCTTCCCGAAATTTGGATTTTTTTTTAATAGTACAGACACTCCAATTTTATTATATGTATAGATAATAATCCGTACCTATAAATGGTATTACTTCAACTAAAAGGTATGTTATAACCGCAATTCTCCGCATGGTGTAACCGCGGGAAGCCACAGATGTGCTAATCCATTTGTATTACTATATTTATGTACCGTGATAATTAGATTCATAACCCTTTTACCTTATATAACGCAATATATAGCTAAAATAAACGCATCGATGCTTCAGTGACATTCGTAACCTATAAAAAACGAGTAACCGTTTGGTTGTCCCACAAAGTAAATATTCGTATATTTATGTTATTCGCTTAAACATAACCACGACGTGTATCGTAACGTATGTCGGCAGTAAAGCGACGAAAATAAAAACTTTACGATATATGCATGATTCATACCAGTCCAAACATATATCAACTACATATTTCTTTCGGTACCTCTGAAGAAATCACTTGTCGCATCAGACTAATATTTTTTTTCTTAAGTTCAAATCCATTTCCATTTTTCACTAAATATGTGCAAATATTTATAAAGTAACTGTTTTTTAGTGTCTTTAAAAATATCTATAGTATCAGCGCTACGAGGAAGTTAATCGAGACAGAAATAATGTCTAAAATAAAGCAAAAACGATATTTATATAGAGCACGCTGGCTCTGGACATTCTATACGAGGGAAAATAAACAAAGCAAACATAGCTAGAGACACTGCATAAGTAGACATTTTTAATTTACCGAGAAAGTTTGTACAATGAAAATCTACTGTGACAACACTTGGGGAATTTTTCGGTCCATAGCCTTCAAAGGTCAACTTCGCATGATGGACCTACAGTTATTTTAGACCTATAGGGAGATAACATTAATCTGATTATCTTTTTAATAATTACGTTTAAAGAAACAATGATTAAGAACATAAAGTTTTAATTATTATGTGTAAAATTTTGTTATTGGTTGTTGATTATTTTTGTTTTTTTTTTTCATCGTTTAAATAATTATTAATGTATATATTGTAGATACCGTAAGGTGCCAGTACCATGTTTTAGTAATAACTAATCTCTAGATATTATTTATGTGCTATTTTATTAATAAACTGCACATATAACATAATTAAACTAGCTAAAAGCGTAAATCACGCAGCATTGGTACAGTCGCGGAAAAAACCTTTATGGATGGTATCGAAAAAGAAAATCACATAAATATTGCTGACGTGTGTTTATTAACACCTTTATTATGTTGCAATAAAACATGTTTGTAATAAAACCAAGACACGGGTCTAAACAGGAATTGTTAACACTTCGGTTGAACAATCGGCATCTGGCCGCAGGGGGTTTTATAGTTGTGATGTAAGCTTCAATTGTAAAACGTAAAAGTTTAAAAGTAAACCATCTTATAGTTGCACAAAAACATTAAATAAATTGTGATTAGCTCGTCAAGCCGAGAGAAAAAATAATCATGAAAATTCATCAACTACCCGTCCCGTAATGTTTCAAAAGTTCAAGCTAGCTGAAACTATAACAATTTGAGATACAAATTGAGAAGTTTACTTTTGCTTTATCACATATAGTCGGAGTAACTTTGGATAAATGACGTACTGCCCTTATTTCATAAAAATTCCAAGATCGCTTGCAAATATTTATTACGATCGATTCCCAACGCGCGGAAAGTTATCCAATAAAAAATATTAACATGTAATTCAGTAGCGACGATCAAAAGTAGATTTGTTTACGCGCGCCTCGTCTACACAATAAACAGAGATCGACAAGGGGGGCGATAAAAAACATTTTTTATGAATGCAAACACTTGTGCGCGCGGCTGTACCGCGGCTGCTGGCGGTGCGCCAGGCTCGGCGCAAGCTGCCTACACATTCTGCACGGTTAATACAAGACTTAATGTCTTCAAACATAATAGATTACACGCAAATACACTGATAATATTTACTTCTTAAACTAACCGATTATTTTCTTAGAGATTTTCTTTCCAGATAAATTTTAGCAAACGCAATTGCAAAAGATCGAAGATTTTCGCTTCTCTCAACTCTACCGCATCCACAATGCAGTTATGAAGCAATCCATTTCATCGATGCTACTGTAAAAGTACTAATCTATTTTCAAAAGCCACCCCATAACCGGACCATGGTCCCCATGGGGTGCGTGGCCTGCACCCATCCCCTCCCCCGTCTAGACTGCACTGCATCCCCGCCCCGCACACCGTGTGCAAACAGTCACGTATACGAGGTCATAATAGAGCCTTTTGTAACGAGCAAGTGAAATAATAAAGAGCGATTAATTTTTAATAGGTTTATTACAGACTTCATGCAGTTAAAATATAGGTTCTAGTACTTATCTTAGACTGTAAGGATAAAGAAACTAGAATCAACTAGGAATATTGTCAAGCAATCTACGTTCATTGTTGGTCACTGCTCTTTAGCTCCAGCATTTGCTTCAGAAATATGAACAAAATTAAACATAATATCCATTGCAAAATGACCCTTATTCCGTATTAGGAGGTGTGATAATTAGGGTTATCACCGATGAGTCACTGGGGAACCCTGATGTGAGTCATTTGGCAGCAATCCATCGCTTCTGTCGTTGGCAACCCTCAGGACGTTGGCTTATATTTACGAGAGTTCAACATGTACCAGCTGTTAGAACACGACACCAAGTGTAGGCCGGAGGAGACATTCTTGGGGTTATGGGACGGTGACTCAGCTTGAGGATCATAAAAGCAGTCAAGGTCTGGTCAACAAACGCTAACTAGGCCATGGTGCATCATGTCTTAATTCTGAGCCCAATGTCAAATGTTCTATAAACTATTTTACTGTACAATGTCAGCGTTAATGGTTTTTTAACTGACATTGACCGATTCTTACAAATTACTCGATTTTCTTTTTGTTTTGTACCCTTTTGTAAAGCTTAACAAAGGAAATTTATAGTGCGAAAGAAAGTGTCAGTGTTGGTAGGGAGCATCCCAGATGGACTTATACCTGATTGTTGAAGTACAAAGTACAAGAAGCGAAAGGGGTATGTTACGATCAAAACAAATTGGGATCAGTGGTGTCTGCCTGCCCCTCTAAGCTATGGACGTGAAACACATTGTTTTTCGTCAATTGGTAGTCCTCCAACTAGATTTAAACCGTAAGTTATCAGGGACAAAGTACCACGTATGTAATTAATTCCAATGTAGTGTATAATCCAACAGCTTTAGCAAAAGCTTTCTTTTAATTGAACAAATCTAGATAAGGTCTAGATTATTTAGAGCTCTGTAATCCTTTGTGCGATGTCACGACCCGTTGGATTAAAGCTGGAAGGATGCCAAGGAAATATAAACTCTATCACGTTGTTAATAACTCGAGAATCGAGTAAACAATCTCCGTTTATACTGTACCGCTTTGATGGTAAAACTATTCCTGTATTGTGGTCGAAACAAGACATATTTCATCTTAAAAGCGAATTCCATTGTGACAAAGATATTTATAAGAACAGGTCGAATTTAATTGGCTAGTAATATACATTACCAGTATTAATTATTTGAAACAAATCGCGTTGATTTGGTTGAAAAAGATATAGCTTAATTTAAAAGTAAAGCTTTTGTTTAATATGAAAAGTTACTAAAATACAAGCGATATTATTTCGAAAAATGAAACAAGAAAGAGTTACCAACTGCCGTTGACATAAGATAAAAGTGACGATTTTTTTCTTCAACACTTAGAACTACCTTCAATCTGTTATCTGTAGATATAGAAAGCTCGAAGTTAGATCGGTATTCAATGAAAGTGTTGCAGAGACCGGCTGAGTTGGGACAGAAATAGTAGTTTGTGATGTCCGGCCGAACGCTCGGCGTTTCACAACCGTACGCCTTGTATGGCGTGTACGGTCCGCAAATACGTTATAAATAACAAATAAACAGATTATATATAACGTTAAATTAACCTTATTTATGACCTTGATAACTACTTGACTATTCCAAAAAAAGTTGGAGTAAAATAGCCAAAGCATTAAGAGAAAAATCTTACAAATTTCTATTACAAGGAATTTGTAAACCATAAATATACAGTCGTGATACTATTTGAATAATAAGAAATTACAAATTAATATTAAATAAAAAAAAAATTTGAAGTTGGTTAAATATTCATATTTGCTATCGGTACCTAAAGTATATCGCCGCATGCGGACACGTGTCTATATTTATTTTCACTAATGTCCGTGTATCGGTGGTCTGGTGCATTAGCCACGAAACATCAAACTTTGTCTACACTAGTATTACGAAATACAGAATAAAAATGCAAAGACTAAAATAACCATAAACACGGTCTATTTATAGAACTATCTTTACTCCACAAAAGCAATTATCTCTTCGGAACAATCTCATATCGTTTGCCCCACTTTCATCCCTCCAAGTCCAAACTTCGGCGCAATCTCGGCCCCAATCAATCTCATAATTACAGCGGAGATGGGCCAAGTTATACCATACATAAATACTATGTTAAGGAGTAAAAATAACAGAGAAATCCACTCAACCAAACCAATAAGGTCCGTATATATGAGAGCTTTAGAAAACTCTAAAATTGAAACAGCGTTGAAAGAGTTCAATTTCCCAAGTTTACATATCATATTTCGAAAATAACAAAAAAGCCCCGATAAAACAATGAACCATAAAAAAAAACATCTCACAGGATTTCATAATCAATTCATATTCTATTAAAATAGTGACAACTTTTTCAAAAAACAATTTTGCAAACTTAACTAAACACCAATTACATACAATTCACGCGTAAACACCTTTTAACACTAAACATTCAACACAAATAAACGTCAAATAAACGACAAACCTTCCCTGCAGGACAATTTCGTACGTAATACAATTGCCGCAATAAACCTTAATGTGTGCGCTATAAGGGTCATAATGGAAAGCATTACGGTTTGTGGTAATGACGGCACCACAATTAGAGTTGCCCTTGACCCTTCAATGTCACACTGACAGGCCATGTACTGAACTCTTATCGCATTGTATGTTCAGATTTTTGTGAAAGCGTAAAGATAACAATATATTAGTCTTACGTTCATTACATACACTATTTGTCAAAAATACTGTCCCAAACATTTTCAGCATAACCAACATAAAAAAATTGACTTCGATATTCCACACCACTAACACGAACACTACATCATAAACTATTCTCTACGGAGATGGCATAGTACTGCTATTTTGACTACATATGTCCGAAGTCAAGTTCGCGGGGAGCGCCCTCTATCTGCAGCTACTATCTGTGTGGATGTGGCTATCACATCCTGTCGATACCCCGCATTCGCCCGACAGCTATTCAATACACATTTCTTCAAATTATTTCACTTTACAATACTAAACCGCTGAGTTACAACTTATAACAACATATATTTGCATTTTCGCTACTATTTTTTACTAACATTTTAAAGAGGAAGGGTTTGTATTTATGTATGTTTTGAGATAACTTAAAAACTACAAGCCGATTTAAAAAATCTTTCACCTCTAACAACCTACGTTTACGAGTGAGTGTCATAGGTTATACTTGTCAATTTCATGCAAGCGAAGTCGCGAGCAACAGCTAGTCTATTCTAATGTTATTAAGAGGAAATATTCGTAATTAATTAAAAAAAGTAATACAAAGCATAGGTTATGTGTGATTTTTTCTAAATAACGAAATAGTTGTGACGTTATATTGTTAAGTAGTGTATCGTTTAACTTTGGTAAGGTTCCAAGGAATGTGTACGGAAGCTGGGCAGCCAATCAATGGGCCAGTTCGTCGCGCCGCTACCGCTGTTGCACAACCAAGGTTATGTTTGTTTTGGAGAGTTAATTACGCGACAAGCTTTACAAATGTAAATACATTTCGTTATATCTATCCACGGAACTATAGGGTAAGAATTAAACACTAGAACGCCAATATGTGTTCGTAAACAGCATGAGTTCTATCAATTTGACGAAAGACAGATTCAAGCTAATATAGAAAGATTGTCCTACTAATATTATAAATATGAAAGTTTAGATGGATGGATTAATGTTTGTTAGTTTGTAGCATAAACGGCTGAACAAATCTGGATGATATTTGGCATAGATGTAGAATAAGCCTGGACGAACACATATATTACTTTCTACTGTATTTTTCTAATTCTACGCGAACGGATTCGTGGGCAAAAGCTAGTATAGAATTGTCTTAAGCATGTGTCTTAATATAAATCTATTTTGTTCCACGAAACTTGTATAATGTATATGAAGTAAGAAGCAAGTTTGTCTTCGATCGGACGCGCCCCTGTTTATATCGTTACGCTATCACTGCGACCTTGGCAAGGACATCCATGTTACATAACAGTTTGTTTTGTTGACCTTGTTGTAAACATGCACAATGACAAGACATAAAAGAGCGTTTAAAAATAAAGTGCTAACACCAAATATGCACATATAACAAAACAAATCATTTATGTAATGTTAGGTGAACTATTCCATTTGCAAGAAAACGCGTGCAAAATTACGCATATTAACTTAAATTGTTCGCACACCTCGTGCGAAGTTCCGAGCTATCGTAAAATTTGCATAGTATTATACTTTTAGCCTAGTAATACAGTTTCCTCGATACTTTAAGTCCTATGTCATTTATCTCGACGTTGAAGTTCGGGGTCGAGGGCAAGGAGAGCGTGCACAAACTGCGTAACGAAGCTATTTGTCACTGCCCACCCCACGGGGGTGAAGACGTGATGTACTTACACTGCCTTCTTAAATTGTAATTATGCTTTCTGAAATATAAGTGGCTTTTGTGTCTTTTCCCTTAGTTTATTGTTATTTTGAGTTAAGAAAATGAAAATCACACTAATGTTATAAATGAAAGTTTAGATGGATGGATGTTTGTTAGAGTTTCCACACTAAATTGGTGAACAGATCTCAATGAAATTTGACATAAATGTAGAGGATAGTCTGAAAGAACAAAAAGGCTACTTGGTTTTGTTTTTTAATGATACGACACGGACGGAGCCGCGGGCGAAAGCTAGTATAGTATAGTTAGAAGCTAAAATGACGTCATACATTATTTTACAAGCGAGTGTCATTTCTCGGAAATTTGCTTGTCGCGATGCGTTAAGTACCACCCAATCGTCGGCAACTCTCTTGCGCAAATATGGGTCAATACAATTCCACACAAGCAATCATAGTTTCATTTATATTATCTGTACACGAAACTATACCAAATTAATGAATAGGAAAGGGGCTTCTAGTTGAGAACTATTAAGTCTTATATGCGGAAAAGATAAAAAGCGTATCTTGTATTTTTTTCCGTAGCAAATACCTTTGATGTACCGAACAAATACCAACTTAAAACGGGCCCTTTGAGACATCGGAATAACTTAAATATCATAAATATTTAGGAGACAAAATGTATTTTTCATATAACGTAATATTTATTCGATAAAAAAACCGTTGAGAAAAAATAACATTGAAGGTCATTTCTTAAAAACGGTCAAACATTTTTACACCAAAAAAAAAATGAATAAACTCGTCAGCTTTTCGCGCGTCAAAACGAACGGTAATGGAATGTTCTCTTTTATTTAAAAATTCAAATTTAGAACGTTTGAAAAACTGTCGCAACACGCACGAAACAATTGCCAAAATGGCGTAGTTTTTGAAGACTGTTGTTGGACTTTGAAGATTCTACTCTGAAATTTGTTATAAAATTTACAACTAAATCTTATCTTACTAATATTATAAATGCGAAAGTTTAGATTAATGTTGATTGGCTTAAACTGCTGAAGGGATCTCGATGAAATTTGGCATGTATGTAGAGCATAGTCTGGAAGAACATAAAAGCATTTTGTTTCTTTTTAATACCACACAGAGTCGCGGGCGAAAGCTAGTCTTTTTAAAAATTAATAATTGCATTATGCGTCACAAACTGTGATCAATAAAAATGTCACTTTCAATTCTGTAAACGACATATTTATGCACAAGTTGGGGTATCGAAGCAATTGGGTCACACGTTTGTCCGGACTCGAACCTTGACCTCCGCAAGTCCTTCCAATGCAATAAATCTCCCGTTCCGGTATGCTAATGGATTACAAGACGGAATTATTCGTTTTTTTTTTATTTGTTTCTCTGCGAAATGTCTTATTTGTAGACAGTAACCGCGTTTTATTTCATTACTATAATAAAAATTGTATCTTCAGATTAATCTATATAAAACTGGGTATTTTTATCTTTACGATCGGAACATCTATAAAGGCTTAGGTTCGAATACAGTTCTTCGTTTTTCTTGTGACGTAATTACCATAGAGTTATGATAACTTAATGTTTTCCTTGCACCTGTCTGTGTCAAAGTTCACCTCTAAACTCTATAACGTGCTACGCTCAGGTGTTTCGTAGCCGTAGCGGACACGCGTAGCTATTGACCCTCTACGAATTCATTCAAACTCTACTTCTGAAGATCAAATAAACCGCTCAGATTCAATGGATTACAATGTTTGAAATATATTTAACCTGAATACATTTAAGACTGAAAACTGAAAAACAATATCGGTAAACTTTTTAAATCGGCGATCTATTCTATGAAGAAAATATTTATGAAATTCACGCGAGACCTTTAAAGTGAAAATGTCAAATGTTATGGCAATAATTCCCACTGTTGTCCGTCTGTACAAAGTGCATAAAATGTCAGCCTCACAATGCCGAGGACATTTCAAATGTCAAATTAACTACAAATGTCAAGAAATACTAACAAATTGTTTTATTTTCACAGAATAACGAAGGAAATAGAGAATCAAATTTTATATGCATCCGTTAATTTCAAAGAGAACAGGAGAGATGCAAATGATTTGACCATCATCAGCTATAAGTTCTAACTTATGCATTCGTAATTTACCCAAGTTACAGTCAGCCACGCTGGACTTCACATATATCTTTAAATTTCTTTGCAGATATGCACGCATCCATGGCGAATTCAAACATACATGGCGTATAGACTGATCTTGTTAGGTGTAGCGTTTAACTGTGCCATTAACGCCCTAACTCCTGACAATTTTTTTTAACTATTATGTTTATTTTCGAGACAATAGTATAACTGATATTTAAGCGTTTAAACTATATAAATTAATTTAAAAACATACAAACAATATGTAGACGACATTGAGTCAATGCGCGTGGGCGATGTGTTCGAAACCTGTCACCGCGGCATCATATATCCTGCCTGGACAATAACTACATGTGTCACATTACTATTAATAATTGCAAAAATAAAAAACACATTGTAATTAAAGGATTTAATACAACCCTTTGCTATAGCAATGAAATGTCACTAAAAACATCTATTTAAAATATCGATTCAATCATTCGGAATTTATGACCTTGAATAAGCGGATTCCCAGCCAATGAACTATTATAAATCGAGGAATTTATTCATTAATGCGGAAGTTATGTTTAAAAAAACTCGTAAAATTCATCTCTTCTTTAAAGACGACAAAAGCTTTATCATCAATTTTTACTTTTCTTTGAACATTCCTACAAAATTTCTATCATTTCAGTAAACATTCGACATTTCAACCAAAGGCTGAACAAAACTATCATAACCTACTCTGATCTGTAAACTATTCATCGCGATACTTTATAAAAAGCCTTACATAAGTAAATATCTAGCACATAAACAAAAAAAATGTTTATTTACAAAAAAAAACCTATCAAAACTCCATTTTAAATTCACAAATCACTATTTTACTATACCTAAAACAACACTCAAATCAAAACAAAGCACTATAAACACAACTTTTATAAAGTTAACGTTTTCAGCGATACGAAGGCGGTCGTCCGTGTTTCAGCACACGACCGTCCGCGCCGCCCGCCCGCCCGGCACTCCCTACACGTGCACACACTACATTATATGATGGCATCTCACTATACACCATATAAACAACTTAAACTAACTTAATTCAAGTTCTAGTAACTTAAAATTCATATAACTAAAAAACCTTACTGAAGGTTTAAAATTATAGAGATCGAATATTCATCAATTTATTTTACAATTTAAATTATAGGTATACGAGCTTTCGCTGCAAGCTTTAACAAACATCCATCTATCTAAACTTTCGCATTTATAATATTAGTAAGAAGTAAAAAGACAACAAAACTTTACGAAAGGTTCACTGTAATTACGTATAGTTTTGAATACATAAAAGTAATCTACCTCGTCAATAATGCGAGTCGTTAAGAACTAACACTAAGTGTCACATTTACAACCCGAGGTCAATGTCGGAATCGATCCTGTGACATACTACGTCGTGTTCTGACACATTATGACATAGATTCAGTATTACAGATATAATAATAATTAATTTACGAAAAAACCTACTTCCTGAAGTAAATTTTTATGATTTTTTACTTAAAACATCTAATTCATTAGGTCCATAATTGACTGATTTCAAAAACAAGAGACATTGGAAAGACTAGTTACTGAGTTAGAACAAATCGAATTATTTTTGTCTACTAGCTTTTGCCCACGACTCCGTCCGCTGGAAATTAAAAAAACAAAAGTAGCTTTTGTGTTCCAAATTATCCTTTACTTTTATGCTTAATTTCTTCGAGATCAGTTAAGCAGTTTAGGCTACATACTCTAACCAACATCCATCCATACAAACTGTCACATTTAAAATATTCAGTAGTAATTAAGATTTCATGTTAAGAAATTATAATTTAAAAGTAGTTGTTACATAAAAAAGGTGATGAGAAGGTTACAAGGCAAGTTATCCAGATGGTAAATTCCTATATCCGCAAGAGCCAACGCAAAGATACAATAAACAAATGTAACGGAAAACTAATGTAAATGTATTAGAAAGCTGTGAGTAAATATTATGAAGATTTCGCTCACACATCTGCAGCAGGAATGCAGCACGCAGTATTACAATGTTTATAAACACTCATTGATATACTCAACTAAAATACAACTGAAAACTAAAGGAAAAAAAATAATTTCAAAGAATGACAGAAAGAGAAAACTGAAACATTATATTTTGTCTCTTACGAGTAATATCGCATTTTATGCATAAAATAAATAACTCACAATTTATGTTTTTTGACTTTTTATCAAAAACGATTTTATTTTCGTGAGAATACAACTAACTCGCGTCACAATAGAATTAACATTTTTATATTAGTTAGTAGAGAGATAGTACATCTTCCTCTCTCATTTCAAATCTCCTGTAAACGTCAAACGCAAATTCCCAAAAACCATACATGTTCAGTTAATTATTTTTATGAATAAAGACGAGATATAACGTTCGTCTCTTTCACACATCCTCTTACATCTGCCATCTCTTTCTGATACTGTTACGCGATTTGTTAATTGCTTTAAAACATGTTTCACACTTGTTTTAGCAGTGGAAACACGCGGTTATACACACAAAACATTTCAAAGTCGTCAACTCGAAACATTTCCGGTATAGAAAGCGTTGCCACTGCGCTCGTAAACAATTAACTGGCAACTATTATTAGTAAAGCTTAGCAGAATGACCAGTATAACATGACCTTCTCATTTTACTATGAATATAGAAATGTCTAGGGAAAGAAATCAATTGTACTGTAACACGGGGGTCACTGATTTTTGAACATTTGTTAGAAGATATGTGATGAATGGAAGAGACATAAAAACACAGAAAATTATCTTTAATAATTTTTTTTTTTTTATAACATAAGGCGGCAAACGAGCAAGCGGCCACCTGAAACCGCCAAAATGGCGAAGCGACCGCTGCCCATAGACATTCGCAATTGCAAATGCGTTGCCTACCCTTATACGACGGAGGAGGAGACGCACATTAAGAGGATATTTCCCCTTCCTATGCATCTCCTCCACAGTCAAATCCACTTCCTCTTCCCAACCTCTCCTTATAAGAAAAGGGTGGTAAAGAGAAAGGGACTTAAATTAGGCCTCCGGCACCACACTCATCAGACGAAACACGGAATGTTTTTCATTTTATCGCCTATCTTTTGTGTGGTCGTGGTATTACTGGGGGCGTGCCGACCCATTCGTGCTAAGATGTTAAAGCGGGCACTACCACTGTTGACTTCTTTAATAAGATGTCGTTTAGATTATTTTTGTGTAAATTTGAAATTCGATCATGCTACTTAAATTTCAGATAATAAAAAAAAATAAGAATATCTTAAAGATGTGTTGTTTTCAGCTGACAATCTTGAGATAACGATTTTTTTAATTTAAAAAAGATCTTATTTCACTGCGTGTAAAAAACCAGGTAATCGAAATATTCTTAATTGATCTTAAAATAAAAGATATAAAGATTCACAAACAATTGAATTCTCATAATTTAAAACTGACTTGTTAATGTTCGAGATATTTTATATAATAAATTTAATTAACCGCAATTGTTTTATATATAAAAAATTAATGTGTAAAATGCATTAAAAACAAAATATTGTTTAATTTTTTCCTTAACCGAATTAAAATGAACAACTACGCTCTAGACACATCTAGTTAAAACATAATGAATTCACATCCGTGTTGCATAAACGATGAGGTCCGATATCGATAGAAAACTTAATATTTGGCATTGGTAACAATATTATAGTTATCAAAATGTATAAATCAGTACAAAATGTATGGATAAATCTAAACAATCCAACAGCTTAGAAATTTATTGTAACATTCCTTAAAAATGTATTTAATACTTAAAAAGAAACTTGCGCGATATTTTTTTATTTCATGTCAATAATTTAGATGTTTTCTTAGAAATACCTGGAAGTAAAGATACGAAACGACTTAATATAATGAGACTGACCTATGAGGGGGGTGGGGGTCAGCGTCTGCTCCCACGTCGCCTCGTCCTCCATCTTCCTGAAACTGCGCTCCACTGCAACAAACAATTATATTATAATACAATATAAAACCATAGATATCAATAAAAACGTTTACATTAAATACCCCTTTAGATTTATAATTGAAAAAAAAATGCTATTTCTAGATTGCAATCCAGAAAAGTGGGTACCAAACCGACTGATTCCCACCCTGATAGGGATTGAAATCTATACTATTATAATAAAACGTAAACACACACTTTGTTGCCAAGATGTCTGCAATTACAGCATACTTTTGTAAATTTATTTTTTTAATAAAAAGCCCTACACTTACGTCACGCTTTAGGCTATATATTTTCACGCCATTAAACTTGGAGGGTAAATATTTTGGATAAAAATGCCAATGTGGAAAAGAGATAATAAGTTGCTGCCAACATCAAGAAAGTAAGATTGCCAAGGATTGTCATGTCATGATATTTTGACATTTGCTATTGATAATTTGACACATGTAATAAAACAAACACAATAAAATAAAATTTCATAATTTCATGCGGATGAAGCCGCACGGGAACAGCTAGTCCTTAATATGGATTGCAATCCAGTGGAGTAGATCGTGCAATTGAGTTGTATCCCACGCTTCAAGTCCTATTAGGGATTCAATCCAGAAACGCAGGATCTCATAATTTGGCCGAGTCCCACCATAGGGATTGCAATCATTACAAAGGATTGCAATCCAACAAGATCAAAACCGCAATGGAGCTGAAATCCATCCTGCATTCCTTACTAGGGATTGCAATCCAGTGGGATTCCTATTACTGCATGCAACAGGGCTTCTTACATATAAACTGAATGACATATGAGAAATTATATTAAAGTTAGCAACTTACTGTTGAGAAAGTGCGAGGTGCCCGACGCCTTGCGGGACTTCTTATCGCCCGTGTCCTGACCTGTGGAATGTATTATTTATATTACTATTTTTACGTTTAGAACGTTTTACTAATAAACATTAACGTAATCAGATCAACTCGATAAAAAGTCCAGAATATAAAATATCACTGCACAGAGAACAAGAGATCTCAACATTAGACTGTTATAGAGTACAAGTCCAGAGTATAATTGGTAACAACAACCATCTAGAAGAATATAGGATTTTACATGGGGTCAACTAATATTGGTTTTAGCGCTACTGTCGCTCTAACCAAGATTTAGCCCAGGGCGTTCCTGTACAGCGGCCCTGGGCGATCGATCTTTTCCTATAATAATGTCGGATTTGTAATCAACATATTATTGGTGTTAAATACGATGTGTAGTGTAGTGTAATGTTGTGTTGTGTTGAGTTGTGTTGTCGTGTTGTGTTGTGTTGTGTTGAGTTGAGTTGTGTTGTGTTGTGTTGTGTTGTGTTGTGTTGTGTTGTGTTGTGTTGTGTTGTGTTGTGTTGTGTTGTATTGTATTGTGTTGTGTTGTGTTGTGTTGTGTTGTGTTGTGTTTTGTTAAACTCACCGGGCATATTATTATGATGTATGCGGTCCATAAAACGGGAGATTCTGTTGTGACTCTCTCCATCCAGCACACAGCCCTCCTCCACCGCCTTGCCGCACTCGCGGTGCACGCGCAAGTTGCAGTCTGCTCAAATACACCAGCACTGATCACACTACAGCAGTTATCAAACATCACGAAATCTCGGAACATTGTAAAGTTTATAAGAAAAACACAATCTCAAAATTACATCTATACTAATACAATAAAGAAAAAAACTTTGTTTTTTTGATTGTAATGAATAGGCTCAAAAACTACTGGGCCGATTTTAAAAATTCATTCACATAGGCCATATTTTTACATTTCTTTTTTATTTTTTTCAAATTTCACGTGGGAGGAATCGCGAGCCAAAGCATTTTTATTAAAGGAATATTACTTAATGGCTTACATGGGCTTATTTCAGAAAATATTAGCTAGATGCACATAATTATTTTTGTATTAAACAAGGCAGTTATCTAGCAAAGGGTATAGGCAGATGTAATGAAGGTGGTACTGACTGGCGCAGACGTAGGCCTGCGGCGCGAGGCCCCAGATGACGAGGTCGCAGTGGTGGCAGTGCGCCACCGACGTCAGCGCCTGCAGCTGCAGCTGGTGGCCGCGCACCACGTACTGCGCACCACACACGTACAGTCGCGGAAACCCACGGTGTTACACTTACGAAAACATTGTTTCTACCGATACAAACTCCGCTTGTACCACTAAATATTTCTTCCGACAGACATATAAAAACTATACTTTTGGTTATTGTTTAAACGACTGTAGCTTTCAAAATGGAACACCGATAAATTCCCTTATTGTATATACGCTCGAATATAATAACCTCACAGAAGACCAGTATAAAGTCGTATTTCATTCTATTGCGTTTCATTTAACTGTGAATTTACTCCGTTTATCTACTTCTTTCTCCACTTATCTTCCCTTCCCTATTATTTAACATGCACTAAAACAATAAATTCATATTTTCTTGACTAATAAAATTGAAAACACAAATGTAGACAATGCGACAGTATTGTTGGCTAGCGAGAGATGGCGAGATGTAAGATTGTGTGTCAGTAGTCGGCACTGACCGGCTGCGGGCGCTGCTTGGCGATGTGCTTGAGGCGCTGCTTGTACAACTTGTCGCGCAGCAGGAAGGACTCGCGCGCGCCCGCCGCCTGCCCCGCCGCCGCCACCGCCGCCGGCCTGCGCACGCCGCACACCGCACGTCACACCGACACACCGACACATCGATACAACGACACACAAGGAAATGACACCGTCTATTAGATGTTTGAAGCAATTAAATGCGGTAGACAAAATATTTAGAACAAGAGGGAAAAGAAAATATGTTGTTAGGCGTTTTATAACAGTCAAATTAAGTCAAAAGCTATAGTATACTAATAATGGAAAGATTTGTATTTTTGTATGTATTGAAATAACTCAAAAACTACTGAACCGATTTAAAAAATCTTAAACTCTTAAAAAACTACATTATCAGTCAGTAACATAGACTATACATTTTATTATTTTTAATTTTCACACGGACAAAATAGCGAGTAACAGCTTGTACAGAACACAATACAAACATTTTAGTAAATTTCCCTTTCTTCTTCTTAGGCGACTGCCACCATCTCTTTCTCACTTCTCTCGCCTCCTCTTCACTTATCTCTTTCAAATTCACCATCATATATAAAACACACACACACACTTGCAATGTAACTAACTAAGCACTAAGTATTAATTTTCTCACTTTAACCAATTCTTTCTTTTTACTACTATTTGTAATTACGAGCAGTCTGGTATTATCTATATTGCAATTTATAATTATTAACGTCTGTCCGTGTCCTGTATTCACACTATAGCGGTACAAACGAATATCCATTCGTTATTATCCTTATGCCGACAGATATCGTGCATTATTCATCAAAATGCGTCAAACGACTGAATTTACATCCACTTTAAAGTACTGTAAATCAACACAAAAAACTCAGTCAAAGAATTAAATTAGCTTCCCATTTCAGCACGCATTAAAATGTATGTCGAATTAACTGAACTGGGTATGAAATAAATGTCCTCGACTGTTGCGATATAAAACATAACAAAGTAACTCATAAAGCGACTGATATTATCCACAATGTATTTATTAATGGACAATATTTAGCGATATTGATAAGATATCAGGAATGTTATCAGGCACTCCTTTACGCACATACGATTCATTAACTATTATAGATTACGATGTAATCGTCTACCAAACATTTGAGTTTCCTTAAAATAAGATTTAATTAGAGATCTCGCTTATATAAATTAAAAATAAACAAAAGTAGCCTATGTGTTCTTTCACACTATCCTCTACATCTATACCAAATTCCATCCATATCCGTTCAGCAGTTTAGGCTACAAACTCTAACAAACATCCATCCAAACCTTCGCTTTTATATTGATATGAAGTATGATTAGTTGATTTTACGTAAACAAACTTACCGGTTAACGCATTGATTTAAAATATATTAAATAAACTAGTATCTGTCTTTTACTAGTACAAAAGTAGTGTTCGCTAATGCAAACGGTAAGAAGTTACATTATATGTAGGCGTCGCGACACCGACTGATATGAGCAGGTAAATGTCACACTATATGTGTACTTAATTGAATAACTTTGGTATTAAATTTAACTCAAATAACTAACATAAATATGTACAAACCAACATTATGTTATTAAAATAAAATAATAGAGATTGTTCAAGGAGTTTTTACACGTTTTTAGAGTCAAGCCATTAGAAAAGAAGAAGAAATTAAATAGTTCAAAATTAGAACACATCGTTGACGTCATCACTTTTTTATAGTCTTTTTCTATACATATTTTGTCATTACATAATGTCTCCGTTAAAATAGTTTTATTTCTAAATCTTTTACGATATACAGAGATTATATCAAAATTATATTAAAATGAGCAACAAATTTATGTTCTAATTTGCACTTTGTATTGTTTTAAATAAATATTCAATAGTATACTGTGATTGCTGACATCCTATGTGACTAAGTTGTGTGTTTACCCTATTTTATTAGTATACTAGCTGTTGCACGCGACTACGTCCGCAAGGGAAAAAAAACAAAAAATAGTAGTAGTAGAATTTGTTCTAGATTATCGTTTACGTTTTTGCCAAATGTCATAAAGATCGATACAGCAGTTTAGGCTACAAAAACTTTCGCATTTATAATATTAGTAGATATATATGCATGTGTGTATGTATGTATGTATCAGTAGCCGACCTGCAGTCCATGCTGCAGGCGGCGGCGGCGAGGGCGGCGAGCAGCGCGCGCTGCGCGGGGGGCGCGCCGGCGGCGGGGGGCGGCTGAGGGGGCGGCCCGCCTCCCCCAGCACCCGCCCCCGCCCCCTCGCTGCACACCGCGCGGATCACCTCGTACAGCAACCTCTCCACTACCACTTGCTCCTATACGAGAAACCGGATTGTACCGGATAGAACCGGTTCATGTAAAAAAGAACCAGTTTGATCCAGATTAAACCAATTTGGGAGGACAGGACAATTTCGTACGTTCTAAAATTAAGTTATAACAAGTACACTAATCGTTTACTTGTTATAACTTCATTTTAGAACTACAAACAATATGCAACCTTCTATTTTTAAGACATTTAATATAAAAGTGAGTAGACGAAATTGAAAATGTTACAGACCGTAAAAGTAAAATACCAGTTATTAAATTAACATGTTCACTACAGTTGGTATTTTCATACCAGTAAGCGAGCATTTATTTTAAGTGTTACAGTCCAACTGTACTGGTATTATAATAACGGAAAAAATATTTATTACCCTTTGGGCATTATACTATTATCCAAACTAGTGTGGTGCTCTATTGAGTTTGAATGGATACCCTGAATTATGCATTAACCTAATCGAGTTGTGTCTGAATAAGGGTTGTAACGGTAGCGTAAGCGGACGCAGAGTTATAATTTCTTGCCAAAGTTCCGCATTTACGGATGCGGAAGCGGAGTTCCGTTACAACCCTAGTGTGAATGTCGGTGTATGGGCAGTGCGGTCACCTGCGCGCGGTCGACGGCGCACTTGTCGAGCACGGCGTCGTCGGGCCCGT
>NW_013524879.1:182612-183462 GCF_000836215.1 Papilio polytes
ACCGCGCTTTTATATGGAGTTGCGACTCTCCACACCCTACCTATGCCGCTACTGTGTACGTTGCCTCAAGTGGGGATCCATAAACACTTCTAAATACAAATCAATTAACATACGAAGACTAAAAGAAAAAGTGTTTAAATTACTATTACTTCTAAATATAATACTATAGAGATTTTTGGTCAAATTAATAAAAATTACACACAAGCTACATATAACCTTACATTTCGACACAAAAGCCTTTTAAAAGAAATCTGATTTCGACGTCACAAATACATAAAACATGCACAAAGCGGACATGTGACAAGACATAAAACGTAAGGTTATCGACCCTCAGCTAATCCATGTTAATATTAATCACCAATATTATTTGTGGTACAAAAATCAAAAAACAGAATACAGATTGCGTTTTAGAAAGTCCAAAAAAATATTTTTCATTTAACATTTTTGGACATGGATACAATTTTTAACTGAAAAACTAAAATTGACAACTGCAAATAAAAATAGCACATCGCTAAAAGTGCAAAATTCTAAGGTATAATAAACTCTATCGCATATGTCATAAGGTAGTATTTACCTGCGCGGCCATCACCGCGTCTATTTCGTGCTGCAGCTTGGAGCAGCGCTGCACGGCCGCCTCCAGCAGCGTCTGCTTCCTCACGTCGGGCACCTTCTGCACCTCATCTGGAATGATACAATCATTATTTTAATACAGACAATGGACCTTTTCAACCATTGAATCCTAAGCAAGGTAGGCAAGTGATAAGATTTGAACCTACAACCAGATCAGCTGTAAAAACTCAGCGCCTGTTTTAATGCAACTAGCACCCTGGGCAGACCAGTTGGGGGGGGG
>NW_013524879.1:183468-201261 GCF_000836215.1 Papilio polytes
GGGGGGGGGGGTTACCAGGACAATGTAAGACTGTTTAGTTAAAGATTCAGTGTGTTCTTAACCTACGATAAAATATGTACAATATATAAAAAAAAACTAACTGCGCAACTCCCTGATGTATTTCTGCTCTTTCTGCAACATGAGCCTCATCGTCAGCACCTTCGACTCTTCCAACTGCCGCTGGTTCTCCGGCTGCAACAACACAAGGACACAACTCGTACAGTCAAAGAATTAAATTCGCCTCCCACTTAAATTTATAGAATAATGTAAAGTAGCTCGCCCAATAAATAGTTAAATTCAGAAAGTATATCTTAACAAACAATCCCCACAAATAACATTTTTGTATATTCGTATAGGTAACAGGTGAATTATAAAGAGATACGTCAATAGAGGAATTTCGCCGGCGACCTCAAAATCCGTACGTTTGTTTGTACAGATGCAACTACTTGCAGGGGGGAGGGGAATAACGCTTCGCTCTTTGCAGTAGACTGACAGAAACTAATTTGTATGATAAAACTTATAAAATTAAACTCAAAACACTGTAACAACATATATTTAGTGCAGGCTTACATTGACGGGTAGTGGCGCAGTGATGGGCGTCTTGTTCCGCGAGCTATTCTGTTGTACAGTCAACGCTATTGTCGGTTTTGCTGCAACACAAAACATTTACAATTACACATAAATCTGAACTCTGTTACACTATTTCCTACACAACTTTATAACCAGCGTTACGTTCTTTACCTCGTATCATGTGAACGACCTGCTGATGTGTGTGTTGGTACACGTGGACAGCATCCACGCAAAGTATGCGGTCACCAGCGCGGAGGCCAGCTCGCCACGCCGCTCCATGCTCCTTCACAGACTGTACGTACACAGGGTTGTCACCTGAAACAGGTAGCCAGAACTGATTACAACAGTATTACAGATAGGTCAGTTTTAGGGGCGACGACCCTATTTGCATGGTTAAAACTTGTGAAGTAATCTTTAGTTCAGTACGTGTACTTTGCAGTAGTGTTAGGATCAGGATCACTGTTGTTGTGCACTCACCGGAGACCTTCATGCCGTAGCCGTGCTCGTCGCGCACCACGGTGACAGTGAGCAGCTCCCCCGCGCCGGGCTCTCCCCCACCCCCTCCCCCTCCGCCTGGCCCAGGCCCCGACACGCCCAGCATCACCTGCAATAAACCCAAGTTATGAAATTCACCAAGATCCTGTAAACGCTTCCAGCATTTAAAACACGTGGATGTCAAGGTAACATTTAAAACATTAGCAACAAACATCGGCCGGTTATTTCGGCACTCGGTGACATCATATTTACGTGGTTTCACATGATTTACGACATATAAACGAACCTTTCTATTAATTTAACGACCTTAAAGACACAAAGGCGCGTGTCGCCGGGGGACTATTTCGACAGCTTACGAAGGTCGATATTTACGAGGCAAGTCGAATGCGACAACACGGCCGGCGGACCGTGCGCTGCACAATAAATATTTACACCGCTCGTAAATAATTTTCTAGTAATAAGCAAAGTAAAGCTAACTCCGCCATGTAGGTCTGTTTGCGCTGCGCAAACGCAACCAGAACAATTGTAATAATTACAAATGTAAGTACAAAGGATCGTATGACCTCGTATGTGCAAAGTATATAGGAATTCATATTCTCTAATTCTTATAATTTTCTATAGAATTTTATATTAATACGACCTCGGAAAGGAAAACATCAGTCTTAATTATAATCTTTTATTAGTTCCATTGTCAATATCATTGCTCACGTGGATAACTACGTAAAACTTCTTTTTTCTTCTTTTCTTTTTTTATTTTTTCTTTCGAGTAAAATTTCTGTTAGTTATCTAACTAGTTAGTTATTGAAATTCTAGAAAGATCTGAACACTATCATTAGACCAACGGGCTTTTCTTTCTTTAGCATTTTTAATTTATTTTGGTTTGAACTTTACTGCTTAGAGGAGGGTTAAATCAAAAGTAAACAAGTCGCGAAATAAAACGTCTCGTTAAAAATAACTTTTGAGTATATGTATTAAAAAATAATTGGCAAGCACATGGGCCCCGGAGCCCGCAGCCACATGTCGGTCTGCGGGAGATTGAAAAATACCACAATTCAGTACGGAACTATATAGCCAACATAGCAGAAAGAAAACATTGGTACATTGTTGGCTTCCTAGAAGCGTATATTTCAGATACTATCTCCACTTGCGGACAATTCTTTGGTTACCATTATATGACGTCACCAGCCACTATTCGTAGATGACACGAGGTCGTTTATCAAGATCACGCTATGCCACCGCACTGACATGTGTGACATCGTGTGCCAGTGTGCGTGCGGAAGCACCGTAACAACACGCTGGAAATATTCCAGATAACGTACGTGGATAGGGAAGTCTACGCGACAATATACCCACAAAAATTATTTATATCATTTATTACAAACGTTTAAAACTATATTACTGCTTCGCGGAATCTTTTAAAAAATATAAATGTATTTCAATAATATGAGTTAAGATTTACAAGACCTCCACGCCTATCACCAGCTCACTGTACGTCCCCAATGGGCTCGGAGCCTATGCTAAGTTGGGATGACTAGGCGATAGTCAACAACGCTAGCCATGTGTGGGTTGGATCACTTCAAGAATATCGCATCACGATGGTTTTCTTCACCGTAAAAACGTCGAGTAAATTTTGTAAATATGATTATTCAAAAATTCAAAAATCACATTGGTACAGCGGGATTCGAATCCAAGACCAAACTATAGTTTAGAAGAGCTTAAACTACTGAGCCACCGACGCTCTTTCCATTGATTTAGACGTCCTTTTTCATGTATTCTTCATTGTCAATGAATTCCATTTTACTAATTGATTTATAAATTGATTTATTTCTCTTACAGCAGCATATTACAGACACCTATATAGGCTCACAAATAAAACAACATACCTTGAAGTTGCTAGTTATGTTTTGATTAGATAACCCCAAATCGATTTCTAAGAATAAGCTGTGCCCTCACTTGGGACCTCAACGACGTAGTCGATTTTAATTAACATTTGATATATGCGACGAGCATACAGTGTATGACCATGTAGACAGTGAGACGAGAGAGGTTACTACCGAGCTAAGAAGTCGGTAATCTCCTACCTCACTGGGTTAGAAGCGTGAGTTTTGTTGTACATATAATTTATTTCTTGAACGATATTAATTATCATGTTAAACTGAGTGACACTGAATTCTCATAACAAGCCAATCAAAGCAAATTCTATATTACGCGCCAAATTCATCGTCAATTTACATAGTTCACATCGGACCGTGGCCGACGTTAATAAAGATGCGTTTACAAAAGCCAAACGGTTATTTTGAAAACTTATATTTTGACAATTTTGAGGTTCAATTAGGACATTCCAGGATACTTATATTTATATTAATTACTGGCTATTTCGGTACGGCTTCATTCGCATGAAATTATACATAACTTTATTTTATTGTTTACATTTGTCAAATTCTCAATTATAAATGTCAAAATTACCGTTACTATAATAACTTTGCTTCCTTAATGTTGGCAGCGTGTAGCTTATGGTCTCTTTCCCACATGACGGTTTTTTCCAATTTATTTTCCTTTCTAACTTTAATAGCGTGCAAATATATAGCCTAAAGCGTGTCGTAAGTGTAGGGAATAATTAAAATAAGAATTATTCAAAAATAAACTGTGATTGCTGACATCCTACGCCACGAAGTACTGTGTGTTTACGCTTTATTATATAAGTATAGACTATAGATATAGGTTTAATACTAAGAAATTATTAAAAACCAAAATTCGAATCATAACATCATGTTTGTTCGTATCTAGCTTCCCATATTTTATTAATGAAGCCGGCGTCAGTAACAGATCCCCGGATGTTTACGAGTCATCGTAACATCAACCGTTCATGTTTCGCTTGAGGTTATTTTTAATTCGTAATATTGTAATTTATGTTTATTCATTCAATATTTAAGTCGTATTTACACTATCTAGATACTACAAAACGCGCGTTTTACGCTAGCGTGTAAAAGCACCCTTACCAGTGACGACTTTCCCACTCTGCGATAGATTCGCTTTATGATGTAATTATGTGTCATACGAACACATTTGGCGACTGATCGCGTCAAAATTAAGAAGTTTCTAGACGGAAGTGTAATATATTAATATAAAAATTAACCTTCATCTTTTTAATAAGCAAACCATTTTATTTTACGAACACTGACAATCTGACAAAAATCTTGACAAAATATCTTATTATTTTTTGCTTTTCAAAATCTAATTTAAACTCTTGATATAACTGATTCTACAATAAACTTCATTCGAATGAGGGAAAGATGTTCTGATGAGTGACGCGAGGCCGGGGCGCGGCAGACAGGTGGCCTCTTGTGCATGCCAATGAAGTGACGTCTAGAACATTCTAGATCTCAACGATATGGTCTGAAGACGAAGATATATTACACGACGGGTGGATTATCCGTCTGCTTACACACACTATGGATGAGGGCAATAAAAAATCTAAGATTCAATACATTAACTATCAGTAACTATTTTTGTATTCATATTAATATCGTAAAGAGGAAAGATTTGTGTTTTATGTAAGAAAGAAAATCTACCTTCTATATTTCACGTCACATTTAGATGCTCCATTATTCCTGAGTAAAATAGGCTATATGGATTTTAAATCCATACAAAGCGTCACAGTAGCGTCGCGAACACACACGTGTACCAAAATAAATATAAAAAGCTATACGCGCTTAATCATCACCAACAATACATTTTAATGTTTTCCGCAGTCGACAGTAGCGAGGCCCGCGGCTCGCAGACGTCGCGACGCCTACAGACCGCATTGCGACCAAAAAGGCTTCCAACTGCGACATTTTGACATTTTATAATGAGAGTACATCAAATATTTTGGTTGGAGAAACAATAATAATCAGGTTAAACCATCTAATTTATTTGAATGTAGGCTCGTTTATAGAATTGTTTGTACTACAACTTAAATTATTTCATGAAATATGCTATGCTATGTAAAACTCCATTAAGTTTTGGCTGATATCGACCGCCGGGGAAATGCTGGAAGACAGCCACGCGACGCCGCTTTGTCACCGTTCCAACTAACTTGTCGTCGTGATATTACGCCATAATTCTAAATAACTACATTATTACGGTGCTTTTGAGGAACTGAAATCTATTATCTACTGATAATTGGTTCCTTAAGCACACACGCTGCTAAATTAGTATAGGTAGACTGAAGTTACTCGAACTTAGGCAACTTCCCAGTCGTTGATTTGGGTAGACCCAAAGCAAGGTAGACAGATGATGCTGAAAGAAATATGTGACTGGTATAGTTCAGATCGAGACGCCAGCAAGATGGTACCGCCTAATGGAGATAGCAGACCGAACCACCCATAGATTACTAACTCTCAGAGGGAACGTTTGTAATCTAGACAGTATTAGATCCAGTACCGTTTAGATTAGAAGTTTTCGCAAACAATGACCCTATTTAAAATGAGCCTCACAGCCATGGTGAGATAATTCACACGATGACGTAACCGGTGTCGTCATCGATTCCAGAGCATAATTTGCAATGTAGACGCGAGCCCCTGCTGTTGAATCACTTGGCTCGCCTCACTAATAAGACATGCAAAACACAAGCTATTCCCACGCCGAGGGCTGGCAGTTTTAAGTTATTTTTAATTCCAGATCATAATCCAATTATACAGATTTTAAATTACTTGAGGAAAAATGTAGATTGTGTGATGTGACAATTTATAAGATTTATCTTTTCCCAGTTAATTCCAAATTGAACTTTAAAATTGTTGCTTCTTAGCTTCCTAGCAAATTGTTTAGGACCTACTAGGTTGTAAAAAAAAAGCAAATTCACTACCTTATATAGACTATGATGAGATATTGGGAACTAATTAGAGGATGACTCATTGGATCGTCATTTGTTCCTGGTATCGCTGGAGGCTGCCGGCGGCGGGACACGTTGACTCGGGAACAGGTTAGATGTTACTGCTTTTTATTTCGCATTACATAGTGATGTTATGTGATAGGAATGTTGTAAAATTGTTGTGGTATTAATTATCAATTATATTCCTGTAGTTATTAGAATTTTCAGAGGAAAAACTATTTATTTTGTTTCCAACAGGATGAGAAAAGAAGACATGTAGTTTTTCATTTTTCAAAAATGATTAGCGGTTTTCGTTACAGAAAAGTAAATCAAATAGTCAATCAATAATATAGTTTTTTCGGTAATTAACCACTTTATACCTATATAAAAATAATACCTAATTTGTTTATTCAAATCATTACACCTTACATCGCATTTTCGGGCCGTGCCTGACACCACACCGACACGTCAGCTATCGGGGCCCTGCGCGTCGGAAATAAAAACAAATCGTTATCAGTTAACCCGCAAACCCGTCCGGTCGGAACAACGGAGACGTCCGCACACGATGACTCATCGCTACAGAATGACGTTAACTGCCAACGGAACCGATTGAGTTTTTGTTTTTTTATCATCACTCAGTAGACGGCAGCAAGGCCGCATATTATGCCAGCTTGCGACTTTTGACGTAACACTCGCGCCGCCGCGCCGCGCCTCGCGTCTCTCACTGTGCGATAATATGTAATTGCTTGGGTTATGAAAACAATGTTTGTTTGCTGCGCGCTTTCATATCATAATTGAAATAATCGTATATTACTGGGTCACGGTGCCATCGGCGAGCGGCGCCTTTGTTCTTATCACTTTACGATTGTACTTATGCTTTGGTCATTAAATCAATTGCAACTTTACCCAAGAAGATGGCGTGCAATACAATGTCACTTTGTGTTCGATACATTTGTCATCCTTGACAAAATAGGTCGACAACAAAGTCATTACAATCGAAACACAATGTTAAGTATTGGGAGTAGTAAAACGATAGCTTGCTTAGCACAGACTGTTTATTCAACCAGCTGTCATATTGACGGCGGGCGCAGCCGCCACTTCGGAAACAATACACAACACACAACGTCTGCGAAATAATATAAAATCATTGATGTCATTTGTGATTCGATCACAGAACTGCTAAACTATAAACCAGACTGCTAACCACTGTATTATATTTACATGACTGTATATTACTAAGTGTTCCCGCAGTACAAGCGGTGTTACAATACCGGAAAAAAGCAAGTATTTCAATGTATCAAAATAACTCTGTACGGTGCACTACTTTGATGTTATTTACGTACGCGGAACGACTAGCTGTTAGGTTCCGAAATTGTACATTTTGAATACATTTACAAATAATGTTTACAGTGTTATTGTTTAAAATACAAGATTCAAACTTAGTCATTGTTGAATGGCAAAAAAGAATGTTTAAATCTTCGATTAAATGTAAAAAAAACAACATAACTCTAGTAAACTTAAAGTATAAAATAAAATTAACAGTTCGTTGACCCTGACAGTGGGCCGCGAGCCAACTTGTCAATCATTCCGTCAGTCACAAACTTTATATACTGATGTATACTAAACAATATTAAAACTGCGTTAAGCAATGATTAACAAAAAAAATATATTTTTTAGAATCAATCTAAAATACCAAACTAAACAGTTTTTAGAAAACCGATTTCCCTTATTCGAACCATAGACGAGATAAAAAAAGATTTCTAATAACTTAAATGTTTCTTCTATATCGTTTTCCTAGCAAAATGAGTCGCCCATTTAAAGCTAGTCCAAATAAAAAAGTTACCTAATTGTTAATAGACACTGGAGAGTAGTTGAAGCTTGCAAAGAAAATCTACAGTAAGGGGGCTCCTTAAGTAATTATTCAATAACTTTTTCTTCTAGATGCCACAGTCTAGTTTACCGGTTAAGACAAAGAATTTAATTCGCTTCCCACTTATCGCATTAAACAGCGTGTCTATGTCTTGTGCTATGAGAAGTTTTTCACTGGTATGGGTTAGAAATATAATTCCTCGACTTTGTCTATATTATGGTGTATGTAGTTTTAAACAATTTATTTAATTGATACTAGCGATATTAATTATAACACTGCACTCGAGATCCTGTCACTCTTCAGGAATGTGCGCAAATATCCATCCTTCTAATGACACTGACAGCTGTCAGTTAGAGATGTGACGTTTATGCCAATAATCTAGTGTTGCGCCAATTCTATAGCGCGGTACTAATTTTCTTCTTAACAGTAGTTATTTAGTCTATGTCGTGTCTGGCGTGACGCGGTCGTCCACGTCTGCCAACCCCGTTCTGCCTACACCTAGCTATTTCAAGATACATCGCGACTCCACAATCGGGTACTGTATAAACAAATTATATTTTTAGACAGTTAGGTTATGACTGTACCATTAAAAATTGTAAATTCCCAACGTCATTGCTTCGCTAAAAATACACGCTTAATAAAAAAAAATAGTTGGTTCTAATTAGATTGGATTACTTACGTTCCGTTTTATTTACCCGATTTTTTCAATTTCTTTATATATGAGGTTAAAATGAATTTTTAAATTAAATCAGATGCCTCTGTTTTAATCTTTGTCATATGAAATGACACAGCTGGTGTCGCGTAGAGCGACCTACGCTGTGCTTCCTGAATTCTTTGATCTTAAATATGAAAAGAAAATTATTATTTATTGACATTTACTACTGAGATATGTTTGCATTACTACAAATTATGATGTCTGGAGTCAATTTCTACAAGGCAAATTAAACTAACAATCTGTAAATATGATTTTTTCATACTTTCGACCAAAATTCACTGAATTACAGTTTTTATATTTTAAAAAAATATTATTAACTCTTATTATTTCAAGATCTATCACTATTGACCTAATTTGATAAAAAAAAACGTAATGTTATATTGCTCACTAATCTTACTTCTTACTAGTCTTACTAATCTCACTAATCCTACTTATATTATAAATGCGAAAGTTTAGATGGATGGATGTTAGAGTTTATACCCTAAACTGCTGATCGGATATTGTTGAAATTTGACATAGACGTAGAGGACACTCTGGAAGAAAACATAGACGCACGAGAACGGAGTCGCGTGCGAAAGCTAGTAGTTCATAAAACGGACATTAATTAATCCAACGAGCACGGAACTGACAATTAACATAGTTTACGAGGTCGCAATGTGATGGCACAGTTCATATACATCGATGTGAAATATATTTAGGACTAGCTGTTCCCGTGCGGCTTCATCCGCATGTAATTATGTAACTTTTATTACATTGTTTACATTTGTTTAATTATCAATTGCAAGTGTCAAAATTACATAACACGATGGCAACCTTGCTTCCTTAATGTTGGCAGCAACTTATGGTCTCTTTCCCACATTAGAGTTTTTATCCAAAATATTTAAGTTTAATGATGTTAAAATATATAGCCTAAAGCGTGACGTAAGTGTAGGGCTTTTTATTAAAAAAAGAATTAATCAAAAACATGCTGTGTTTGCTGACATCTTAGGCAACAAAAAAGTTTGTGTTTACGCTTTATTATAATAGTATAGATGTAGTCATGAAATCCACATAACTCGCATACAATCACCGATATCTTTCACACATGTATGATCGATTACTCACGTCGATTTAAATAAAATTGTTTAACATTACTTACGCCAACTAAAAAAAATATTTCGGGACACACAAATGCTTCGTATCACGAATATATGAATGATAGCTGGTGCTCGCGACTTCCTCCGTGTAAAATTGAAAAATAATAAAACACATAGTCTATGTTACTCACTGATAACGTAGCTTTTTAACTGTGAAAGAATTTTTGAAATCAGCCTAGTATTTTTGAGTTATTTCAATACATTAAAAACATTAGTTATAAGAGTAGGTATAGATTTCACTTATTATCATGTATTTTCTGATTTAAATATCTTTATCTGATCTATACATTATCAGACAGAACATTATCACATAAGTTATATCAGATGAAATCTATAAATAACTACATATGTACCAACATCATTCAGATGCTGTCAGTAATTTCAACGACTAAGTAATGCACTTACGTTACTTTTACGTGATTTGAATGTCGCCGTACACTTATATAACTACACGAACTATTTAGAATAATAAAAGTAGCACACCTAAATTCATCTACAAACAACGGCGGATCCAGGGGGTGGTTCATGGGGGTCATGACCCCCTCCTGAGCATTGGTCAAACGCTTGACAAAATATATTTACATAATTTGTCAAGCTCTTGACTTGACCACGACTATGTGAGCCCTCTCTGGCGCCAAAGCTGGATCCGCCCTTGTCTACAACCTACATGTAGTTGCAAAAGTCTTTATCTTACTAATCTCACTAATATTATAAATGCGAAAATTTAGATGGATGGATGTTTGTTAAAGTTTGCATAGACTTGGCATAGACATAGAGGATAGTCTAGAAGGAAACATAGGCTACTTAATTTCGATTTTTTTTAGTTCCACAAATACAGAGTCACGGGCTAGTTCTTACAGATTTTAAAATCTAAAATAACCGTGACTGAGGAATTTCACGGTTATCACAAATTCATTACTACAACGTAATTTCGTCGAAATAACTAATGTATAAGTTAATAAGTAATTACTTAACAGTTTACTACTATTAATCGTGACTACTTTTTGACAGCTACTGTGTGAACAGCTCACGACCGCCTCAGCCGCGAGGAGATATGCAACATGAAGACCTTGGACCAAATACCTTACGACGGATTAAGTACTTTTTGTACTGCTACGTTTATAATATGAGGTGGTAGGTTTGTTTAATATATTAGACATCAGAAGCTTGTTTTTGCACCCACGGTTAATTTTATCCAGATTTTTTAAAAATTACAATAATCATATACTCACCTAGAATGCAGAAATATCTAGGCTAAAGGTTATATAATGGCCGGCTGGCCTTTGAAAACCATTAGTTAAAACGGACCATTAATCTGTTACAATTAAAAACTGCGCTCGCTATGCGCCTGCGCAGCCGGTCTACGTCAATATGTAAGGCCGATAACACACTTGCGATTTATTCGAGCAATAGAGTTCTACACTAGAGCACGCATGTCTGTATGGTAGTTCTACAGATGTAAAAATTAGGTAACCTTTGGTCGCTGAGTGTGCAGGCAGCCTAACACTAACAGAGATTGAATTGGCGCGGCCTTGCGGGAATGTCTCAAACGTTTTGCTAACATTTCGCAATCTATCGACGGAGGTCTTTATCTTATTTTTCTTCCAATCGCCAGCGAGCCGTGGGCAGTGTAACGGCTGTTATGCTAGTTACACACGTGGACGCACCGGCTGCTTGGATAGTTCAGCATTGCTATTGAACGCACAACAATTCTGCTATACTGTGTTACCCTCGTGTGTAACGGGCATCGCGCGCGCTTTGTAATCCGTTTGCACAATGTTTTCATTGATATTTACTTGATGACGTAGTTTAAAGACTGGACGGTTAGTTTCAATGGTGGGTGGGCGTCAGTTTAAGGTGATCAGATTAATATTATCAAAAAATAGTTCAAGGGTTTCAAAATAACGTGGGCGTAATTCATAAATAGATACTGAAAACAATAACATTGAGAAACCATTTCAAATGACCCTCTTGAAGCGTTTTTACAATAAAAGCAGATAGATTAGTAAGATGAAGTAGGTGTTTGGATATTTGTTACTACATACGTATCTCCGGAACGAGTCAAAGGATCTTGCTTTGAAAACATATGCAAGCTGCTAAAATTTAAATTTTTATTTACTTCCAAGCGGACAACAGCTATTCGGCACATCTATACTGATATTAAAAAATGATGGATTTGTATTTTTGTTTGTATTGAAATAACTCAAAAACTTCTGGGCCGATTTTTGAAATTTCTTTCACCGTTCGAAAGGTAATTTATCTGTGAGTAACATAGGCTACATTTTTTTTAATTTCACGCGGACGAAGTCGTGAGGAACAGCTAGTAATTTTATAAAACGTAATTATAAATTAGAGTCTTATACTATAAAAGTAACATAGTTAACAAAATACACGGTCAAATAGTATTAAAGTTGTCTAAGTGACCGTGGCATTTATTAGCGAAAGTCGGCCGAGCGACGCACGATCACGATCCTTGGGACAGCAGTGCGTACATACATACATATCATTCAATTGATTGTATCGACAGAAATTGACCTCTTTTAGAAACACCTTAGGTATAAAATTATGGGACAAAAAGACTCATATAATAGTGATTTATTTCAAAAGCATGGAATTAAAAAAATCTTAAAACTTAGCTTGAATAGAGAAATCTGTAAGATCGGGCATAAACCATAATTTCTATCTACCTTAGTAGTTAACATTTAACTTACACTCATCTATAAAAAAAATATCATCACTCCAGCGTATCACCAGCCTTACAATGTCATATTACGACATATAGCTGACGTCACACATCACATATTCGCTGTGAATTAAAAAGACCTTAGTGCGTAAAGTTCGCTAAACACGCGCATAGCTATCGTTAGGTATTGCAATTAACTGTGATTACGTAAAGCAATGTTTATTGTGGCAATATTTAACATTTATTGATTCTCTGTCTACCTCTTTAGATTATGGTAATTAAACAAGAAAATAAAAAAAAACACCATTTATTGACCGAAAAAGGAATAGAATCTTTAGTGTAAATACAATTTTCGTAATTTAATGGTGACGTAAGCAAAATCCTGATCGATACAGGACCTAGGGTAGACACTGGGTGGTGTGGGGACGCGTGGTACACTGCGTCATATCTCCCCCATCTACCCTGCCTCTACAGAGTAGTCCACTAGTATAACTGCACATATACTCCACAACTATCGCTACATAATTATTACGGCTCAAGTTTTGCGACAGCAAATTATTTCAGTTGTGAATACAGACTGCCAGACAACAATCAATTAACAACGTAATTAAACACTATTATCCTCCCAATATTAATTAAAAATAAACACTCATTACGATTAATAGAGCGTGCATAATTAACAGTGTAAATCCGATAGACGAGCCATAGAGTAAGGCAAGTGTCAATAATATGCAGCGGCAGCCACGCGTGTTGCAATAGAAAGGGACAGGGCAAGTAGAGCGTGCAACTCGCAGATTGACTACTGGTTATTAGCAGTAAAACTTTATCCAGTCGACCTAATACATTCCTGTGGTCATCATTCCGAACATCAGCGAAGATAATCTCACCGCAAAACTATTCGCAGATTCCAAACTTTAAACTTATGTTCATCATCACCTTTCTCCTTATCCTACTCCCGTAGTGGCGCAACAGGTTTTTGTCCTCCACATTACTCTATTATACGTCATCTCAGTCATCACTTCCTTTTTGATCATGTCACCTTTTACGCAATCCATCCATCTCTTTCTAGGTCTACCTCTACCGATGTACATTTCCACACTCATAACTATCGTTCTCCTTGTAACATGCGATTCATCCCTCCTCATAACATGCCCATACCATGCTAACCATTTATTCCTTACCTTCTCTACTACTGGGGCTACTCTCAAACTTCCGCTAATATACTCATTTCGTATAAACTTAAAACTTATGTTAAGTAGACTAAATGTCTTCAGAGTCTATTCAATGCAAATAACAATCGATTATTTTTACTATTTGATTAGCAACCCTAATCCAGATAGTAGTGACGTGTTGACTACGTCAGTGGCGCTTACCTGCCGGTATTATACACCCACATTAACCGTCTGTGATGCGGATCAAAGGTATGTTTGTTTGTTTGTCGTGCGCCCACCGACGGGGCTGTGCCCTGGTGAGACGGAGCGGACGCGGCCAATCGTAAACCTGTTATTATACGATTTAGATTCGACGCCTGCGCCGCACAATGCCAGCCACTACTGCTCTACGCAATTATTGTTTTCCTATTGATCTCTTAGGGCGGTCGCACACTAGGACATTTTAAAGCTTGGGGGAAGACCAATTTATACCAACCTCTCCATCAATTTCGGACAAGAAGACGTTAAGAAATAGGATATATCATTTTTATATGTCTCTATTAAAAGCCAAAGCATTTGCTACCTGAGATATTCCTAACAAACAAACAAGTTTGAGATCGGTTGATACATGTTTAAGAAAATTGTACACTACAGTGTGTGAGCACCCTAATTCAATACATCACGGTACAATGTATATCGCGGCAGCAATCAGCCAATATCCGTATTTTATAACAGTCGTAACATTACAAAGTCGATGCGATCACAGCTTCGGAGTCGAGTCGATCGAAACTCGTAAACAAAACGTATTGACTGCCATTTAATGGTTTAACGCTACTGGAATAAGGAAAAAGGACAGTCAGAGAACGACTTGCGAAAGTGATAATTTTTTCTGTAAAAGTAAAGAATATTATCTGAAGCTATCAAATCAACTTTTATCAAATCTCTACTTGTAAAGATATGTATAAGAATAACTCAAAAACTACTGGGCCGATTTCAAAAATTCTTTCACCACTAAAAAGCTACGTTATCGCTGAGTAAATTAGGCTATATTTTTAATTCCACCTGAACGAAGTCGCGAGCAACGGTTAGTAAACATTTTTTGCGTGTTGTCTCAATTTAAATCATCTACCGAACATCAGCCATGCGACTTATCGTGTTGGGTTCAGAAAAAAAAATACGCACGACTCACTAATTAAAGCTTGCGCAAAACTGGACCTGCCGGCGAAACCTCCATGCATATTCATAACCGCTACTTACTCCGTTATACTTATTTACATATAACGAATCTTAAAACTTGAAACAAAATAAAATGCAATTAAAGCGACCGTGACGAAAAACTTTAGTTTAAAACACAGATTTCCATTCGATATGGTCTTCCTACTATTTTAAAAAATATAAACAAACCCACGCAAAGTAATAAAATATTCTAGCGAAGGCAGAAATAAATATCGAGTGTGCGGGTATAAGTCGACAACGTATCGGTGCATTGATTATACGATAAATTATTCTGTTTCATTACAAACTGTGGGTTTGCTTTTTAATAAAAACTAATAGAAAAAAACCGTATCCGCTTTCATCATAGGATATGATCGCGGATATAAGGTTTCCATTCTTCGCAGACATCCTGCGATGTCCGACAAAGTATAATTACCTTAAGTTTTAGCATAAGAGACCGGAATATTTGCATGTTTAAATTGAATATCCTTCAAAAATAAAAGAATATAGAAAAAAAGCCTGATTTCTTTAATTTTGATACTGCAATACAATTTTTAATAATAGAAATGTTCCCATAAAAATCAACAACAAAAGCACGTGTCAAGAAGTATGTTTATATTATATATCTAGCACAAAGTTCACAAGAGTTAATTAGCTTCCTATTTCTACTATCAAAGTCTCCAAAAAGAATACAATAATAGTCGAGGTCGGTAATTTCCTTGGTGTATTATTATTTAACGCAATTAGGTCGAAAATTTGTCATAAAAATATACACAAGTGCTAAAATATAGCTCTTATTGCGACGATTTGCTGTACAATATTCGATTCTGATGTCACGTATTTAATTCTATGACTACAAATAATAAAATAAACAATAGACAATTTTCCTCTAGAAAACTAACCAATATATGAATGCAATAAACATTGTATTCTATATGCGTTGTGATCATGAGTGAGTCAGACGTATTGCCTTCAGCTAAGTTATAAAATAAACTAACACAAACATTTCAAGGTTTTAAAAACTAGAAATCTACAACCTATCTGCAACATTGTACACCTTTTAGATTTTAGACTAAGCTAGTACAAAAAAATGTTCAATTTTTCTAAATTAATTTATTTCGATATCAACATATTTACCCGTTTTCTACTTCTATACTAATATTATAAAGAGGAACATTTCATTTGATTGTAATGAATAGGCTCAAAAACTATTGTTTCGATTGTAAAAATTCTTTCACCGTTAGAAAGGAAATGTATCTGTGAGTAACATAGGCAATGCAATGTTTTTTTTTATTCCACGCGGACGGAGTCGGGGGCGAAAGCTAATCGATTATAAACGGGTAAATATGTTATCTACAGTACAGAGGTAGATTATGACCTCACCGTGAAACCTGGCGATAGATGACTTCATACATGCACTACCATACCAAACATATACTATGAACTAGGCGTTCCCGTGCGACTTAATCCGCATGAAATTATGAAAATTTTATTTTATTGTTTACATTTGTCAAATTCTTGCTTTTTGATGTTGGCAGCTCGTATCGCTCGTAATATATAGCCTAAAGCGTAACTTAAGTGTAGTCCTTTTTTATTAAAAAAAGTGCTATTCGAAAATATGCTCTGATTGCTGACATCTTAGGCAACAAAGAAGTGTGTATAAACCGTCATGTGAAAGCAAACATGATATAAATTTAACTTACTTTAAGTCACTGTGGGGAACTAAGTACAATACATAACATGGTCGAGGAATTTGGCGGCATTTCACCTTAAAAACCACAGTCTTTCGAATTTTTTGTAGGCATTAAGAAGACGCGGTACAATAAACAAAACAAATCACTGCTACATAATGGTTTTTATAAGATACTAGCTTTCGCCCGCGAATTCGTCCGCGTGTAATAAATAAAAGTATATAGCCTATGTGTTTTTCCAGACTATCCTCTACATCTATGACATATTTCATTGAAATCCGTTCAGCCGTTTAGGCTAAAAACTCAAACATCCTTCCATCTAATCATTCGCATTTATTTATTAGTAAGATAGAGTTTGTCTTGTTGACTCTTACTTCAACAACTAATTTGTATAAACTATTCCGCTCCCTTTTCAAGTAAAAATCCGGCTCGAAGGACCAAAATGTAAATCGTAAAAGATTTAGAAATAAAGCTATTTTGAAAAAGGACAATAAATGAGTACCTCTTTCTTTTGGGAAGTCGGTCGAAAAGTGATGACGGCGACAATGTGTTCTAATTTTAAATAATTCAATTTCTTTTTCTTTTCTAATGGCTTGACTCTAAAAACGTGTAAAAACTCCTTGAACAATCTAATCATCAACAAAACGCTCACAACAAAATTTGATTTCATACAAAACGTACTCATTTCCTTTACTGAGATAATAGTTACATTTCTACAGTGAAAATCCACGGTTATATGATTCATAGATACGCAAAGATGCGGTCTTGCACCGGTGTGTGTGAGATAGATAAGCTACGTCCGCTTATCATAGCCGGCTTAACATCGCCGACTGATACACCAATATCAGGAAATAGACATTATAAAAAACAAATACACAAAGAACAAAGAATTTAGAATAGGGTATTTAAGCTATTCCAAACAATATAGCATATTTCTGCTAAATCAGTTTCAGAAAATAAGCAGACTCAACACTTCGTTATCACAATTTATTTTATTCCATCTTAAATTTAGGGATGCCTTAACTGAATGAATATGTTGTAAGAATGGCGGCACGTAGTGAAATCATTCACTCACCAAAAGGGAACGACTGAATGACCAGTGTAACAATGAGCCGAGGTAGACAGCACGTGGCGAGTTCGTTCACTCGCGGCGGGTAATAACATAAACAGTGTACACGACCGTCGCCACTTGCGCGTTGTAACGTTTACTCTACTAAGCAACCAATACAAATATTGAAAGATTTTTCACAAATACAAGCTGTAACAATATTTAAAAATCGATAATAAAACACAAAATTTAACAACAGTGCTCAATTTAACCTTTTCCAAATGTACAAGTATCATTATGTATTGAAAAGGGTTACCCGAACCTGCCTACACCGTCTGATAAGAGCGTGAACATGGGCCGGGTGCGA
>NW_013524879.1:201299-212358 GCF_000836215.1 Papilio polytes
CCCCACCACGCAAGCAATGACCTGATGATGAACGACCCGCAACAAATAAATGTGGACTTGACACACTTTGACACACATACGGGTCTGAATAGTATGTACACGGGGCTATTGCATCATAACAGTAAATGAAAGGTTAAAATAGGGGATTTTGAGTACCAAAAGCAAGAAAAAATAATTTCTGCCAATTTTGTAACATTTCGCAAAAATATTAATAGTAAGTAAGGCAAATAATCGCGTGTTTTAATTAGTTTGGTAACAAAGTATTTAGTACATAGGGTCATTCACAACAAAGTAAGACGAAATGAAAACTGACTAAACTAAATAAGTACTCTATTACTAATCTACCTACATTTCTTACAAGTGTAGAATATTAATATAAAAAGAAAGTGGTCAAGTTCGAATCGTCTGTGGCCGCAGGGGGCCATATATCGTCCGCACACACACAGGAGCGCGCGCAAACCGCCCGTGTGTAAGGGCCGTGAAGGGCATCGCTCACGGAAACCCCGTAGTTTCTCCAGCTAGCCAACACAAGGCACCTTTTATACAGTCAAAGACAGGCGAAATTAGGTTTTACAAAAAACACTTCATAAATCTATTTTCCTCTAGTCTAACGCAATTAGTATTCAAGACAAGCCACAACTATCACTGGCAATTCATACACCTGCTCAAATGCACATAAAAACACAAATTATATCGCCATTCGTGACTTGCTTACGTAATAATTACTCAACCTACTCATCAAACATCTCATCATGCAAACAAACACACAAGCAACACTCATCTACAACACAATGACAATAAGATACATAATAGCGTGAAGTTGTGTCAATAAGTTACAACTTGCCTCAACATGGTTACATATAATTGGCTACAATGCAGTTTCACTTCCTTACATCGTAATATTTTTATAAACAAATGGTTTGGACACAATATTTTAAAATAATTTGTGGTCTACATTTGTAATGAGCAATCGTAAAAAAGGTCTCAATACAAAGCTTAATTTTATTATAGCCTATGTTACTCAGTGATAACATAGCTTTTTAATGGTTCAAGACATTCTGACATCAGTTCAGTTGTTTTTGAGTTATTTCAATACATCCATAAAAAAAAATACAAATATTTCCTCTTAATAATATCAGCAGAGATAAATTATATTCCTTCCTGTATTAACAGACCATTAGACATATGATTTTTAAAAAAATTGCTTACCTTCATGCAGAAAATTCTCACAGATATTAAAATTGCATGTATTTCTGCCATCATTTTATGATCTTAGAGGAAAGGTATTGAATTGTCCACTCAAGGATCTCCAATGTCAGGTGACAATAATGTAAATAAAATACATGCAAACAACCTTGCATTCATTTGAATTTAAAATTTCAATGATATAATACTAATTCTTAGTATCATTACATTTTTTCATACATAGCATAGATGGTATTGTTTCACAAAATAGAAAATTCCAAGGCAAGAAATGAGACATAATTAATTGAGAAAATAATATTGACTTGATATTACATTTATAAGGAATTTAATAGATAAAAAATAATGAATTAAAACTCAATTAGTAATACAAACATAATTTATAGGAGTTTTAAAGTAAATGGCAACTTTGCAAATTAATGAATTAGCAAGTTACATTTATATTTGATTAACTTGAACATAATTTCATAACTTTGCCATTAAACAATAAGACATTAGTTAATTAAAAACAAGAATAAAATAAACAAAAATTTGTATTTTTCTAAATTAATTCCTTGGTTAAGGCTTCCGGTAGTTATAATGGAATTAACATACTTATAAAGACACAAAAATGTAAATATCCCTTGTTGATATTTATTTATGTCATGAGAATCATTGTCAGAACCATTGCTTACCTTATCTCTAAGGAGTGAATACATGAAAAGAGGATATTGTCCTTCCCTTACATTCCCTCCTCCTTATGCTTTCTCTCATTTTGGAATAGGGAACAATTTGGCATAGTGTCAACACATGGATATAGTAAAATTAGAATACTGTTTACCAACTCAATGACACTGGTATAAAATAATTTGATTTAATGAGATAACATTCCAAAATTTGCTTATTGTCAACTTGAACAATTCACAATTATTTCATATATGTATGGAATTTTTCCTACACATTAAGTGCTATTTATGTAAAGTTGTGTAAGAATTTTTAATGGATAAATAAAGTTTTCTTACCAACATTACTTTTAATGGGTTTAAAATATTTTACGATATTTTAATTGGCTAAGTTTGTAACTAGAATCTGACTATGATTTAAATAACTTAAACAAATATTTTAAGTGAGTAATAGCAATGCATCATCCATGTTGTATACCTAAGCTATGTATAAATGAGGTGTATATGTTATGTTTGTATATAGCACAATAAATTTCAAACTGGTAAATAAACTTTTATGCAATTGACCTTTGTCTATAAAACTCTGCCCTAAGCAGTGCTAACCTAATTCCTTTCCTTTAGTTATAAAATAATTAACTGTGTTAATTCATTTGGAAAACATTACATATAAGTATGATAATTTTTAATCAAATCTAAACGCACTAATGATGTCAGTATCGGACTCGGGGCTCGGCCTACGCGACAACTCAACTTCTAAAAGGGTCAAAGCTTAATTAAGCTAAGCGGACTCACAGACGGACAGTCTGATAAATAATTATTTCGCAATATGCCACCAAAACATTGCGCGGCACACTTTCCCAACGTGGATTGGGAGTGACACAACTCCACATACCATAGAAACCGACTTGTTCGCGCTCGACCGTAAAAACACCTTAAACTGTCGCGACGAATTATAACTGTCAAAACTTTGCCAAATCAAAAGTATTTACAAGTGTTAAACTATTCAAAACTTGTTAATACCATGTATAAACGTAGAGAATAATTGTTTATCACTACACTTACCGAGTTCAAGTAAACATAAATCCAAAACTGAAGTCAGGGCGAAGTTTTTCTTAAAAACAATGCACAAAACACCAACACAACTTTTCACTGTATTAGTTTTATCATGGAAATGACACTTGTGTGAAGACACCATGCACTGCCACTGATCACAGCTATGATTACGACACTGCCACTTTAATGTTTATTTACAACGATGACCGCTCAACATTACGCATATTTCACGGGACGTCTGTCGCTGTCCAACGAGTATCGGCCATTTTGCTCTTTGTTGAGTGACAGTAAGAGAAAAAGAGATGGATAATGCCCGGTGCACATTCAACCAATACAGTCGATCAGTGACAAAAGCGTAACTTCAATTGACTGGACTGGCCCTCGAACGGCACTCAGCAGTGAGAACGCTAATTGGCACCTGTGAGTGTAGATGGCAGATAACTGGCGGAAAGCTGTACTTTTAAGGTCAGTCCAGCAAATTCCGTCGCAACTGACGTAATGTGAACGGTCCGTCCTGCGTCCAAACCAGTGATGATGCTTCTACTGAACTCCAATCGAGTTTAGACTCGTTTGATTCATCTTGATGAGTATTTTGGTTGGTATTTTATTTGGTTTGGTTATAAAAGGCTAGGAGGAGGAGACGCACATGAAGTGGATATTTCTCCTTCCTATGCGTCTTCTCCACCGTCAAATCCACTTTTCCTTCATATCTATTTCTCTTAAGAAAAGAGTGGAAAGGGACTAAAATTAGAACTACGGCACCACACTCATCAGACGAAACGCGGAATTGCTCTCACTTCACGCCTGTCTTCTATGTGGTCGTGGTATTGCACCGGCCGAGCTGGCCCATTCGTGCGAAGATATTAAAGAGGGCTCTCTTGCACGTTAATGCAATTAACAAAAATGGGAAAAACCTCAAATTTGAAATGCTTCAAAGTTAAAAATAAAATTGAATGAAAATAAAGCCTTTTTAAAACCATCTTTTCATGTTTATCTATAAAGTGAAAATTGAGGGGGGAGTACACGGGTACAGGTAGATCTAGAAGAGATGGATGGATTGCGCGAAAGGTCACATGACCAAGAGGGGAGTGATGACTGAGACGATAGAGTGAATTGGAGGACGAAAACCCGGTGCGCTGACACTACGGGAGTAAGATAGGATAAGGAAGATGCTCAAAGTAACAAAATTAAAAATAAAGTAAACGCTATATATAATTCATTGTCAGTGTAGCATTAACCACTCTAAGGTTTTTGGATTGTCAAAATATGGATGTACAACGCCTAAACAGTCTAATCCGTGTTCCTGGATTGACTGACTATGGTGGCTGAATGTGCACCTGGCATTATGTTCTAGGGAATGACAGTTCTCAAAACTTGTATTGCTATGTGCAATTTGAGCAACTTCTTTTTTTAAACATAAAACTACACGAATATCATAGAAGTATAAGTTATATTTCAAGGTAATTAATATTTTTCTGTTACTTAAAGTACTTTATTAATTTATATTCGAGACAAATATTTTTTGAGCAAGGCAGTAATTGTCTATGCATTTCATTTCATTTTTACGTTGACGTTAAGCTTAATTTTCAACGTTTAAAAAGTGGATATGAGTTGAAAAGTATATATCGAAAAGAAATGCAATGAGCTGAAACTAGGCGCATTTAATTTTTTGATTTCTTAATATTTAAAATACATTTATTTTTTAGTGAATCAAGTTTTACAATACGCCATTTTGTTCTGTCTTGCAAACATTGCATAGAATTCTTGAACGAAAAGGTGCCAAAACCCGCGGTTATTTTGAGTTTTATTTTAATAAGTTTTCATAAACGCCAAACTTCCTAAAATGATTGATGAAATTTGTTTAAATACTCTTGTGTGTAATGTCGTAGCAAAGAATCGTTTCAGTCATTGCAGGTTATGTCTTTGCCTTCTTCAAGACCACTACGTACGATTCACCGACAAAGTTTCATTGGATACTGAAAAAAATATATTTCAGCCACTTAGTGAAGTTCTTATGAAATTACTCGGTCAAAATGTAAGTTCTGCTCATCAAAATGTATTTAATTTTAAGTCAAACTTTATCTATTTAACAATCAAATTGTTGTTATTTTAGGCTTGCGACGAAGTCCCAGGTATCGATGCGTTGTGTACGTCGTGCGTCGACAAAGTTCTTGAAACTGCAAGATTGATGGAACTATATGAAAAGTCTACTAATTTTATCAACAACGTATTCAGCAATCTCTCCAATGCATTAAATATGGAAATAGATTCAGATAAAGAAAATCAAGATTTGTTCATAGTTGTTGAAGAAAACAATTCACAATTACTTTGGATGAAAAAAGAAGAAAAGCGGAAGAAGAAAAAGTGTAATGAAAATCAATATTTTCATTGTGACAATTGTATTGAAACTTTTAGTAATAGCTCAGAATTAAAAGCTCATAATTTAGCTGTACATGATATTTTCACATGTGACAAATGTTACAATACTTTCCTAAGTGACTCCGAGCTCATACTACATGAGAGTACAGTGCACAGATACCAATGTCCTGACTGTTCCCAATGGTTGTCATCCAAGAGAGAATATAGTGAACATCATGAGAAAATTCACGGCATTGTGATATGCCAGGATTGTGGCAAGATTTGCCATGGTACAGATAAATTAAATATACATGAACAAAAACATAGCCAAAAATTTTCATGTCCCAAATGTAATAAAAAGTATACAACTAGAGATTTTTACACAAAACATGTCAAACTATGTATCAAAGGTCTTATTGACCCGCACCCGACAAGAAATAATAGAAAGGACTACACATGTGAGAAGTGTGCCAAAGCGTACGGCACTCCCGGAGGTTTACGAGTACACAATAGATTTGTGCATGGCAATGCCAAGCCTCATATTTGCAATGAATGTGGCAAACAGTTTACAGCTCCTAGTTATTTAAAAATTCACATGGTTAAACATACAGGTGAAAAGAACTTTATATGTGATTTATGTGGAGGCAGATTTGTCTCCAAGGAAGCATTACTCTATCATACAAGGAGACACACCGGAGAGAAACCTTACAGTTGTAAGATTTGCAATGAAAGATTTGTCAATGCCTCCGCTAGAGCTGAACATATAAAGTTCAAGCATATAGGCCCTACTTTAATGTGTGATATTTGTCCGAGAAAGTTTGTCACACCGCATTTCTTGAAGCAGCATATAAGCAGGCATCATGACCCAAGTAGCAAACTTTATTACGGTAGGAATACGATTCCTCCGGACATGCCCGGGGAACTGAACATGAGAACTTTTAAAATTAATTCAAGGAAATGATAAATGTTTGGCTCCACAATGTGTAATTTGAACAATTTGTTAGTATGCAGTTCAACTTAAAGCTTGCTACACACCTTGAGTTTTAACTTAACAGTCAAACTGTACAGTTCAAGTTGATGGTGTCTAGTAGGCTTAGAAGATGGTGTAATTTAGTTTAGTAATTTGAGATACATTAGAATGATATCTCCTTACCTGTGGTTTCATGTCATAAAATTCCCTATTTTTGCAGTTTCCAGCAGTATATTCTGTTTTAAGTGTTTTTTTTTATTATTGTTGTCATTCATTAATAGAAGTATTTACTATTGTTAAGTATTGAGGCTGCTTTTAAAATAGAAAGATATAATGCATGAAATAAAAATGTGCCTTATAGCCTGTTGAATATATAAATATAGCAAATTTAGAGTTATTTCAATACATACAAAAATACAAATCTTTCTTTTTTTAAATATATAGTTTATATTAGTTCAGATTGTTTGAAAAAAAAAAAAGAACACTAATTACCTTTGTAAAATATTGTGATAATTTCAAGTGTAACCATGCAGTTATACTTAGCTATCCTATATGTGTGGATTCCTTGATTGTTTCAAACTTTCGAAATGCAACCACAGCACATTGTGAGACCCAAATGTAATGAAATCTGTACAGAATTGTTTATGCAAAATTATGATAGGTTTATTTTGAAAATTACATGTAAGAAATAAATGTCTTATATCTTTTATAGTATATTTTATTAAATAATGTTCATTCCCTATACTAATAAAATATATAAAAACATTTCAGCATATCTGTAGTATAATTCAATTGAAATAAGTTTTATTTACATGTCTTTTCCGTTTTTTTTTTTAAATTCCCTCATTCGTTAAACTATGTTTATAAGTCTGGTTAGTCATATAAAGCTGAAATGTGTGAATTATCATTTTAATTGAATTCAACTTAGCACTAAATAAAACAAGTATGATTTGCACTTTTTTACTATTAATTTGCAGGTATTGAATACTGTTGCCCAACATCAGCAACATATAATTTACTGTGTGGATTGGAATGCCTTTGCACATGCTTGCGTAGTTGATGCCCTGTGATAAACTTAACATGACAGACGGGGCACTCCTCTGTTGGTCCAATATGCTTCCGCCTCTTGTGCTCCATCCTTCTTGATGCGGATAGGAAGCTTTCATCACAGATGTCACATGGGAATGGCCGCTCACCTGTGTGTAGCCTTATGTGGTAGATTAAGGCAGCATGAGTAACAAATTTTCCACCACATTGCTCACAACTGAAATTTCTTTCTCTTGTATGCTTGACTATATGATTCTTCAGTCTGCTTACAGCATCAAATTTTTTATTGCACCAATTACATGTGAGGACTTTGCCGAAACCATGATCAGTTTTTAAATGGGTCCGCAAACCATTCTTTCTTACATAACCTTTATTGCAAATATCACAAAAGAAACTTGGCAGTTTTTCTTTGCCATTGCCACATATATTGAGGTGGAATTTGTAGGTGTGTTTGTTAAGAAAGTGTTTATTGCAGCGCAAACATCTGTTCAGTTTGTGCTTGTCCATATGAGCTCTTAAAGCTTTCTTTGATGGATATTGAATATAGCATTGTTTACAAATGGCTGGGATGTGATATGCACTGTCATGTACTTTCAGCATTCTCTCTGTACTGAAGAGTTTCGTGCATTTCGTACATTGTATCTTTTTTGGATAATGAATCCTTTCAGCATGCTCCTCCAATTGAATCTGTGTTGAAAATACCTTTGGACATTTATTACATGGGTATTTATATTTAGTGTGGAGCTTCATGTGTCTGATGAGGAGCAAACTGGAGCTGAACCTCTCGCCACACTCCTCGCATATGGAATCTATGGCAGAATCTTTTACCTTTTCATACTTTTGCCTACTTTTCATTATTTCCTTTATTTTAAGCAATACCATCTTTTTGCTTTTTGATGCAAACCTCTTTCTACTGGTTAATATTAAGTTATCACTTTTGTTTATCATAAGATAGATACTTTGAGCATTATTTCCAATTACATCTGAACATGTGAGACTGTTATTTAATTGATCCAATACTTCATGCCAACTATCGTTTGAAAACACGACAAGTTTTTGGAACAAATAACAATTTATGGTGTTTGTAGCACAAGACTTGCATAAAACTTGTGGCAATAGCGGATCTGTTGACACCTGTAATGCAACAGATTTTTTAATATTAAATTTACTTAAAACTTGATTCTTTTTATATCTATTCAAAGTAAATATACTCACACCAAGATCACGGAACATTGTAACATAAGTAAGTGTCTCATCGTAATAAGATTTCCGAACTCTTACACAATCTTCTACGGAAACTTCATCCTTTTCTGTTGTCGCAAAACATAACCTACAAATATGTTCGCTATCGCCACTCACAAATCTCAATATAGACATTGCGATACGGTCGTAGGAATGCATCATTTAATAATTATTAAAAACTATACCTTATTATAGGTTTATTGTTTTTGTTGTGATCAATGTAAAATAATGTTTGTTTTGTTATGATTATGACAAACGATAACAGGACGACAGTGGTAAGTGACAGATGACAGCCAGAACAGTTTACCTTTTCACTTTCCCTTCTTTCAAGTGGTTTGAGAATTAAAGTTAATCCCGCGTTAACAATTAAACCCTGCTGTTTAACAACACGGGTTCTAGCCTAAATAATTATTTTTTAACTGAAATTAATAATCCCCATAACTCAAAAGCTACTTTCTGTAAAAGAAGGAACTGGTACCAATGGAAATTGATCACTACTTTTTTTTTATTATCTCTCTTGTTTCAAAAAAACTCCAAATAAGCTAATTTAAATTTAATTATACTTAGGTGGTATCTTTAAAAATGTTATTTTACACTGCAGATGAACTTATCTGTGGGCAAGTGAATCATAACATTAATTGAGTCCAATCACATAGTTCGATTTAGTCTATTTTTTTGGTGTTTTGGGTTTTAATAGTGTATGTGTTGGTCGTCGTAAGCAAAACAAAGTAAGCACCTCTATATTTAGTTAATTTGATATCATTTATTGTCAGGATTTTTAAAAATAGTCGCAAATACTAGTCATAAAGAAGGCATTATATTCGAAGTTCTATAAAAAAAAAAATAAGCATGAGGAGAGGGATTACATATTTTTCTGAATGTTTTCCTCAAAAAAATACATTTAGAAAAGTTTAATTCAGAACTTTGAATGTGCTTTAATAACAAAAAAGTAACATCAGATGCAATCATTATCTAAAAATAAAAGCAGATTTTTTGCGATTCTAAATTTATAAAGCCGCCAGCACCGGGTGCAATTTAAAAACGTCTATGTAATAGTAAAATGTTGGTAATCAGTGTCTAATAAGAAACTGATTGAGGAAAGAAGCGTGAATGTTACAAACTGACGAAGTTTACAATCGGACTGTAGCATTGTTTTTCTACTCAACCTAAAGGTTCGTATTGGCCGATGTTACATGTAACGTAGCACGTTATATGGCGAGCATTTATGCAGTCAGAAGATATTGTTACGGGGATACTAGTGTGCAGAGAGCCACTCGATACGAATGTTTAATTACACACCGTAAACACCTTTTCCAACGAACGCACCTTTGAATAATAATTTTTCCATTCCAAATAGTTTTTTTTTTCACTCAATAACGCAGTAAAGTATAATTAGATATTTAGCTGTAAGATAACTCTGATAGAGTTAAGCTCACCTGTACTACAACCTTTCTATTTGTATTTCTTAAAGAATGTTTTCTTTTGTGTACAAACTTTAAACAAACACAAATTTTGCATTTCAGATGTCTTCAGCGCTACCAATAATTCTACAGGGAAACAATCTTGGCGAAAGGCATCGTCATTTCAACTCTCTGGTCCACGCCGCTCACCAGCAGAGCACGTCTCTAGCGACAGTCCTCGACTTGCCCGACATCTCACGCCTTGACACACTCTTTAAAATCGAGCTCGCGGCCAAGCAACGTAATGTAGATTTCATTTTAAAAATTCTTCAACATGAAGACATGCTGTTTGTAAGTAGAGCACTAAAGTGTTGTACTTGGCTCCTGGAATCCCAATATCAAGATGTGATAAATCCTGAGCATTTAGAAGGCGAGGTGTACCCTCACATGACGATGCCTGCCGTCAACAAGATGAAGCAATGGCTGTACGTTCACCTGAGAGACGCGCAGAGATGTCGCCAGTTCTATCAGCACTACAGCAACCGCTACGACACCAAGTTCAAGTTTCTCAAGCACTGCACACCGAACTTCATCGAAGACGAACTCCTCAACATCATGGACCGCATCACACCGAAACAGCTCAAGGTTATTTGTGAATATTGTCCTCGAGCAATTAAATTATACTATGAGAATGTCAGCAAGAACGAAAAAGCGTATGCAGCCTTTTTACAAAACGAGAAGGAGTATTTTGAATGTACCAAATGCCTTTTGCACTCAGAACCTGATTCTTATTTCGAAATTTTGGAAAATCATTACTATTACGAGAGATTAGGCTCGCTGTCGTCCTCTATCACTGAATGCATCATGAAGCGACACAAGCAGAGAGTCCTGGGCAAGCCGGAGCTGTACGCGGTCTGGCTGCTCGACAGGAGCATGATGGCCAAACATCTGAACGCGGATGAAAACAAAGATATAGTGTTTAGGTTAGCGCGCGCGGAGTACCTCGGACACATCTTCTCTTATAAATTTGTGGAACCGTTCATAAAAAGATTGAAAGTCGATGAGAGAGCGGCCGTCAAAAAGAAAGTTTTCGTGGATAAAGATGTAGGTGATAAAGTAGCGAA